>NW_025335889.1:2968808-3048235 GCF_004798865.1 Varanus komodoensis
TTAAATGCCGTAATAAAGAAGGCACAGTGGTTAGTGTAGAACTGGGACTTGGGAGGTCCAGGTTGTAGCCCTCATTCACCCATGAAGCCCACTGGGAGACTTGGGACCTGTCACTGAGTTGAAGCCTTATCAACTCACAGGGTTGTTGTGAGACTAAAATGGAGGAGGATTATATAAGCTACTTTGGATTCCTTGCCAGAGGAAAAAAGGGTGGGGAATAAATGCAATAATAATAATTCATCATCCTCACCATGCACTGTCTGTGGAACTGAGTATCTTACTTGGAATGGGTAGAATTGATTGGAATAAATATTACTTTTTCTATTGAATAGAATAGATGATTATCTACCAGATCAAATAATGATCAGATCAAATAATGTTCATTGAACTTATGCAATATGTTACTATAAGGGTTCAATTCTTATCAGAAGCTTGCAGGTGAGAATGGAGCCAGAGTGGTATGGTAGTTAAGAGCTCAGGACTGGAACTCAGGAGACTGGAGTTCTAGTCCCTGCTTGGCCATGAAGCCAACTGGGCTTCATGTTGGGCCAGTCACAGTCTCTTAGCCCAGCTAAAAGGATGTTTGACAGTCACAAAAGGGCACTCACAGGTGGGGACAGCAGATGGTGAGTGGCAAGGAGGCTCCCACAAGCGATTGCAGTGGCAAGTTGCAAAATAAACTCAAAGAGCTGCATGTGGCTCCCAAGCCTGGGTTTGGCCACCTCTGTAATCCAGTGACATCAGGCCTTCTCAGTGGTGGCTTCATCCCTGTGGAAAACCCTCCCCTCTGCAGTTTGGGAGGCAGAAAATATGGCAAGTCAAATGCCTCCTGAAAGCCTTGTTCACGTAGGCTTTCTCTGGCTTACGATAAACCGAAATGAATTATATGCTGCTCCGTCTCCATCAATTGCTTCGTACCATTATAGTAATTGGAATCGTTTTTAGCAATCTATTTTAAATGTGATTTGAATATTTATACATGAACCGCTCAGAGATTTTATTTTGCCATATTTATGCAGGTGCCATGAAAAGAAGGATCACAGATACCAAGCAGGATAACAATCGGTTGCAGCTGCAGCTGATGATTGTCTCCAGTGTGGTTCTCACTGGAAACTTCTAAGGGCCCGCTGGGCTAAACCCTGTGAACAACAAAAAGTTGGTGTCCATTCAGAAGTACTTCTGTTCTGAGTGATCAAAAAGGATAATCGTCCAAAAGGAACCCTGATTATCTTGACCTTTCCCCTTTGCAATTGTCTCTAATTAACCTACGGACAAACCTTAACTCTTATTTTAAACCTGAAGAGCAAGCAAAGGAAGGAGAAGAGATGCACTAGAGTCTGAAACCAAAGCACTGCTGTGAGCTTTAAAGATAGCATAAATCACTACTTTACAATGATGTCCTTTGACTGCGTAATTTAAAAGAAAGGTTCAGCTGTTCACCCCCACACTACAGAGGGTTGGGGGTAAGAAAGAGAAAATAGAGAAGTGGAATTGGAATGTATCCTGTTATGTGTTTAGTGTCAACTAATTGGATGTGGAATGTACTTCTTAAAGTAACTATAAACAATTACTTCTATTGATTTCTACATGGACAACACAAGGGCTTAATCACATATGACATCTGTCCTGGGTCTTTCCAGGTGTCTAGTCTAGTGTTTATGGGAAAGATTTTTGGTAATGGATATTAGACAAGCTAAACCTTAAGCTCAAATTGCTGTTCCTATCACCATTCAGTCAAATTTGGGAAGGGAAGATTGCACATTTATTCCCGCTAAGGGACCAGCAGGAGCAGCACATGGGGCAGAGTTATTGTTGTTCTACAACTACAAAGCGAGCTCTGGCAGGTTGTGCTTCTAGCCTTCACATTTTCTCCACTGATCAGCGCAATATGTGGAAGAATCAATAATCCAGTGCTATTTATTTATTTATAAATATATGTATAGGTTGCCTAAACTGCCGAGGCCTTCCTAGGCAGCTTACAATACATAAAACATATTAACAAAACAGAACACATTAAAACCCATCATAACACGACAAATTAAACCATCTATGCAAGTGATGTAAAAAGGGCCACAGCATTCAGGCCAAGTGTCAAAAAATTTCTTAAAAAGGTATGTCTTTGCCTGGCCCCAGAGGGAAAATAAAGACGGCGCCAGACCAATTTCCCTAGGGAGGGAGTTCCAAAGATGGAACTGATATGATTACGAATGACCAAAATGTACCACATACACAAGTTCATGCTTCTTTTACATGGGATGAAACCAGAGTTGCCCTTGAAAATTTTAACTCCTCTCCTAATCCTCAATTAGGTAGTAGGCTAAACAGAAGTAATTCAACAGAACGTTGCATAGTTATGAAGATTCAGAAAACTACAGCAGCCTCTTCACATTCTTGCTGGGATGGATGAGTGCTAAAACTCAGGATCCCTCATACACAAGCAGAACTCCCCAAGATCCCCCTGCACAACAGCCCTGCCACCTCAGACCCACAGCCAAGGTCTGCAGAGGAGCTCTACTTGCATATGCTCGAGGAGCACGAGGAGAACTTGCACTGCGACTGGGGACTGTTTTCTTAGCGTGTGTGCAGACAGCTAGCATCAAGCAGATGAAGAAAGAGCTGATCTAAGTTTGCCAGCATAATTTGTGGCATGGCTCATGCTCTGAAACATTTTAAGCAGTGGTATACGTATTCAAGTGCTTCTGAGGACACAGAGCAGACTTCTCCTCTCCACTGAGTCATCCCAGGCAGTTCTCTCTCATCTCAGATTATGAAGAGGAGCTCCCATGTCAGGGGATTACTGTAATCATTCCATCATTTCTAGTCAGGTTGGAGCCCTAGGAGCTGGCTCCTTTGTCAGGGCTGAGTTGCAAGCAGCTCCCAGTGGCTGAGTCAGGAAGTGAGATCTGATGTTCACACAGGAACATACCAGAGCCAGGATGGCTTTGTTGTTTTTCCAGGCGTCTTGCTCATGTGCTTTCAAAGTACTTTAGGAAAATACATGATGAAGAGGAGTTCATAGCCCATCACCCTCCTAGTATACTTCCATCACCCTCTATTTGTGGATAGTGGCTTTCTGAAGAGGAAGGCCTGCATCTTTGGAGGCTCTCTAGGCAATGGAGAAAGTCCTTGATTCACAGCTATCGGGACATTAACAGGTACAAGGGGTCTTCCCTCCAGAAAGCCACCCCCCACAAGTGGACAATGATGGAAATGCATGAGGAGGGAGGAGTGGCTGGCGCTGCCCTTTTCCTTGAGTATTGCCTTTAACCACATTGAGAACATCTCACTACAGACTCAGCTGAAACAAGGCTTTTTACACTTTTCCTATTTAACAGGGTTCACTGTCTGGATGGGCAAGACCAGTCCAGAGCCCAAGAATCCTTTGTTGTTAGCAAGATGATTGAAGCTGTTGGCTACCACAAGAGGAAGTCACACACAGAACTAAAGGTTTCCAGATCTATCCCTGGCAGCTTGTGACACTTCTGACATGCTCTTGGCTCCTCCACAACCGCTCCCTCCCCTCCCCTCTGCATACTAATGGGTACAAACAAAGGCTTATTTTTTCCAAGATGGAGGGCGCTTAGAAGGGGCATGGATCTTTATCTGTTAAAACAGATTGTAAATGGGTTCAACCTAATATTTTATGGTGATGTTAGCATTATGTTGATTTAGCTTCATACAGTTATTTTTTTCATTCTGCTCATTATTTTCAAATAGTTGGTTTTTTTCCCAAGACAAATGTTACTTTGATTTTACTGGGCCTGAAGAAATGGGGATGCTAGCTTTAAAATGTTTCATGTCAACAAATAATCCATAAAGAAGTAAACCTGAAGAAGTTTAGGTGGCAATGGCTTCATTAATTTGTTTAAAAAACACTCATAGAATTGTTACCATAATTACGCCCTTCATAGCCAAATAATCATGGAATAAAGACACATGGGGCACCATTACAAATCAGGTCAGATCATAATTTGCTTTTCTCACAAGAAAACACTGAGTATAGAATGTGTATCCAAACTGGATGCACTTCCGGGGGATAAAAGGTCACTAGATGAATGGGAAAAACTTAAATGAAACAAAACTTATACCTACCTCCAGATCATTAAAGAAGAGGTGTGTATCAGCAAGGTTGAAGATCATTTCTTCCATCATAAGCCCTATTCGGACAGACGTAGTAGTGTCCTATTAGAATGAGAAGATGTCAACCAATTTAATATTATTTTCTGTTCATATTTATTGGTTCTTGTGGTGAAATTTGTGTAAAGTAGAGTATATTGGCTTCAATTCATAAACAGACTTTCCCAATACAGCCAGTGCAAAAGGACATCCTTTCCTCAGAAATTGATCCAATATAGTCAAGCAACTTAGCAAGTAGTGAAGTTCTCCACAATGGCTTTGCTGGGTCAGCTGTATTAATGAAAGTGCTGTGCGATTTTTTTTCCTGCCATAGATTTACCTTTGTGATGAAGAGTGGAGGCCTTTACCACATCCATCCATGGTAAGCTGATCATCAGCATTCACCTATACTACTAATTTATCTTGAGTTATTAGTTCACACTATCAAAGTTATTAGTTCATACTATCAAGCCCAATGTGAAACACATTCATTCATTTTCTTACCCATATAAGTTTCATGTGCATAAGGGCTCTCTTTCAGTACCGTTAGACAGGATTTCCTGTCTAACGATTTGTGATTTGTGCTCAATTTTTATTTTTTCCTGTTTTCCAAATCAAATTTTCAAACTGTTTTCTCAATAAAACTTGAGAGGATTTGGTGAGTTACATTCTTCCTGCTGTAGGCCTTCAAGCATTACTCTTCATTAGGATGCTTGCAGAATGGAGTGCTGTTGTTCAGGATCCATTCCACCTGCCCTATAAGTGAAGGGTTCTCTACCATCTGGTGGTAGCATGAGCAAAGGGGTGGGTGCCAGCTGGCAGGAGTGCAAGTGAAGGGGCAAGCACTGGCTGGTCCAGAGCATGACTGGCTTGTTCCCTTTGGAGGGCTCTGCTACCTGCCAACTACAAAGGCAGGCCTCAGGCTCCTACCATTTGCAAGGTAGAAATACTTCTGCTTGCCTTGCAAGACAACAATGAAAGGACTTTCACTGTTTCACCTCTAGCAGTGAGGGTACAAGTAGAAGTATTTCCAGGACTCTAAGCAAAACCCTATGAGGACAGATAGAAAGAAACGGGCATGTTTAGCCTTGAGCAGAAAAGACTGGGGGTGGGGGGATATGATATCTCTCTATAAGTACCTCAAAGGCTGTCACAAAGAGGAAGGCCAGGATCTTTTCTCCATCTTCCCAGAGTGCAGGACATGGAATAACAGGGTCAAGTTACAGGAGGCCAGATTCAGGCTGAACATCAGGAAGAAATTCCTGACTGTTAGAGCAGTACAACAAAGGAACCAATGATCTAGGTAGATCCTGGTTTCTCCCACATTGGTGGCATTCAAGATGCAGCTGGAGGGATGGTTTAACTTGGAGGGTTGGACCTAGCAGAGAACAGAGGGATATGCACAGAACAGAGGGTTGGACCCAATGGCCATCTTGGCCCCTTCCAATTCCACTATTCTATAATTTTTTGCTGTCTTGGTAGGCATGTCATGAGTAGAGCCAGGGGTCAGACTAGATGGCCTGGGAAGCCCCTTCTGACTCACTCTGTTTCTATGTCTTTTTGTGGGACAGTGAAAAGGCAAAGCCAGTATCGAAAGGGCAGTCACTGATGCTTGGCTAAACTCAGAGGAAGAGGATCCTGGCTGCAGTTAAACCATTGCACCTTCTTTTCTAGGTACTGGAATGGGAATATTTTTTGGAGCAGAGTTCTGCTTCAATGGGCACACAGGTCTCTAAAATTGAAAGGAAATAGAATGTATTTTCCCCTTCTCCTGAGCAAACCCAGAATAGCAACGTAGTGAGGCAGGCCTTCACTGGGGTTGTTGTATGACATGTCATGCCTCATCATAGTTTATTTAAGCCACCACAAGCACCGTACTGAATATTCAACTACTGGTTGTCTTGTCATGTGAACCTGGCTTGCAGGAGTTATGCAACCTAGAGCAAGCTATCAGTTATCTGAAAATGTAAAAGCCGCAACAAGGCACATCATATTACGCAAGCTGTCAGTGTGTGTTCTACTTGTTATTTGTTTTTTTATGTCACTTCTATTTTTTCTTACATTCTACACCCATTTTTTTCTGCTTCAGGCTTACCCCCTAATGCAGAGACTTTCCTTTTGTAGCTTTTGTGTAGCTACATAAGCATTGGCCTTGGGGAATTAATTTGGAATTAGAATATATGATATTTCCCTTTCCACTCGGGTCTGTTTGATCTTTGAAGGTAGAAGGTGGTTTTTCTTTCATTCAACTACAAATCATGACAATACAGTACAGATTTCTGTATGTCTTGTCTTAATTTTTTTGCAGATTTCTAAGGAGTCATCTTATTACATACTAAGGTCAATCAACATATTCCATCTGGAAGAAACCTGCAAGGCAACATAATGCTCAGAGAAAGACAAAAACTGTTGACAATGGAAGACTTATTTATGCACTAACCGAATTATTACGCATTCTTGATGCAGTTGTTAATTAAAGAAGAATGGATGTGGTCTAGCCATGTGGATAACTCATGGGGACTACCATTAAAGCAAGAGAAAAATATGCTACTAGACTGTATGTGAACGTGATTGCTGACAGCAGTTATCTTTCCTTTTACTGAAGAAGTTTTCAGTCTCCTTTCCTCATATACCTGGATTGTCTTAGTGACAGTTGTGACTTTCATACAATCTACTCCCTTTTCCTTATACGAAATATATATCTGAATGCAGACCTATGCATCTTTCCAGAGCTGCATGTGTAGGGCCTATGGGTAAAGATTTCACCCGCAAGTGCAGCTAGACAGGCAAATACTTGTGTGCCCAAAGAGTTCTCTGACATCCAGCAGTGCTGTGGGGAAGGGAAAACACTTGCAGGAACAAGTGCTAACCTTACTTCTTTCCCCACAACCATTTAGAATCGTTTCATTTAGAATCACCTTACTTTTAATTTTCAAAAGGAATCTGTTAATACAGTAACTAAATGTCTATAATAATAGAATTAAAAGAGAAAGCAACCTTATTTTCTTATTCATGCTTACCAAATAGCGCCTGTACTGGCATTAATAAATAGAATGGGTGGGCAGGGTTGCTAAGCAAACCACAGTGGCTTAAGTCACGGTGCCTGCGCGCACAAGCCAGTCACAATTTGCAGACTTACCTGTGTGGGCACTGCTTGTCATGTTATCCAAGACTGGGTAGCAGGGGCAAGAGCACAGGAGGTTTACCAGATGAAGACATGGTCCTCTGGACCCTCCGCACCCAAATTATGCCACCAAAGCAAGATAATTTCATGATGAAAACCTCATCCTGAAGCACCCATTATTCTCAGTCTGAAACATGTTCTTCCCACTGGACAACTGCATCTTGAAGCAGGGCTTCCTTGCAGGCCTAACCAGAACACTCTCACATGACCTAAGTCTTGGCTTCTCGTAATATTAAGCTACCTCATATAAAGCAACCTCATGCTATTGCTTTGCCCAGCTCAGGGCCCAAACAAGCAATATTTTTGCTTTTTTACTATAGAATAAGCACATGGGTCCCAATCCAAACTGGGACCTTAGTGAGATGGTTTGCTGGGTAGAGGGACTTTACCCAGCTTTCTCATCTTGGGTTTCCAATGTGACGATGCTGGGGACTAAACCTGGAACCCTTTTTCTACAAAGTACATGTTCTGGTGCAGCTCTTCCTTTATATATCCCCATCATCCTTTCCCAAGGTTGCCTTCTCTTTATTCTCTTTTTTACCCTCACAGCAACCCTGTGAGCTAGGCAAGGCTCAAAGTCATCCAGCTTCATGGCTGAGTGGGGATTAGATCCAAGACCCAGTCCGGCAGCCTAACCACTACGCTGCACTGGCTCTCTTTTCTTGCTAATGTTAACTGTTCATTTTCATCACCAGATTCTCAGGAAAGGAGCTGTCTGGTGTTCAAATTTGGCACTAAAATGTTCTGACCTCATTGGTGGTGTCTGGATAATAGAAGTGAATCTACTCAGTCTTTTAACTAGCAGTAATATGAACAAGCATCCAGTGGTACACAGCCAAGGAAAGCAGTTAACTTTTCAGCTTTGTTAGCTCTGAAGCTGCAAAATGTTAAACTAAAAGAGAGGCCCAATACTGGAATGTGTCAGGGTTTCTTAAGAAATGGACACCCACTCCATCTTAATATCACTGATGCAAAACATGTCCAGTTTCTGCATTCTGACAGTGATGGAAACTGGCTAGATTTTAAAATTTGTCAATGTATCCAGACACACTCCATATTTCAGGTGGGGGTGGGGGTGGGGGTTCTGCTTTGAATATAGCTGTATTTTTCTTTTTTGTGAATCAAAGTCTGTCATCTGACTGCAGAAACCTCTCATGCTGCTCCCACTTTCATCTGATGTGATGTAATGCTGCTAACTCAGTTTTGTGTGAAACACCTTAAAGGAATGTCCTATATAACTGTAAGAATACCCTGTGCAGTATTCCGTGACTCAGCATTGAAAAGGTACTTTAACTTCCAGTGAGTTTAGCAATCAAAAGGATGGTTAAGAATCTATTCCTCTTCTCTTATTGACTAGTACAAGCCTCGACTGCCTACCTGTGGCTGACATGAATTAGCCCAAATCAAAGAGGGTTTCCTTCTGTTGGGCAGCATCTCCAGATGTTCTTCATGCAGTCAGTGACTGCACTCATGTGAGGATGTAGCACCATAGCAGCAAGGCTGCACCCCCAAACACTGTTCACTTAGGGACAAGCTACTCAGTATGCTAATTGTACAGCATGTATCCGAACGTATTCTTTCATGTAAAACACCATGGGGAGCCCCACCAGCAAACACACCTACACACACCTGCACATGCTCTTCAAAAGAACCGGAGTTTTGACGACTAGGTGCCTAAACTTCTGTGTCCCAGTGGAAGGAGGTGGCTTGAACTTTTCCACCTAGAATCTTTGGAAAGGGTGGAAAAGTGAGAGGAATCTGACAGGAGCAGGCCCAAGGGAAACAACAACAACTCTCCAGGATCTTGCTGCAAAGGGGTGATCCACAGTTCAATTTAGATGTTCTTATAATCATGCATAGTGAAGCTGACATGTCATGATTAAGCATTCCTTGTATTAGAGGGGAAGTATTTTTGAACAAAGCGTTCACTGACTTCAGTGGCGGGCGGGGGAAGTCTCTCTATGCAGGTTTCTTTGGTCCTGAGGTCCTAGGTTCTTGATATCTTAACAACAACAACACACACACCCTATTTGCCAGCTCAGATAAAAAAAGAAATATTCTGAGGATGTGCACTTTTGCAGTTTAATCTCATTTAAACCATGATCCTGTCATTATGACTATGGGAAGAAAATGGAGTGTCCTTCTGCAATCTTATTATACAGTAATTTACTTGGGAATAAGCACTTTTTCAGTTTAAAAGGTCTAATATGCTTTCTGTAACCACGTACATGCCTGGATATTTTAACAAAAGAACACAAGGATGCTGGGGTGAGCAGGGTCAACCCCAAGGCATGCATGCCCATGCCGGTCTAGGAACTGACACCACCCAGGCCTGCTTGCCACCTCCTGCTCTTTGGGTGGTCACTGGGGGGTCCCACTGGCTGTGGCACCTGGACTTCAGCCCCTGGGCCCAGCCATAACTCCACCATAATGCCTACTCTTCTTGAACAGAAGAGTAGGAACAGAGATGACTTTTGCCTGTGACTTTACATTTTCCTATTCTCATTCTTATTATTCATCTAGTTGTTTATTTAAAGAAGTTTTATCCTTTTCAGCCAAAAGACCTCCAAGAGCTGCATTTTACAGTTCAAAGAAAATAAGCCAGGTACAGTTCAAGAGACAAGACAAAAAGGAAAACAGCTGGCAAGGACAGAGGAAACAAGCACATTCAGGCACCAATTCTAAATGTTGCACATTTATTATAATGACCAGAAGAGGCAGAAACAGTTCAGGGAAGCCAACAGAAATGGGTCTTTCAGCTGAGCTACCTCTCCCTTTGTTGCAAGTGTTCTTTCTCTTTTACTTTCAATGCCATTCCATTCTGAGATCTTTACAGACATTCATGTTTACTCATCACCCTGAATGGGTGCTTGGTATTGTCAGAAATTCTGCCACCCATATGGCCACATGCTACTGTTCAACAGACACAACCTTTCTGGTATTCTTGATAGAATAATGTTACGTAACATGCCACCACCCAGTGACCTATTCAGAGTTGGCGTGGTGCCATGCTGAATGTTTTGAACGCTGTAAAGAACGAACTGGAAAGCTGGTCAAGGAGTTATAGGGCTTGCAGGTTGTTCCTTATTTATTTTCATGATGCCTGGACGAGAAAGCTGGACAGTGAAGAAAGCTGACAGGAAGCAAATGGATGAGTTCAAAACATGCTGCTGGAGGAGAGTTGTGTGAATATCCTGGACTGACAGAAAGATGAGGCTGTAGATCTTAGATCAATTAGACTCAGAAATTTGCCTGGAGGCAAAAATGCCACAAGTCACACATTGGGCACATCATGAGAAGGCAAGGTGTAATGCTGAAGACAATGATAGGGAAAGTCAAAGGGAGAAGAAGAGGAGGAAGACCAACTAGGAGGGGGAGTGATTCGATTAAGGCAGTGATAGCCTTGAGTTTACACGAACTGAGCAGGGCTGTGAAGGACAGTACATTTTGGAGAGCATTCATTCATAGGGTTGCCATATATTGGCGATGACTTGCAGATACATAACAACAACTTATATACTTATTATTCCTTATTATTTATTTATTACATTTCTATATCACTGAATAACTGAATTTCTCTAGGCCATTCAGAATAATTTAAAAACAATTTCAAGGCATAAACTGCAGTATAAAATATAAGCAAACAGCATAAAATAGAAGAGACCGTGGGTAAGGAACGTGTGACCCTCCTGCTGTTGTTTGATGGCACCTCCCATCAGCCAACAGAAGCAATGTTGAGAAGTGACTGGAGTTCTAGTCCAGCAGGATTATCCCAATTCTTTAGCATTTTTGCCATAGTGAAAACTTCCTCTCGGCAGCCAAATGCACCAGCAGGTTTTTAATTTAAAGTAAAGTTGGGATCCAGGGAGTCCAGTAAGGGGAGTCTAACTTCTTCAAAATAAGGGAGCAATGTATTTAAAATGTTTCCTTAGTTCTTCCCTATTAAATTTAAAATTTCATATCATTACATCAATTGCTAGTTCAACTTTTAAAGCTTCATTTTCATTAGCTTCATATTGGACCTGCACTGGGGAGCTTTCTATTGTAATTTCCTTTTGCTTTTCCAGCTATTCTTCTGGTCCCAGCACACCACTCTTTATAATTTATTATATTACCACAGGCACTTCTATCAAAATGTTCTTGTAAAAGTGTTTTAATTTGTCTCTGTTGAATTTAGTATGATTTTGTTTCATAATCTCTTGCAATCTGAATAAATATATTTGCCTGGGAATGTTGCTGTATCAAGTATAAGAGGAAGGCGGATGCTCTACCATTTATAATTAGTAGCTTAAATTAAAGTTAATTCAATGCCAATCAAAACTCTTCACTCAGATGCAAGACCTGGACAACCCCCTCTCCTTCCCTCTCTCCCTCTTTGTTCAGTATCCCGTCACACTCAAGGATTGGCCAAACAATCTCAGGAAGGCTCAGCATCCATGTTTGTCTCTTTTTGCAGATGACTGCATGCCCAGGGCAGCTTTTTTATCTTGCTGCAACAGAAAGCCCTACTAGGTGTTGCACTAAATAAGCAGCTGCTGCCAAAGTCAAAGGTGAACAACATTTCCTATGCCTGTCCCTATGTGTGAAACGTAGAGTATGAGTGTGAGCACGCATCCACATCTGTGCATGCACACCTACAGTCTATTAACAGGCAACATGATGCACTGCCTGGTCTGTGCAATGGCTTTCTTGCTCTGGTGGATCGTTTGGGTGAGATACTTCGGGAGAAGCAGAAAAGAGGAGCCGTTGTCTCAAGTCCATTGGTGCTGTCCAATAATTAAGCAAGTGTTTGACCTGTGGCTTTTCGTTTATTTTTTAAGTAAACATTTGCTTATACTTGTTTTAACATGTGCACTAAGGCACACAATGGGTTTTCTTTAAAAAAAAATCACCTGCAGCTACTCCTCATCCAGTTGGCTGTCCTTGGCATCCAGTTACCACCTCCTCCTCTATAGCTCTTGGGATGAAATTGTAAAGGAAGTTAGAGGCTAACTTATCTCTGGCAATCTCTCAAGCACAAGTCACTCTTTCTTACCTCAGTTTCTGGTTCCAAAACACTCACAGCTCCAGACTGATGTCTTAACTGGTAAACTGTTAAGACTTGTACACTTGTACACAGTGCCCTTGATTTCACTCATGTGCCAATTCATCTGACATTCCACATGTTTGTGCAGTGCAGTTCCACAGTTCTATCTTAGTCTTGTTTTACAAAAACAAGACATACTGCCCACACCAAATACTCCTTTATTGAAACATTCAGACTTTCTCTGCTCCTGCCAAGTACTTGCTTATGCAGTGAACAAATAATGACTTTTCCACCAGGAAGAAAGCATTAATTAAGCGAATTTGTCAGACTTCTATTCTGCAGGGAGAAGGGGAGGGGTTATCTTCTGAAGGTGTCAGCCAGAGGTGAAAGGCAGATTAGCATGCAACTGAAGGCCTTCCAAGTAAAATCTCATTTTTGTGGTTGGCTGTTAATAATGAAGTTGTCACTAAAGAAAGAGTTTAATGGTTTTAATTTGGTTTAATTACTTGGAAAAGCTTGGAAACAGGACCAGTTTGTTTGCTTTGTTTGTCTGTATTAACTACAGAAAAGAAGTAGTGGTTATAATAAAGAGAAAGAGAGGAAAAAAGAAAGCTGAGCCACATGCCTGAACAAGGACTAGCTGTAATCTATTCTTTGATTGAGTTTCATGCCTTGATGAGAATATGTATTTTTCAATGCAACACCACTTAACACTTAGGAAAGCTTGCCTGAACTCTGGAACGACTTTTCCCCAAAACAAATTGCTTCATGCTTCCCCAGATATTTATGTATTTAAAGATATCACTTAAGAGAGTCATTTATGTCAATATTTTTTTAACTTGGACTCTTTGCACAGCTATTCTTTAGAAGCATTTGCCACTGCTTTTCATGATAAAATACCATTTTATCATGAAATACTTACTTGGAGGGTCAAATGCAAACACGTGTAGGTGAAGATATAACAATGTACTTTACTGGATCAGCTTTTAACATGAAAATATAAGTTGATTGGTATTAATGCAGGACTCTTGCCTGCAGTAGGCTGGAAAAGACTGTTAATTTCATAAGAGGAAGCAGCAAGATTACTTATTAAGGAATGGATGTTTAGGTACATTACAGAAGCTTTGGTGCAAGCCATACACGACAGAATGCCCTAAGCAGCAAAGGAGCTACAAATAAGGAAGGCCAAAGTGGTTTTAGGGCTTCAAATGAAAAGGCCAGCCCATCTCTACTCCTGCAAACCACCCTGGCCTCTTCTGTCTCTGTCCAGAAGGGAGCTGTCATCTTGTGCCCCGAGCAAAAAGCCTTGCTTTTTCCATGGAGAGGCAATGAGAGAGCAGGCAGCAGTGCTTTCTCCTTTTCACGAATCCCGCACAAACTGATCAGAGCAGGTTTGTCCCCTCACCTTGCACAAGGCTCCAGAGAAGGGGAGAAACAGGAGAAGCTCTTCTCAGCTCAAGCATCCCAGACCCTTAGAGAATCAGGTGTGGTGACACAGGAGGTTCTTTTTTCTAAGCTGCTCTCTGGCCACAGGAGGAAGCAGCAAGAGCAGAGACAGGACGGTTAAGGTTCACGTGAACAGCTAGCCACTGGATTTCATGCAGAGGGTCACAAAATCAAAGAAGATACTGCTGAGGTGGGAAATTAACATGGGGCATGAAAGGAGAGAGGGCAGACAAGGCAAACATGTCTGCCAAAGGCAAACATGGGATGGAAAGGGGTGCAGTGAAGTATTTAAAAGATCTCAATTAGCTCTGTAACAGTGGACAGTGCAGAAGACCTGGCAATGATCTGCATTCCCTACAGTCATGTCAGGTCATGAGAGGCATAGAACACACTGACGTCCCCAGTTTTTCTCTTTCTTCAAACAATAATCCAAACAGATGCAGGCACTGCACTAGCTGACTTGCACAATGTTATTAGTAAATGATATAATGGCATGTCTAAAACAGTCTTAAAATGGCCTACAATGACTGAATGCTTTTATTATTTAACCTAAAAGGGCACCAAGAACAAGATTTAGCCTCCAGTAAGTTAAACAAAATATTTCTTACTTCCTCAGAAAATCCTTCCCAAATTGTATTCATCTTGAGTTAATCCACCATCTACTGAGTGAATTAGAGTGTATTTGTTTTGAAAATCTATTTTACAGAATTCCAAAGGACTGTGTTTTCCTTAGGAAGGGCTTATTTTGCCTTCCCCCTGCCTTCCCCCTTCTTTATTTCGTTTTTAAAGAGGGATGCCTGCTTGTAGGCTATGGCAGGTTTTTAATATCCCAAGGTGCCCAGCACATATGAGTAACAAAATGTAAATAAACACAGCTGAACCAGGAAGAAGATGGAAGGTTTTCTCATTAAAGAAATAAAATAAACAGATGTCCTTAAGCACTTTGGCTTATGTTTGTCAAAGGAATGGAGGACTCTTAGATGTCTGAACAGCGGTGGCGGCGGCACATACATATTAAGCTGATTCTCAAACAAAGCAAAGAATGCACGCCGCTCTGAATTAGCTAATAGAGCTCAAGGGGAAGCATATATTTGATTTGAACCCTGACAATGTGAGCCTTCACAAACCAAGCAAGTAGATTTGAACCTCTGCAATTAGCTTTCTGCCAGTTTAAACTTCTTCATAGCACACAGAACAAAAGGGCAGACTTGGCCAGTAGAAGAATTAATCAGCACCAGCTTTTCTGTAGTGCTAATTTTATGGGAAATTTCCAGGACCATCATAAGCATATAATAAAACTGCATTCTGATGTTCAGAATTCAAGTTTAATATATAAGCTGATGATAAAGAGTCGTCTGTCATGTTTTGAGTTTCTGGATATTACAGGGAGACCAGAATTTGGAAGGGTGTATAAAAGACTGGTGATTCATAGCAAACCATATTTGAGTCTGCTTTATAGTACAGATAGCTGGTGGGCCAATGGACTTGCAACTCTCCATTCTGTCCTTTGCATATGTGCACTGGATGTAATGTGTGCCTGGCATGTACACAAACAGAACCCAAAATATGATACACTGTGATTCTCACTCCAGTTAGTTGGCTGACCATCAGGTCCGCATATACTATTTGTAACGGCATGTGCCATCGACTTATCATATCCAAGATATTCATTTGTCTGGAGATGTAAAGAAGCTGGTACTTTCTCTTACTTACTTTTGGGGAAAAAATGAAATTTGGGAAAAAATGAAAAGCATGCAATTCTTTTTTAGTGCTCTTTATAAATCCAAAGTCACTTTGTTGTTGTAGGGCAGGCTATCCCTATTTAGGTGCCGTAGCTGACCATGAAATTGATCGGACATGAACCTGGAGTTAATTCTAAATAGTGTTGCCCAGGCCCTAGTAAAAGATGTGTTACTGAACCAGTTGGGAACAGTGGCCACACTGCTATTAGAGTTAATATATATTTAAGTGCCAAGGAAGTATGCATTTGACTTCAAAGGAAGAGATTTTCTGAAGTGGAGGAACTGGAGAAAAGGAAGTTGAAATGGGAAATCAAGACATTGGAGGTTTCTCAAAAATCACTATACTAGAAGTTCAACTAGAATGCATAGGCACCACCAAATCAGCAGAGGATGTGTGAAGAGGATGCTGAACACAGAGGGCTGATCCATACTCTGATCCTGTGTAGCTCCTCTGATGTTCCTCAAACTGGTGCCCTCTAATTGCCTTGGACTTCATCTCTCATCAGCACTAGGCATCATGGCCAATGGTCAGGAATGCTGGGAGTTGTAGTCCAAAAGATCTGGAGGGTAACAGGCTGCTTTAGGAATATAAAACAGTGTGTGTGTGAGAGAGAGAGTGTGAGTGTATAAAAATATTTGCTTATAAAATTATAATTACAATTTTAACAATCATTAAAAAGTAACCTTAATAATTCTAATAAACTATATTTTAAAATTATAGAAATGTTCTGTACTTAACTTCCAAGTTTTATGTCTAGTAACTTCAGCAAGCAGCACCTGAAATACCCGAATAATTCCAGAAGGCAGATGAAACTGAGAGAACTGGAGGAAGAGGAAGGGCAGCCTATAGCATCTGCTCTTGTTTGTAAGGACATTTAGGGATATTCCTAACCCTGTTCCTGTTTTTGGGTGGAGTTTAGAGAAATATTGTACCAAAGAAAAGCTATTTAGATTTTATTTAGCTAGGGAATACTCATTTATTAGGAAAGGCAAGCATCCATGTTTAATTGAATGACTTTTAAACAACCTCAATCTATTTTTTAAAGAGTTACATTTTATGCTTGTTCATAAATAATGTCTATTAATAAACATCTTAATTTTGTTCTTTTTGAAATACTGCCTCTAAGGGTGATGTCATTCCATACCCATGCCATAGGGACCAGGCTACCAAGCTTCTTTTAGGTAAGAGAGGGTTTGTTCCTCTCACAGCACTAAAAGCTTTTACAGCTGAGATAAAGTCCCTGGCAGCAATGTCTGATTGGGAACTTTATTAAAAACTGTGGAGTGCCTTCCATAACCCCAACCTCAAAGTCATTTTTTTAAAGAAACACTGGTGGGATAACCCATCACATCTGGTGGCAGTAGAGGGATAACCTACAATGTTTTTTCACATGTGGGTTTTAGATTAGAAGCACACCAATTGTTGTAGCACCTCAGCAGAATAAGCCCAGATGTGCTGGATTTTATAGAACAAAACTCAAATTTCAAAAATGCATATTTTCTTCCATATTATGATATGGTGAATCAACTCACATGTTGGGATACTAAACAGGCCCTGGGAGCATCCCTAAATGTCTATCTGTAAGAAATACCTTTCATCAATAATTTTAATCAAGAAAGGAAACAACAAGCATTTTTGGAACTTTACAGAGAAAATTAAAAAGATTCTACTCATAGATTCATTATTTCCAAGAATTTTAGATTTGTAGTCTTTCTGGAAAAGGTTTATTGTATGTGTGTGTGTTTTTTTTTTTAGAAATTCATTTTTGGGAAGGAGTAAAAACTGACTAGTAACATAGAAATACCTTGTCTTATACATTTCATTTACCATTCTAAAAGAAATATTTCATAATACAAAGCTGTTCAGTTTTTCAGGAAAAAACAATTCCTGTTCCCCCACTATTTTTTCCATTCATTTCTGCCCCTTGACGTCTCTAGATTTGGTTCATTTACATAAATTCATTCCTTCCTCTAATGTAGAGCAGAGTCCTATGCATAGTTATACAGAAAAATGTCCTGGAACTCTTAATATTCCCCAGCCTGCCATGCTGCACACCTGCAGAGGGTCAGACCCTTAAAGACCCAGTGCAGTTACAAAGGTGCCCTTTTGATTACTTTTTAAAGCATGAGATAACTTGCCCTTTAATATCTAAATCTCATATAAAATAATATATTAACGTTTTCTTTATTTTTCTTTTCTTATTTTTAAATCAAAGTTGGAAATACGGAACCAGGAATCCCATTCATCTGACAGTTACGGTCTTTGTGGAAAACCCAGCTTTGTGTTTGAGAACAGATGTCACTATTTTCAGTTTCTTTCCTTAAAAGTTTTTTTCTGATTAGTATCAACCTAAAAGAAAGCCTTTCTGCATATACACAGGTCATGGAATCATAGAATAGTAGAACTGGAATTGTAGAGCCAAGAAGATCATTGGGTCCAACCTCCTTCTATTGCAGGATGTGATTTACATCATCATCCCGCTCAGATGGCTGTCCTGTGGGTGAGTCCACCACCTCCCTAGGCAGCTGGTTCTACCGATGTATTGCTCTGACAGTGAGGAAGCTTTTCCTGAATCTGGGTTGTCGCAGCTTGAGTGGATTATTCTGTGTCCTACACTCTGGTATCAGCAAGAAGGGATCTTGACCTTCCTCTTTGTGACAGCCTTTGAGGTATTTAGATATCAGCAACAATAAACTTTGTCCAGGAAGGAGTGGGGTTCCAGAGTCTGTATAGACCAGGGATGGCCAAACCAAGGCTGGCGAGTAGCATATGGCTCTTTGAGTTTAGAGAGAGCAGCTTGGGGTGGTTGACAGAGAGCAGCTGCAGAAATGTGTGGTGAAGGGTGTCTCATGTAGCTTGATGGAGCTATACTTGGTAGGGATTTGGGAGAAGGTGGCAATAAGAAAGAGGACAGCTGGGGAACCTACTTTGAGGTGTTTGCATGGCAAATGGAGTCCCAAAGGGGAGAGCGGCGGTATTGGGAGACCTGGAGATGGAAGGTATATAAGGGCGGATTGGCTGGGCTACAGTTGGATAGAGGAAGGAAAGTACAGTAGGCATCAGAGTGCTAAGCTGAGTGTAGGTGACGTGGTCAAGGCAGACTGGTGTGTGTTTTGTAGGATAACTGGGAGAGGTGAAGGCATCAGGGATGAAATGGATCCCAGTTGAAGTGTGAGTATAGGGAAGAAACTATTGCAACTTTGGTAAGTGGAAAGTGATTGTGGGATTGGATTAAGCAGGTCTGGATGCCAAGGAGTAACAAGAGTGGCTGTTGGAGAGATGAGTCACGCAGTGCCCAGTTGTTTTTGTGGCATACAAAGATGGAGACACACAAAACCTCTACTAGCAGTAGCAATTATAGCAATGTTTGTTTGGTATGAATACATACATACATACATACAAGTTCATGTCTTGCGGTTCTCAAGTGTCTGATGTTTACCTTGTGTGGCTCCTCCACAGCTCAGGCTGTGTCAAGCATAATGCACATACACATGTACTTTCTCACACACGCTCAACTTAGGGCCCCTCTGCAAGCTGCAGAATAAACTTGAAGAGGGATGTAGACTAAAATATCTAAAAGGCCACCAGTTGCCCATCTCTGACTTAAACTATTGCCAGTGAATGCCATCCTTGAAATCTTGTCATTTTTATGTCTTTGGTTATTTTCTTGCTGTTATTGTTGGGTGGCAGAGTTTTGTTTTTGGTGTTCTCAGAACAATTTTGATGTAAATTGAAATTATGGCTCACTTGTACCCTATAGAATATCTGAAATACATGAATTGAGCCACAAAGTCCAGAACAGTCAAACCAAGATGTCCCAAAGAAGAGCTTGTGGTAAGAATGCAATTGATTAAAGACTTTGAAGCTGCTGTTTAAAAAGCTGATAATTTGATCATCTTTCCAAAAGGACTCACAACTTTGTCCCTATTGTGTCTCCTCTCCCCATTCATCCACCTTCTTAGCATTCATGGTATTAGCATGATGCACTTTCATGCTTTTGGCTGCCTGTTTACACCTGAAATCCATAAGGGGGAAAAAAGAAACAGAAAAGAAGTGGAACCTCCCAGAACATGAATGTTCATGTACATCTGGTGCTCACAAGGCCTCTGCTGACCTCTGCCATCCAGAAATTTGTTTCTAATCAATACAGGGTTTACGACTGCAGAATAAATGCCTGTCAGGTGTAATTAATGATGGATTATGTTGCAAGATTTGCATGGGAAACCTACTGACTACAAAGAAGATCAGAATGAGCAGAACTCATATTACTTCAGCTTTGCCACAATTGGCCAAGGAAAGGTGAGCTCAAGGAACACCCTGCCAGATAATGGCCTTTCAACGTCATTCATTCAAGGTAATGTTTTTCTTCCGGCATTACCCCAAACTATATTTAACCAGCTCTTGTGGAATCTTAAGTTTCTTATTGTATTGTCTCCCTTACCTTCGCATAGAAATTTCCACTACTCTGCAGTTTTATGGTATAAGAACTTGCCTAAAATCATATGTGCTTCTCTTTGAGGTTTTATTTAATGAGAACCTGTATTCTCTCCCTGTGAACAGTAGCTGTGGAGACGCATGAGTAACTGCTTAAATGCCTTTCCGGACCAGTGGAAGAAGCTCTGATCCAAATGAGGCTGACCCACTGGGTTTAAGAGGCGGGCTTTTTTCTAGCCCCACCCAGTAAAGTGCCTATAATGCCAAAATGCACTTACTCTCAGAACATGCACTAAATATTTCGGCACAGAAATAGGAACACAAGCCTGTTTCCTCAATCTGCATGCTTGCATTTTGTTTTACATACATTACTTAAGGCTCGTTTACACATGCAAGTCTTTGTTGAACAATCAAGCATCATATGAGATGGGCAAAACAATCCAACCCCTTGGGAAAGGTTAGCTGGCAGCTTGTTAGATGTGGCAATGGGACACAGTTCTCACTCGGAGTCCTTCTCTCCTTTCTTCCCCGCAGAAAGTACTGGTGGAATGGTGGTGGTAGCAGGCCTCAAAATGCGATGCACTGGGGAACGAAAAGCCCTCATACTTCCTTGCAATGCTCACTGGCCTGGAGGTGGAGTAGTTATTTTCTCACTTCTGCATACAGACAAAGGGCGGGGGGAGGCAAAATCTGTTCCCTACGTTGGCAGTGCTTGGGAAGCCATGCTTCCTCCATCAGGGAAATTCCCACCACCACACTGTCCTAACCTTAGTCTTGCTTAGTGAGGCTTCATAAAGCCAAACATCAGAGACAGAATGTTCCTGTCCCCACAACTGTACTGCTTTTCAGAAAAGACGGCTCATGCATTTAGCTGCGATTCATCACACACTTCTACTGCCAAAAGTCTGGCCCTTTAAGATGCCTGGAGACTCCCTGAGAAGGAACTACACTTAAGCCAACCTGAGTGAACCTCAGTTAGCATTCTTAATCATTAACATCTGTGTCCACAGTCCTTAACTCCAGCTGAGCCCAGCATCATTGGAAGAACAATAGCAAGCAATGGGGCTTTCTGAAGAGAAGTTCATGCTTGAGAAGGAAGGCTCTTGTAGCACGGAATGTTCCTGTTTCTGTGGACTGGATAGGTGCATGGCTAATCTTATTTCTGTGTTAGGCGAGAAGAGAAGAGAAGTGAAGCTGTTCTATCACCTCTGCTGAGGGACTACTTGCCTTTGGATCTCCCCTAATGTCATCTAAGAGCCACCATTCGATCAGGCCACTTGATTTATTTCCTTCCTAGATGGTTGAGATAAGAACTACCATTTTAGGAAGGAGTTTTGGAGCTTCTTTTCTCCTCCCCCTCCTCATCACCATTTGCCTTGTGTGCTATTTTTCTTTTCTTTTTTTTAATACCGAAAGTACAAGGATAGGGATTGGGTTGGTACTGATATCTGTAAAAGGCCTGAGGAGCCTTTTTTCTCAAAAGAAGGGAAGCGCTGCCTTGAAAAATAAGTCATGAGTCACCTTGTGAAAAGCAAACCACAGATTAATCAATGCAGGACATGTGATTGAGGGGAAGTGAATGCAGCCAGTGTGGACAGAGCCCACAGGAAGACTTGAAAAGTCACCTGCCAAAAGCTGACATTAGGTGGCCACTCAGAGTAGAAGCATCTTCATCATCCTATCAATTCATGTACTCGTAACAATAGCAGTCATGCTCACTGCGGGGGACGACCCCTCTATTAGCAGGCTGATCAGTAGAAACCGTGATTTAGGGTCTGTGCCCACCACACTAAGCTCTCCAATTCTGCAAAGTTTGGCTCATTGTTGGTATGGCATGAGCATCTGCAAAGTGCAGCAGCAAAGTATTTATGAGAAGAGCTGCTGACTGGGAGGGCGGAGGCCTCTTCCTTGAAATGAAGCCTTCCCTAGCTGGGAGATGGGCTGCAAGGCTTGCAAGTCAGCTGCTGAGGGCAGGGAGATGCTCTTCTGTAGGCACTGCTTCTGCTGCCCTGGGAAGGAACTGCAAGTGTTTGCAGAGCACATGCCACGCATGCACAAGGTCCAGGGTTCAATCCCTGGCATTTCTAGGTGTTTACTTTCTAAATCAGCCTGTAGGAGATGGGCAAAACCGTTGCTCTTGGAAAGCTCCAGTCAAAGAAGACGATGCTGAATAAGGTGGACAAAAAACCTGGTGGGGTAAAAAGCAGCTTTCCTTCCACCTTTGATGGAAACGACTCTCCTGACAAGGCATGTTGGCAAGAGATGCAGATCTGCCAGTTAAGGACAGCTCCAGCTCAAGTGTGAGGGTCAACCCACTGATTATTTCAACTGGGTAGGAGGAACAGTTTGTCCTTTCCTACACACACACTCTTTCTGCACCCAGTCCAGAAGGGGCCTGCTGATCAGTAACTCCCCATGGGAACTGGTTCCGTTAGCATCAGCTATTGCCAAGCGATATCCTGGGGAACAAGCTTCCTGTAACTTCAGTAAACAAGGGAGCTTTCTGATGTCTGTGCAGTCTACTCATGATTATGTAGATGTCTGCACAAAACCTAAGTTCTCAAGCTCACAGTGGGGGATGTTGGGAGCCACAGAATATAAATGTCAAAATTGCTTTAACTTTCAGATTGTAATCAGTGCATCAGTCCCAAAGAAGAAAGAAATGGCAAGATTAGAAACTGTTGTACTAACTTAATCAGGTAAAGGCTCCTTCTAAGCGTCTCCTCTTTTGAATAGAATTGCTGTCTTATGTTGATTCTCATTTTAAACAGAAGCTAGACCATGGGGGTGAGTGAAAAATCTGCCTCCCCACTTTTTGACCTCTCCTCATTTCCTTAGTGCTCCATGCCAGGGATGGAAGAGCTGCTGCATGAAGAAGGGGGCAAGGAAGTCCACTCCCATCATTACAGTTGCTCCAGTCTAAATCTGGACCCAGCCCAATGTCCCTGCCAGACTGTTCTTTTCCAGTGTTTTCAGTTGTGTCCTCCTGTCTCCCCCTCTCCTATTCAGGACTGATTTTAAATATTTTCTTCATTTTTGATACCATTGCAATGCCATTCTATTCAGTGTGTTCTTATGGAATGCAACTGTGCCTTTACATTTTTATTTGTATGCAAATCTGTTAATGAAATGTCATATAGGATAAAAGGTATAAAGGATGAAGCTTTTCAGTATAATCAGGAACCTACATAACTTATTTGTTGCAGGACTACTCCATGGCAGAAAACAGGCTGGGAATGAGGGGTTGAATATATAAAAAACAAGTCTTTGCACACATAAAACCAGTGTGTTGAACGGAAGGATTGTAGGCTAGTACCCTCAGTGAGATGTTATTTTTGTCTGAAATGCTGTCTAATATGGCAAAGTCCAGTAATACATGCATTCTCTGAGGCTGCTAACTATGTTCTCTTTCACAGAAATCTTACTGAAAAAAGAAGAAAGGAAAAAAGCAGACCTAACCACAAAAATAAAACAAAACAAGTACTTCAACCAGACAGGAGTTCTTGCAATGTGTCTGCTGAATAAATACTCCCCCCTCCCTTTTAATAGGCATTGACTAGAAAAACAGCTCACTGTCCTATCTTAGAGAAGCTAAGCAATACATTCTTCTGAAGAATTAGGTTTATTGGCAGTGTGACAGGATGTTAATTAAATTTTCACATGTTTTAGGGAAATTCCACTGGACTTAGTTCCATTAAAATATATTCTGAAGAAAAAAAGAACAACATCTGTTAGAAAAGCAGCCATGTTCACTGCACTTACAATTACCAATGTTCCAGGTGGACAAATTGCCACAGTGGGGCTGAGGGAAGGGGAGGAAAACCAGATGAATTCAACAGTACCTTCCCATATCTGGATGCAAAGGTTCCCGTAAGTAAGGAGTGAAAAATAATTATTGTCTCGTCCAAGTCCCACACAAACACACGCTGTGATGAAAAAGAGGGATGGGAAAGAAACAGACAAAATTCACACCAGTTAATTGCAGAAATAAACCCATTTGCTTTACATAACTACATTATGCACATTCCTACCTGTGCCCAGCTCCATTATGTCAGTTTTTCTGCTCCCTGAAATGACTCTGCCCTTTTTCCCTTATACCCTTTATACCTGGAACTGCAGCTTTCCTCTACAGGATGCCATTCAGATGGCTTGGACTTCAACTTCCATCAGCCCCAGTTAGTATGGCCAACAGTCAAAAATGCTGGTAGTTGTAGCGGAAAGCCCCATGATGGAAGAAACCCTGTGTGAGCCCTCACATCCCTGATTTAGTTCAGAGTCCTCCTCCAAACACCTTTTCTGTGATGTCAGAATGACCTCTGCTCCCAGTACCGTACTGTAATTAAGTCGGAACATATATAATGAAATCTGCATGTGCCCTTTGCTATCTTCATTTTGTTCCCCTTCCTCTGTCATTTTGCATGTATCTGCTTTTAGAATGTTAGGCCCCTGGTGAAGGAAATGTGACACCTATTCTTGTAAAATACCATATAAATAAATAATGCATTCAGGTTAAGGGAGGGAATAAGATCACTTCATGGGTACATTAGATGTTTCCCCTTTACCCACATTTTTAAAGTGGAGTAAACCCCAATGAATAGTAAATAGTACTGTCCCATTTGTCCTTGCTTGCTGGTCATGGCTTCCCTCAAAGGGAAATTTTCCTTTTGTGAAGTGCTGAGATTTCTCTTCTAGACATTCTCTACCTTCCCTTTAAAAAAATCATAATTCATAGAATTTATAATGAAGAAAAAATTAAACAAATTTAGGTTTCTGGGCTGATGCTTCCTTACCTTGGTTACATGGAAACTCAAGTGTTATTATTCATTATTTTTGGGACTAATTTTGATTGCTGCAGGAGAAAGCCAGGCTGTCACAGTACACATAGGAAGAGATCATGAAGAGATGGAGACAGTCCCATCATCAGCACCCAACAATCTTAGGGAGCTGCCGGGGCCCCAACAACCCAACTAGGCCCACCAGCACAGATGTATACACCTGGCTACAGGTTAACTGGCTGGTCACAGCAGCAAAGGAGTATTTTAATTTCCCACGGTGCTCCTCAGATAGCATCCCCTTGGGGCATTGTGGAAATTAAAATGGCTGTCCATGGCTGCAGCCACAGGAAGGCAACTCAAGACTGGAGAGGTGTCTGTGGCAGCTAGCTAGAAAGGAAATAGCACAGATTCAAGACACAAACATAACGTTTGCACTAAAGACCCATATTATGTCTGCTAAGTTTCTCACCAAAGGGATATGCAGCAATAGTATCAGTTTTGAAACATATTCTAATCATAACTCATGAGAAGAAAAGGGAACCAGAAGGATGTTATCTGCAAACCAGACACACTATATGTGATGTGGTAATTATATTATTTCAATGAAGCGCCTTGTGATTGCACCCTCCTAGATGTTTCCAAGTGCATAAGAAAGGAGCAAGAGCAGAGAAGAAACCCTCTGGGACGCCTACCTCAATTTCCGTGTCGGCTGTTGGGGAGGGATCATTACTTCTTTTTGATCGCCCTCGTAGCTTCCCGTCAGTCCCTCTGGGCTGCCTGTCTGTTTCTGTGTCTTTTACAGGTGTTGTATATTCACCTGTAGGTATAAAAGGAACTCTACTGAAAGCCAGCATCTCAGATATGGGTCTTGCAACTGTTTAACAACTGCACAATAACACTGTTTCCTTTGGCAGCTGTAACCATTACAGATTCTTTTAATAAAGGTTCTGGATCCCTCTTCATACCAAGTGGGGCAAGGGGACAAGTAAATAAAGAACAAACAATTTTCAGCTTGCTGTTATTTGCTTGTGGCACTCAGAACTTAAAATCAGGCCTTTGTCTATAATGTAGGGCTGTGAAGAGTCCATTTTTATGCTTGAATAGAGCCATGGAAGGGAAGCCTTCCCCATCTTATGCTATGCTGCTTGACAAACACACACAGACACATGCATCCATGAACCATTTGAGCCGGGCTTGGGAAGAGAAGGGAATGAATGCATCTAGAGTAGGGGGCAAAGTGGAAGAGCGGTCTGTGTTTCAGTTCTGTTTCCACATCCACCTCCTTCCCTGCCCCCAGTTTATAGCCAGACTAGCACCTGCATGTTTAGCAAACAGAGGTCATGCACATCTGGTTTGCCCCTTGGCTCCAAATAACAAGATCTATGAGTAATCACACATCCAGGCTGTTGGGTTTGAGTAATGGTAATATTCATGCATAAATCACCTTGACTAGAGCCCCCATGACAACCATGGGATTGCCCCAACAGGTCACCAGCACAGTACATGTAGCAGGGCACAATCTGGATTTGATTTTTTGGCTAGACATAAGGATGGTGTTTGGAAAGTGGGGAGCTCTGATTTTGTCCCCTTGTCCCTTTACCATAATCAGATCACTGCTTGCTGAGATTTAGAGCGATGCTGGCCTCTCCCCTCTTGGGGAAGGAGGTATTAATATGGTCCACCCCTAGAAGCTAGGGGATACAGAACGTTTCCAGAGGGCTTGGAGGTGTTTTGGTTGATAAGGCTGGTGAGCCTCTCAAAGCCCGGACTGATGTGTGGAACTAAGACAACCTGGGCAGTTGACATGGCCCTCTGTAGTTGAGTTCATACAGCCCCATGGTATCTCCTAGAATGGAGTGCAATGAAACAAAATAGGCTTGAGTGGAGAAAAACTCCTAGTGGACCCCATCAATCCCTGTTATGTGCTTATAATCAGGCGTGCTTGGGGATAACAAAGAAACAACATCTCACCAACTTTGTTCAATCTATTTGCCACTCAGCAGACTTTTAGGATAACCCAGAGACTATACCTGATTACCTCAAGAACATCATTGACCTGTCTGAGATATGTCGTAATATATTTGCCAGGCACTTCCAGGATAAAGTATCTTGCATCCACCAGGACTTAGACTGCAGTGTTATAGGAGCTGAATCAAGTGAGACACCCAGAGCACAAACTAGTTTAGATTTCTTGAGTAAATTTCAGTTGGTACAGGTCAAGATGTGGACAAGGTGCTTGGATCGGTTTGTGCAGCCACTTCCTTTTTGGATCCATGACCTTTCTGGGTTATAAAATAATTTAATTGTTGGGCGACCGAGACAGATTGGGGATTCTGTTGGTGTACCGTGCACCCTTCTGCCCAACAGTCTCCCTGCCTGAGCTGACGGAGATCGTCTCGGACCTGGTGTTGAGGACCTCCAGGATGTTGGTCCTGGGGGACTTCAATCTCCATGCCGAGACTGGTCTGACCAGGGCGGCTCAGGACTTCATGACCTCCATGGTGGCCATGGGGCTGTCTCAATATGTCACCGGCCCAACCCATGAATGTGGACACACCCTGGACCTGGTTTTCTCGATGGGGCAGGAAGAGGGTGGTCTGAGGGTGAAGAATTTATGCCTGACATCCCTGTCATGGTCAGATCACTTCCTGGTGAAGTTTGTGCTCGAGAGTGGCCTCTCCCTCTGTAAGGGTGCAGACCCGATTGTGTGGGTCCGCCCTCGGAGCCGGATGGATCCGGATGGATCCGGATGGATTCCTGAAGGCCCTGGGGGAGTTTCCGGTTGACAAGACTGGTGCTCCTGTTGAGGCCCTGGTCGAACTGTGGAACGGGGAGATGACCAGGGCTGTTAACACGATTGCTCCTAAGTGTCCTCTCCTGCCGGGCAGAGCCCACTCTTCCCCTTGGTATACACCTGAATTGCGGGCGATGAAGCAGGCTGGGAGAAGTTAGAGCGTAGGCGGAGGAAATCATGGGATGAATCTGACCGAACACACTTAAAAGCCCATTATCGGGCCTATGCTGTGGCGGTGAGGGCGGCGAAAAAGAAATTCTTCTCCATCTCCATTGCCTCCTCAAAATGCCGTCCAGCGGAGCTTTTTCGAGTGGTGCATGGCCTGGTTTATCCTGGCCCCAAGAAAGATCTGGTTTCACCCTCGAAGGCCCACTGTGATGACTTTGCCAAGCATTTCAGGGAGAAAATCGCTCAGATTCATCACGAGCTAGACTCTACTAGTGACTCAGAGGTTTCTGGGGAGATACCAATGCCGCCGCCAGGTCCAAAATTAATGGATGAATTTCAGTTATTGCGGCCTGATGATGTGGACAAGGTGCTTGGATGAGTACGTCCCACCACTTGCCTATTGGACCCTTGCCCGTCTTGGTTAATAAATAACGCCAAGCACGGGATTGGGATCTGGATCGTGGAAGTGGTTAACGCTTCTCTGAGGGAGGGTCGGGTACCTGCCTCTTTAAAGGAGGTGGTAGTCCGACCGGTCCTAAAGAACGTGTCACTAGATCCAGAGATGGCCACTAATTATAGACCAGTGGCCAACATCCCGTTTTTGGGCAAGGTGTTGGAACGGGTGGTGGCGGGACAACTCCAAGCACGAAACTGATTATCTGGACCCATTTCAGTCCAGCTTCAGACCCGGGTACGGTACTGAATCTGCCTTGGTCGCCCTGTATGATGACCTGTGCAGGGAGAAGGACAGGGGGAATGCATTCCTGTTGGTTCTTCTGGACCTCTCAGCAGCTTTCGATACCATCAACCATGGTATCCTTCTGGATAGGCTAGCAGGAGTGGGGGTTGGAGGCACTGCTCTGCAGTGGTTCCGCTCTTATCTCAATGACCATTTCCAGAAGGTGGTGCTGGGGGACTATGGCTCTGCGCCATGGCAGCTATGCCATGGAGTACCGCAGGGGTCCATTTTGTCCCCTTTGCTGTTTAACATCTACATGAAACCGCTGGGAGAGGTCATCAGGAGGTGTGGGCTGCAGAATCATCAGTACGCTGATGATACCCAGCTCTACCTCTCGTTTTCCACCAATCCAGGTGAGGCAGTGGCTGTGCTGAACCGGTGCCTGGCCGAGGTAATGGGCTGGATGAGGGCCAATAAACTGAAGCTCAATCCAGACAGGGCAGAGGTCCTGTTGATCGGCGGATAGAGCTTCGGTGAGGGTGAATTGAACCTAGTCCTGAATGAGGTTGCACTCCCTCTTAAGACAAGGTCCGCAGCTTGGGAGTGCTCCTCGACCCAGAGCTTTCACTGGAAGCTCAGGTGACAGTGGTGGCAAGGAGCGCTTTCTTTCAGCTTCGGCTGATCCATCAGCTGTGCCCCTACCTGGAGTACGACTGCCTGGCGACAGTGACACACGTGTTGGTGACTTCCCGATTTGACTTCTGCAACGCGCTCTACGTTGGGCTACCCTTGAAGATGGTCCGGATACTTCAATTGGTTCAGAATAGAGCTGCCAGGCTGTTGACGGGGACTGGGCATTATGCTCACATGACTCCAGTCCTCTGTCAGTTTCACTGGCTTCCCATTGAAGTCCGGGCCCAATTCAAGGTGTTGGTGATCACTTATAAAGCCCTAAATGGCTTGGGTCCTGGCTACCGGAAGAAGCGCTTACGTCCATATATGCCCGCCTGCCCCCTGAGATCAGCGGGAGAGGCCCTTCTCCGGGAACCTTCCGTGAAGGAAATTAAGAGGATAGGTACTCGGAGGAGGGCTTTCTCTGCGGCGGTGCCCAATCTATGGAATGCGCTCCCCAGAGAGGTCCGCCTGGTGCTGTCGTTATTTGTTTTTCAGCGCCAGGCGAAGACCTTTTTATTCAAGCGTCATTTTAATTGTTAATGTTATTTTTATTTTAAAGTTTTTTGGCCAGGGCGACTTGTTTTATACAGTTACGTGTATTTTATATTGTTATTTATGTATTTTAATTTATTTATTTGTAAGCTGCCCCGAGGCTTTGGCGAATAGGGCGGCCTAGAAATTTTCTAAATAAATAAATAAATAAAATAATTTAATTGGGACAGGGAGGTGATCAATGCCTCCTTGTGAGAAGTGGTCTCATGTCACCTGGAAAGTTGCCAGTAAGGTCAGTCCTAAAGAAATCCTATCTGGACCTTGAAGACCTCAAAAACTTTAGGCTGATGGCAAATGTTCCTTTTCTGGGCAAGATTCTTCAGCAGATGTAGCCAACTACAAGAACTCTTGGATAAGACCAATTAGATGGATTCATTTTGGTCAGGGTTCTGAAAAAGATTTGCCATGGTTTCTGGTCAGGTTTGGTTGCCCTGACCACTGTGATTTGAAATGTATTGCATCCATGATTTATATTTTGAAATATTCAGAAGTAGGTGTCCTTTGTGGAAAGGGGAAGAATTTTATGTATACAGAGGCATACAACGTATTTGCTGTTTTCATAGACTTAAAGTGACTTGGAGAAAAGTGAATGGAGAAAAGTGAATGGAGGAAACTGTACAAGCAGAAGAAACTATTCTCCAAGCTAAAATAATTTAATACTAATATGTTTTTTTTAAACTAGAAACTAACTTAATGGCGATGGATTCATCCCAGCTGAGAAGTGAATGGGTTGGAGGATCTTATGTAACAGATACTGCAACAAGGTTCAAAGGGCTAGTGATTTTAATTTATAAATGACTTGTGTTTACGGTTCAGCAGACTAATATTGATCCTGATGGTTAGTTTTTGATTGTGGTCAGAAAATATAATGAGAAAGTATTTGCTTTGATTAATGTGGAACTCTTAATAATGACTATCCAGGTATATGACATAAGTGAAGATACATCAATAAGGCAAGCTATGTCGATGATACTGCATTACTGACAGAAAGCAGCAATGAATTGAAATTACTTCCGATGAGAGTTAAAGAAGTACATGGAAAACTGCAGTTGAGCATTAAGAAAACAAAAATTATAACTGCAGAATTACACAGCTTTAATGTCAACAATGAAGAAAGTGAAGTTGTGAAAGATTTTGCATACCTTGGCTCAATCATCTATTCAAATAGATACTGCAGCCAAGAAATTAGAAGGCTGGGACTTGGAAGTGCAGCTATAAAGGGACTAGAAAGGATCTTCAAGTGTAAGTAATATTTCACTGGAGACCAAGGCCAACATCATCCACACTATTGTATTCCAATCACTATGTGTGGGTGTGAAAACTGGTCAGTAAAGACAATTGACAGGAAGAAAATGGATGCATTCAAAACATTGAGCTGGGGAGAGCTTTGCACATATCCTGGACCAACAAAAAGACAAATAAGTAGGTCTTAGGTCAAATCAAGTCAAACTTGTCCTGGAAGTAAAAATTGTTGTACTTAGGGTGCATCATGAGAAGTCAAGACTCACTGGAGAAGGCAATAATTACTAGGGAAAATTGAAGATCAAATATGAGATGGATTAATAGTAGAAAGGAAGTCACAGCCTTGATTTTACAAGAGTTGAGCAGGACTATCAATAACTGGCTATATTGGATTTTCAATCATAGGTTGGAGAGTATCATAAATTGGAGATGACTTGATGGCACTTAACAAAAGTTCCCTGCTAGCTCAAATTAGAGATGGCAAGATTGAAACACTGGTAATTGCAAATGATTTTTCTGTTTACTTGGAGATGGATTTTTAAATCAGCTGAGGTCTACTAGTCTTTGGCATTTTATAGTTTTTCATTAAAAATTAGATACTTGCTGAGCTACGTGAGACTTTGAAATTAATAAGGGTATTATTAACTCATGTTCCATTGAGTGGGAGGTCAGCAAAACCTTTATATGGGACCAAATCATGGCTTGCATTTCACACACACACACACACACACAAGTGCGCGCGCGCATGTAAAAGCAGCCTTCAATTGAAAAAATTACTTTCAGCGCTACAACTTAATCAGGAGAGCAGTATATCAGGCATGAGATGAATCCATTCTTTCACAGTGTTATAACAGCCATATAGGAGAAATGGTAAATGTTGCAGGAAGATTTTGGCTCAGCTCAAAAATTTTGGAATATTATTTCAACCATTAGAGATGAGAGTGGTGAACTATACACTTCTAAAGATACACACTATCAATTTTTAAACATTTACTCAAAACTGTATAGTGGAAAAAGCGAAATATCTGAGCAGGATACTATTATTTCTCTTATTACTCTTCCCAAATTATTTCTCACAAACGCAGTATCTTCTGGGGTCTTTGTGTATTGAGGAAATTATGAAAGCAGTAACTAATATGAAAACTGGGAAATCACCTAGTTACACTAATAGGTGTCTCTATTCTGAGTGTCATTCTTTTTGTAGCCAAAGCAGACCATCCACATACAAAAACTGGTATTATCAACAGGCTTCAGAAAATCCAAAGGTTTGCAGAACCATCGGAACAACAACTCTGGAAAGAAACCCTTTGCAGAAAACCCCTGCCACTGTCTTAAAAAGATACAGTAGAATGTACTTATTGGACACAGAATTCAGACTACGGTTGTTCTGGAACAAAAAATTGGGGGTGGGGAGGGATAGAATGTGGAGTAACCTGAACAGGAGGCCCAACTTGCACAATATATCTAAGTTATATATTAGATGTCCATGGAGGCCATGCATGGAAGAATCTTCTACACGCTCAGCTGATGTGGATGAACAACCCACCTACACCTCAATTTCCACCCAGGCCTTAATGATGTAGCTAAATGTGTCTTGATGTAGCCATCAATATTGGTTTTCCAACAAACAAACAAACAAAAAAATGGAACTGGAAAACTTTCCAATGCACTAAAGTATTTTCTGATTTAGCATGTTTGGCTCATTTTTAGTCCCCAACACACATTCTCCTTCAAAAAGCGCACACAATTTCATACTAAGTAAACAGAACTAAAAATGTCATCTATGTCAATTTTATGTGCAGCATAAATATATCAAAAGTTTTCCCACTGGTAACAAAATATTTGAAATGAAATATTTGGTTAGGGGGAAATTAATCATACAATAAATGTTATATTCAAGTGCATTCAAAGCTTTATGTGGATATCATTTTATTGGAATATCTGGAAAATTGTGAAGACAATAGTATAAACTTCCTTATGAGGTTTGTTGACATTTAACAAGAATGATTGCAGCTGAAAGAACACACTGTTTTTAGGATATATTCCCAAAATGAGTCAATGCATCTTATGCCAACAGTTCAATTTTCTTTTGCTGAGGTAGCTGTAGCACCTTCCGCTTCACTCAGTGCTGTTCTACTTCAAGTCAAAAAAAACTCTGATCCAGAGTAACTAGCTGATCATTCTATTTCTCTAAAGGATGGAGGCGAGTCTGTGGGCACAAGTTGGTGAAGCTGGGAGGGAGCTTCATGTCCTGCTCACAGGATCCTGTGGGCAACTGGTTGGCCACTGTGGAACAGAAAACTGGACCAGAAGGATTCTTGGTCTGATCCAGCACAACTCTTCATATGCTATTAAGGGACACAAACAGTAACCACAACCTTAGTTTCTGCTTCAGTTTCCCTTCAGTTTGTTATTAAAGAATGTTTATAACAGAAGCAGATACGCCATGTATAAGTCAGCTTCAGGCCTAGCCAGAATGCATTGTGCACCGGGAGAGATTTTTACACTGAACTTTTTGGTTCCCCCATGAGCAGCTGAGGACTGGGGTGTGCCAATGCTTACCACCTTAGAAGGTCAAAACATATATTTCGACTGTTATATCTAACTATAGGACAATTGTAGACAATGATGAATAAAAACAGACTTACCGTATTTTTCTCTCTATAAGACGCACTTTTCCCCCCTCAAAAGTAAGGGGAATTGTCTGTGTGTCTTATAGAGCGAATATGTGTGTGCAGTAAGTCAGTCAGATGTGCAGCATGGTGTGCCCGAAGTCCGGGACATGTAAGCCCACCGCCGGGACGCTGCCGGCCCGCCTGCACTACATGGCACCACCTGGCCGGCACGTGCTCGGCGCACCCTTCTCCACCCGCCCCTCCGGCGCACGTGAGAGCTGTGCCGCTCAGGGGGAGGAGGAGCCACGGGCTTTAACCCACCAGCTGCCACGGAGAGACGGACTGGGACGGACTGCCCACCCCCACTGCCCACAGGTCGGTGTGTGTTTTCAAATGGTAGTGGTGAACAGCATGGGACTGGGACTCAGATGACCTGGGTTCTAGTCCCCGCTCGGCCATGGAGCCAACTGGGTGACTGGGCCAGTCACAGACTCTCAGCCCCACCTACCTCACAGGGTTGTTGTTGTGGGGATAAGATGGAGGAGGAGAATGATGTAAGCTGCCTGGAGCCCTTTGAGGAAAAAGGCAGGATATAAATCGGAAAATTAAAAAAAACCCCGTCTTTTAATGAAGCCCATGGGGAAGTGATGGGGAATGTGCCTGTGATTATCAGGAAGATTTCCATGGATCAGAACGGTGCCTGCTTTATAGAAGGACCAATATCTGTTAGTTGATCAGACACATTTTTTTTTAGGATCAGTAGATATTTGAACAGCATTACCTTCATGTATGAAGTTTATTCTTCAAATGCTACTTAGTCCACTGTGTGTTTGATTTACCGTACAATATCTCATTTTTTTGCCAGAAGTTTTTTTCTATTATTTACTAGTAGGGCACCATGGACATTACTGGCTTTTTTAATTTTGTTATTGAATTGTCTGCAGCAGCTCTTGTATAACTGGTGTAGATTGTGGATTCCTTCAATAATTCCACTACTGACTAAGAAAGTGATGTCAGTGATTGTGAGCAACAGAGCTTCATAAATTCTGACTCTAGTGAAGATGAGTTCTGTGGGTTCAACGAAAACTAGAAGAGTACTCGAACTTTAAGGTCTCTCTTTTGTTAATGAGAGTGATGATGGTTCTTAATGCCACTGTTGACTGCTGTTCACTTTACAAGGCTGAAATTCGGTATTACTGTATTCTGCTATAGTTTATTAAATAGTTTAGTAAACCATTTGATTCAGATTTTTTTTCTCGTTTTCCTCCTCTAAAAACTAGGTGCGTCTTATGGTCAGGTGCGTCTTATAGAGCGAAAAATATGGTATATTTATTTGTGTAAGCAGTCCCAAGACTATATAGCAAGAGGATGGCATACAAAAACTTTGAATAAATAAATATGATGTGGAAAGTTTCCCATGGAAAAATAGTTGCAGAATTTTTCCCCAAAATTGTCTCTCTGGCATCACTGTAGGCAGGCAAGAATCACTGCTTTTAAGGCCAGTGACCATTACTTGCAAGGAGAGATGAGCAGGGTGGGCCTGTTCAAAAATTGTGAGTGAGTTGTCAGAAAGGATGGGATGATTAATGAATTAAAATTTCCTAGGTTACTAAGTGGAAAAGGCATTCTTTTGGGAAAGTACAACTCCTAGCAAATGCTTTTAAAAATATACCTGAAACAGTCCATATGATTAATCCAAAGCTATTTCAATATATATTAAACATTTCTGCCCAAAAAACTTTAAATACATCTTCTGGGCATAATTTATCTAAACCTTTTAACATTTTGTCATGCTCTTTTCACATTCTGATCCTGAAAAAAATGCTTGCCCACAACCAAGGAAAACTGAGAAGTTTTATAGGTTGAATGACATTTTCGTTTTGGCTATTTTAATTTAAAAATCATTCTCAATTTTAACAGCCTGTAAAATGGCCCTGAGAAAATGTCTTCAGCACACTGACTTGGAAATACATTCCAGTGAAAATCAGTGGAGCATATTTCCAAAGAAATGTACTTAGAACAGAGGTATTAATTCAGCTGAACAGCTCAACAGAGGTCACAAATGCAGCAGTTCCAAATTTTTTGAAAGAGTCAAAGATTTGTTACCTGCCTTGGGTCTTTAAATAGAAATTATTGTAGGCAATGTGAATGTCAGTAAGACCCACTTCTTCAGACTTTAACTTTCTTTCTGCTTGATATGTACCTCTTAGACCTCTTTAGCAACTGAGTTGTATCATTTTAAAGATGAATTTGGGCATTTCTCCTTGGAAAGAATTTTGAAGCCTCAAGTCCCTAGTGGCAAGGGCCCGTAACTCAGTGAGAGATCAAACGTTTTGCAGCTTTGATTTCTGACATCTCTAGGTAAGGCAGAGAAAGCACCATCCTAAAATGTGGAGAACCTATGCCAGTTCATGTTGAGAAGATGACTGGCTGGACCAACAGACCTGCTCAGTACATGTAAGGTAGCTTCCTCTGCTTCTGTGCTGAGATGGGTCTCACAGAGAGGAAAATCCTCCCAAGTCCTTCCAGAACAATCTGTGATCGCATCCCCACTCCTCAAAAAAACAATATTAGTTTATTTCTCTTTATGAGTAACGCCAGATGTGCAGGCTTGCTCAATAACTAAGCAGAGCTCACTGTTGTTGCACATACAGTGATTATCCACAAATGACATAGTACTTTATACAAATTATATTGCCTGCCAATGAAAATTTCACCAGGGAAATGATATCTGAAGACCATATTCCAACAATACCTTGGAAGGTAATGCATCAGAGCCTCTGGAATTGAAAAACTGAGCACACTAAGAAATCCTGGATGCTTTCCAGACAAATTGAAGGTGTTGTTTTTTTAAATTTTACTTTACTGTAGAGCTCATTATTAATTGTTTACTCAATCAGTTAACCTATAGCTCCTTTTAAATAGATCTCAATCAGTATGAATTCTAACCAACCTTCCATAAAATTAGATTTTAAAGGCAGTTGATTAAAAATCAGTTTCTCTGTTTCTAAATCAGAATATGAAACCACCAGTTTCCCCCCACACCCATCTGTGTGTGATATCCCTACCGTCAGTAATTTAATTCTGCAATGTCAAGTTTTGGTCAGGTCTCTCACCCCTTCCTTATTTTCTTCATGGTCTTTACTTGTTGAGTCTAAGTAAATGCACACTGTGATCGAATCCTTCATAGATGTGAAATTATTTGCCTTCCATACTTGTTTTTCTAAAGTTTTACCTTCCTTTGCTAAACTTCTGATCATAATTGTAGGTCAATAATTTTATAGTATCATGTTTGAGGTTTCAGAAAGATAGTGCGCTTACGCTTTGATGTTAATAGGCAAGCTTACATAACGGATGATGGAATTGTTCTGCTCTGCTCGTACTGAAGCAGTTTTTCTGGTTGGTCTGTTTTCAGACATTGTTCAGAGTGCTGGTTCTTACTTTTAAAGCCATAAACATTCTAGGATCAGGCAGCTAAAGGTGTATCCTCTCCCAAATGAACCTTTTTTTCAATAAAGGTCAGAACCAAGGGTCCTGGCATCTCAAGTGAGGAAGTGATTACCAGGGAATGTTTTTTGGCCGAGATGCCACAACAGCTCTGGACTCTCACCCTGGGAAAGTAGCCTGGCATCACCACTACCGTAGCTTAGGAGCTATTCTAGGACCATTCTATTTTCTCAAGCCTTTAGATAACAGACGCATGTTCTCCTTGGGCCTGCTGCAGCTTTGTTTCATGCTGCTGTTTTATTTTTAATCCTTGTACAATTCTGTACACATCTACCTAGGATCAGGTGTGGGAGACAACTTGGTTTAGTCTGAATTTTAACTGAATGGCCTTAATTTGCACTTCCCAGATAGGTGGATTAGAACATGGGTGTTCTTTCATTTTTGCACTTCAAAATCTCCAAATTTTGCAATGCTATTTTCAACATAAAAGTGTACAATGAAATATGTATATCACTGCAAATGTGTGCAATGGTAAATAGGGAAAATTACATACAAAAATGCTATTTTAGGGGAGTGACCTATGCCAGTACCATTTTGGGGGAAATGTGTACAAAAACAAATGTGTATTTTTGCAGTCCTAACTCAGACTATATGGAAGTAGGACAGAACAGCCTTATGACTGAATACAAACCAAACTGGCACAAACTGGAAATAATCCATCCATGCCCAAGTTTCAGTGTCACTAAATTCAGTGAGACTTACTTCTGCATAGGCAAGTGTAAGATTGCTGTTAAGGCTATCCATTGTTGTGTTGTTTATTTTGAATCAACAATAGATCTCTATAAACAATATGACAATGAAATGACTTACTAATACAATCTTATACATGCCTACTCAGGAGAAGCCTTTCCATTTAAAAATGCATGCAAGTATAGAAATAAGTGCTTCAAGTAAATACAGAAATAAGAAAGGGGGAGCAGGGGAGAAGCGCCACAGCTGACATGCTTTAAGAAGTTCTCTGCCTTATCTGGAATCCCTTCTTACTGATATTAGATTTATTATTTATTTTGGTAACCCCTCGGCTGGAATACTGCAATGCACCATACATGGGGCTGCCTTTGAAAACAGTCTGGAAACAGCTGGTCCAAAACAGGGCGACCAGCTTGCTAATGGAGACTGGCCAGCATGGTGATGTTAGGCTGATACTTTACCATCCGCACTGGCTACCAGTCTATGTCCGGAGCTATTTGAAGTGCTGTTACTAACATTCACAGTCCAAGGCAGCTTAGGGCTCAGTTACTTGAAGGTTTGTCTCCTCCCCTATAGACCTAAGATGGACCTCAGCAGTCCTTCTGAGGGAGTCCCTGCCAAAGGAATGTGGCTTTTAAGTAAAGGGCCTTTTGTGTTGCGGCATCCCCGTTAGGGAATTAACTTCCAAGGGAGGCTTGCCTGGCCCCTGTGCTGTAACGTCTCTGGGGCTAGGTAAAGACCTTCTTTTGCTAGGAATGTTAGTTGCAACATCTTTGCACTGCTGCTAGGTTTTGGTTTTTACTTCTATTTCATACTGTAGTTTGAAACGTTTAAATGTTTTTTTGTATTTTATGCTTTAAAAGTTTTGCAAACTGCCTGGACAGCTTTGCCTATTGGGTGGTATAGAAATGTAATCCATAGATATAATGCTATATATAATGCACCTTCCCTCCAAGGAGCTCAAAGTAGCAGAAATGGTCCTCCTTCCCATTTGTATCTGTAAAACAACCCTGTGAAGTAGGTAAGGCTGTGAGGTGGTCACTGGCGAAAGCTCACCCACTGAGCTTCTTGGCTGACTGAACATTTGTCCCCAGGTATCCCCAGTTTTAATTCAGTGCTAACCTTTAGAATCTGCTTTATTTATTTGGTAATGAAACAAACACACTTTGTACACACATCACTTGGTTCTATTATTGTTCTTTTAGTTCCAGGAATGAGTGTTAGCCCTGCAAACAGGACATATCCCTGAGTCCTATCCAGAGCTGAAATGGCATGGTAAAGGTGAGGAGGGAGGCGAGAGAGAGAAATTCTAATAATTTGATCCACTTACCAGGAAGTGATTCGGAGCTCTGACTGTTGATGTTGTGTGATGCTTCTTGGAGGGAATAGGCAGATGTTGGGATGGCTGATGGGCTGATGCTATTTGCAGACATGTAAGAAGAGTTGTAGGAAGAGCTGTAATACTGCGAATACTGGCTTTGGGTGAAGCTGGGATATGAAGAATACTCCTTTGGAAGAAGAGACAGTAACTCTAATCATTGTGTACAAGCAAAATACGTAATATGTAGTAAACGTAAGTAACAGCCCTGCAACTTAAGGCCTACTACAACTTGCCTTAGGAATGTTTTTCATTGTTCTTGCAAGCATTGCATGCATCATTCTAGTTTCCAACTTACATTCTGTGGAAGTGAACCATCTCTGATTGCAGTGTTCCCTCCAGAATGGAATTTAATGCTAGTGATCTAGCAGGTTCCTTTATGCATGCTCCGGTTACTACAATACATTTGATAGCATTTTCTGTTTGATTTTCTAAATAGCTGTCCCACAGAATCAAAGTGGCATCAGCTCACACCTCACTGTAACAACTTACTTCCTGATTTCATCAAACCAGCATTTCATACTGTATTACACTTGGACCGGCAAACCATGGTTTGTATTTGCCCTTTAATTCAAGTTTCAAACCTGGGTCAAACCATGGTTTGTAACCCTGGTGGGAGGGTGTGCATGGTCTGATGAAACCCAAGTGATTATTCACTGAAGTTGAGCATGAAAAGCAGAGCACAAGTGCAAAATCCGTGGCTCATTTCAGAAGGAACTTGGTTTGGCATTATACACGAACAGTTAACTGTACACAACACTGCAAACTGCAACTCCAATCTTGTGCATCTGGCTTTAGAGTCTACCAGCCAACAATGTTTTAGGCAAAGAAGCCTCTTTTTTGAGTCATGAAATACATTAGCCATCATGTGCTATATATGAGACACAGCAACCCCCATCTGTTTTCTGATTGACTGGTCCAGCAGTCCTATGATAAGCAACTAACAGTTGGATGCAGATGAACAACTTCCTGTCATTCTGTGTGATTCACACATTCTCAAACTTACAATGAAATGGTAATTTAAGGTCTCTTCCCAACAGCACACATCAGAAAATAACAGAAGACTTGCTGTGCTTCCAGGTGAGACTTTTATGGAGCAATTACCTAGCCTGGTCCACAGAAATTTACAAGTAGGTCTTCCATTCATAACCTATATGTGCTTTCCCATTGCTTCTTCTGCCTTTTTTCTTATTGCAGAAATTTGCAAACCGTGGAACAGATATAAAATACCTTCTGGTTAGTAGTAACTTTGCCTAATACAGACTGTTTCTCACAAATGCAGAGAGTTGGTCTCTCCTTTCCTCTTTTCCTCTCCAGCAAATTCAAGCAAAACTTTACAAGCACAGTCCTTTTGTTAAAGCTTAACAGGCTACAAAATAATTTAAATCAAAGTAGTGTTATTCTGGAGATGTGGGAGAAGCATCCATGACTCCAAACTGAAATTTCCCTGCCTTCCCTCGCTTTCAGAAAAGAATCCAACTCCACTCTCAGGGTGACTCCTACAGCTTGAGGGCTGGATGGGAAGAACACCGAACACCTCATAATTGGTCTGCTTGTTTTGCCTGTCATCTCCTGACAGAGTCAAAGAACTCCCCCTCCATCGCCTCCTGCTCCCCAGTTCTGAAATGTCTCCCTCCCTTTCCAAGACAGGCCAGTTCTCACACTTTGTCTGAGAATCTTCACTGGCAAACCTTGAAACTACCAGCCTCTGCTCCCTCTCTCAAACTGGACAAATCTGTTGGAGCGGAGAGAGCTTTCTAAGATGCAATTCTTGGAAAAGGGTTTATGCCCCATAATTTCAATGACTTCAACTTAGCCATGAATGCCCATTGCAGCATTTGCTAAAAAAGAAAAGAAAAACAAAACTGACTTCATATATATCAAGCATTCTCATATACAGTTTCTGTATGTAACATATCTATACCATATATGTGTGTGTGTGTGTGTGTGTGTGCGCACAGGCATTTTACATATAAACGTGAACATATTCAAAGCATTATGTTCTTAAACAGGTGTACATCCAAATAAGGAAGAAAGCAAGCACACACAGGGGTCTCAGTGCAACACTCTATAATGTTTATGCACATTTGTTACCCTAAAGCCAAGCTTGGAAAAGAAAGAAGAGGGAACTCTCCATAAAAGGATACAAACTGCCAGTTTTCAAAAGAACTGTTCATATGATACTGTGGTCTCCCCATAAGAATTGGGAAATGTTTTCAGCACTGCAACCTAAGTGTTGAACCGGGGCCAGGACGGGTAGGAAGAGGGACAGAAGCGAGCGAGGTTGGGGGGGAGAAGGAAATAATTTTGAAAACATTGGTTGCCAAGCCCCCTGCCAAGCTGTTGAGCTCTGTGCGCGTCTGTAGATACAGTTTATTGTCTCCAAAAATCAGATGTGAAGCAGGATAATCAGAGATAACTCATAAGGAAGTTAGTCATGCATTTGCGGGGGTTATGATATTTCCGGTCCTTTTTGGAGGCCTGATTCCAGAAGGTCATGTTCTAGTCTACGGTTTTTGGTTTCAGGACTCTGTTTGTCCCCCATGCTGTTTAACATCCACATAAAACTATCCAGATAAGCCATCTGGAGGGTTGGCCTGAAATGTTTTGAATTTGTGGACGACGGTCAGTTCTGTCTCTCAATTCAATCTACTTATCTGAGGAAGACTGGGCAACTCGTGTACTGATGTTTGGAGGAGGGCTTGAGATGGATGGGAAGGAACAACACAGGGGCATAGGAAGCCACCTTGGATGGAGTCAGACCACTGTTCTGTCTACCTGTTTCTGTTGACATGGACTGGCAGTGGCTCTCAAACAGTTTTTCCAGCCCTGTTTGGAGATGACATAGATTGAGACCTCGTAAAGCAAGTGCTCTGTCAGTGAGCTATGGCCCTTCCCAAGCCAGATTCAGACAAGACAGGCAATTCAGACAAGACATATATTTTGGAGGAGGAAACTAATTCAAACGGGAACTCCCAGGTTGGGAGTTCTCATGGACAATATCTACAGATGCTTAGGTGACAACAGTGGCCAGAAATACTTTTATCAGCTTAGACTGATAAGCCAACTGAGATCATGTCTGGAGAGGATACAATTGTCTCAGTAACCCATGCTGTAGTGACTTTCAAACTGGACAGATGTAATGTACTATACATGGGGGGTCCTGTTGAAGACAGTTTGGAAATTTCAGCTGGCCTCCCAGATATGAGTGGGGACAAAGCTATGGTCAGAATCTTAATTGTAATGCTTGCTGAAGCATTTTCAGAGTCAAATAAAACTGCTGGTTTGCAAATACTCAGCTTTGAGGGCCGGATTCAAGTTGCCCAGGGGTCCCAATCCGGTCCTTTAGAGTTACTTTGTAGGCTATGCACCCTTCCCTGCACCACCCACCTCCAACAACAATCATTTGGAGGTTTCCCCACTTTTAGGCAGTCTCCCCCAGTTTGAAAAGTTTGACACAGCTTTACATTAAAATATACTGATATTTCGGGTATTTTGCTCCCCCAATCCTCTTGCCTTTGGCCTTGTCCACCACTGAAACGCAGCCCCCAAAAATTCTTCCAAAATGTGGGCCAGAAGTTCTGCACCCCTGTTTTAAGACTTGAATGTCTTAAAGCCAGTGTGATGTAGTGGTTAAGAGCATGGGACTGGGACTCAGACGACCTGGGTTCTAGTCCCTGCTCAGCCATGGAGCCAACTGGGTGACTTAGGGCCAGTCACAGACTCTCAGCCCAACCTACCTCACAGGGTTGTTGCTGTGGGGATCAGATGGAGGAGGAGAATGATGTAAGCTGCCTCGTCCCCATGCCTGTGGAATGTTTCTTCCAGTGGAGCACATTTAGTCCTATTATTATAGGCCTTTAAGAAGGCTTTAAATACTCCTTTGTTCAAAAATGGTGCTTTTTCCATACTTCTGTTCAGTTTGGTAATGTTTTAGCTATGCTTACATTGAGCACAATGTTATATCACCACTGTTAGCCTGTTGCTATTTTATCATTACTTCTTAGTGATTTCAGTGATGGAATTTCTCCTGAGGAGGTTTGACCTGGAAGGTAAATAATAATGAATGAGCCACGTAAAGAAGACTTGGAAGCTGTACCTGGTGCACTGTGCTGAACCCTGCAGAACTGGTCAGGCCATTGGGTCCCTGGTAAATCCCTGAGGTACCTACACAAACAAAATAAAAAATAGGATGAACAAAATGAATAGAGTAGTACTAATCCTAATACATATGGCCAAACTGTCCCCTTGGTGAGTGTTTTCATCTCAGCCTCGCTTGGTCTCCATCATCACCTGTGAAGGGATGGTTTTAGGAGCACAGGAAATTGCAATTTATCAGGTCAAATCTTTTGTTTGCTAAGCCAGCACTGTTTGTTCCGGTTGGTCACAACAATCTCACCAACCTGCTTTCTTGCCACCCGATCACTTTTAAAACAACGAAGACTTCCAGAAGTTAGAATTAAACTGAGGACATTCTCCCTACAAAATACCCTCTCTACCACGTAGCTCTCTCCCATGTAGCTGCAGCTCTTATATTAGGGCAAAGGTGTGGTCCTTTGAAACCATTGAGAATTACAGATAGAAATAGAACCTTAGATGTCCTCATCTTGATTCCCTAGAATTCTGTGCATGATTCTCTGCATCCCCCATATGTGGCCTCACAACATCGGAACTCTGCATAAATGGCACTAATTTATTGCTCTCCGCCCCACATGACATGCAGATGGGCATCAGCTTTGACAGTTGACTAAGAAATACAAATAACACTTATATAGGGCAATATCTATAATTTTATGGAAGAGTCATCCACACCAGCATATTTATCTCCTGAGTCAATACCTTGGTTGAGCAAAATATCTAACAAGGATTAACTGCCGAAGACACAAGGCTTTCTTATATAAAATTGCCACTGAACATGTCAATGGAGAGCCCCAGCTGAGGGATGAGTCATACAGCCATGTTCTTCATTAGAATAGCAAACGATAGCCTGTATCTATGGAGGAGCCATAAACAAACCACCCTGGCTTTGGAACGCGCTCCCCAGAGAGTTGCGCCTGGTGCCAGCACTATATTCATTTCGGCTCCAGACCAAATCCTTTTTATTTTCCTGATATTTTAAGAGTTGATTAGTTTTAACATTGGTTTTTATCTGGTTTTGTTTATTAGATGCTGCTTTTTTATTGTTGTATCGTCGTCATGAGAACTTGGTAAAGGATGGGATAAAAATGCCTAAAATAAAATAAAATAATAAAACAAACCAGATACCACAGAACTTTAATTTACCTGCACATCAGCCATAAACACAATGATTTGCAACAGAGTCAGTCAGTTGTAAGTTAGCAAGTGACGAGTTATCAAGTGATAAATAGAAAGGGCCAGGAGCACTGTGACCCTCTGCCTGGGGGAAGAGGAATGAGTGCTCTTTTGGGACATTTTATGTAATCTGGGCCTTGTACTTTCCAGGCAGAGGCCTATTTCTCTGTGGCCACTGTGGGTCCAGCTGAGCGACACCAGCAAGACAGCTGAACAGCTCTTCCCCCAGTGCTTCCATCAGCCTTCTTTACCAAGAGTTGGGGAAGTCAGTGGCTGCTGGTCATACCTACTGATGAGGCCTTGAAGAATCAAGGAAGAGCACAGATGAAATTTATGTCAGGGTCCAGCAGGGACAGAAGCAGGTAACATGGTTGAAGTTGCGCCAATGATCAGATTCCAGAGAAGGCAAGCAAAGATCCATACAGTCAGAGGCATTGGACACAATGGGGATGGTCATCAGGTCACAGAGTAGGCAAACAAGGAGAGTTGGTGCAGTTACTCAGTGAGATGAAGTGCTCAGACTCAGGAACTAAGCCTTGAAAAACCATTATGTAAGAATAGTCAAGAACCTACAAGCTTCTCAGGTTCCTGGGTCCAGCTGGGATTAAGTATAACAGTATGGCGACACTACAGCACTGCAGATATCAGGCTGATACTCCTTCTGTCTGAGAGCTTTCTAGGCTCTGTTGCCAGAGTCCCTTTGGATTAGTTCCTCTGGTGCTTTATTCTGAAATGTCAGGGTAGGGATGCACAAACGGTGGGATGCATGCAGCTCCCAGCCACTTCTAGAGCAGCTTGTATATCCATAGTGATCCCACCAGTGTTTCCACTGTTAGCTCAAATACTAAGGCTGGCAAGGAAAACCCTTTGTTTCTGATCTCTTCTAACTGGAGAACAGAGGACTGTTTCCATTGATAATGCTAGTGAATGTGTGTGTGCATGTGAACAAGAGAGAGAGAGAGGAGAGAGAACGTGAATGAAAGTATGTGGGTATGTGTGCATGGACATAAGCAGTCCCTGACAACTTGCTAAACTCCCAGCATAGTCCTTGGAGTGGAAAAGATTGTATATCTGTGCTTTAGGGCTAAATTTTGGATTTCATTTTTTACAACTGCTTTATCTAATGCATTTTACTATCTATCTATCTATCTATCTATCTATCTATCTATCTATCTATCTATCTATCTTGTGATTTATATCCTGCCTTTTTCCTCAAAGGGCTCAAGGCAGCTTACATCATTCTCCTCCTCCATCTTATCCCCACAACAACAGCCCTGTGAGGTAGGTTGGGCTGAGTCTGTGAGTGGCCCAAAGTCACCCAGTTGGCTCCATGGCTGAGTGGGGACTCGAACCCAGATCGTCTGAGTCCCAGTCCCATGCTCTTAACCACTGCACCACACTGGCTCTCACCTACCTAATATAACCTCCTACCTAATCTTTACTATGAGGTAAAGCACTTCTAGAAGCTTTTGCTAGAAAACTGTCAAATGTTCCTCGTTTTAACTGTTGAACGAATAATAATCAATCCAGTGTTATCATATTTATCATTTAGGGCTGCTCGCAGAATCTGGGACAGTGGTGGAAACCTGTGGGTCTCCAGATGTCACTCCCTCCTCCCTTCAGACCAGAAGGTCTTCTTCAGCTCTCATAATTCCTTATTCAGTCAGTGGGGCTGCAAGGGGAACGACTTCATCTCCTGGAGGCATGCTTCCTTTGAGGGGGTTTTGTTTTTGTTTTTAATCTCTTTGGGGAAAACACTGGTTGCTTCTTTTCTTGTGGAGAAGAGGAGGCCAATGAGTATCAGGGAAGGCAGCAGACCGAAAGTTCATTATCACTTAGTCCGCAATCCTATGCTCAGTTACCCAGAAGTAAGCCTCACTGATCTCAATGGAATTGACATCTGAGTCAACACATATAGGATGGCATTGTAAGCCTCTGATCCCTTCTACAGCCTTGTCTTCATGTTAAAGACCAGAGGACCAACCGTCTGTGGATTGGGTGCTCTGTGCCCCTGTCGAGTGGTTGAAATCACTCTGCACTGAGCAGGAATTAGCTTACCTCCTGGGGTGTTGCTCTTGTTGTTTTTCCTTCTTCTATGTAAAAACAGAAATAGAAGAATCAGATCTCTGACTCAGTTTCTCAATGGAGGAACTGCCAGCTTCCTTAGCCGTCACGGAGTCTGTGCATGGGACCGGCAGAGTACCGTTCTAGCCAAAGTGCAGGAACAAATGCTTCTCAGTGTCTCCATGCTGTGTCCTTTCTCTGAATATCCGCTTGTTTGTTTTTATTTTAAGACCCTAGATTAAGTAGGGGATTGGACAGCTGAACAAACTATAGCTCGCCAAGTGCAGTCAGTCACAAAAGTACATGCAGGGAGAAATGAATCTCATGCCAAACCCACCCACCCCCATATCCCACTCTAGAAGAAGAATCTGCTTCCAGCACTAATTTGCCATCACATCTGGCTTTTTAGACAAAAAAGAAGAGGAGAATTAAAGGCATAGGAAGGGTCAAGAGTTAATCTCTTGCCACAGAGTCTGCCTTTAGGGTGCCAACTTCATTTTGGAATCCTCCATCCAGCACTGCTCTGGACTCAGGTTGGAGCCTTCATGCCAAGAAGATAAATCACAGAAGTATCTACGTGTCAACAGCTTTGCATTTCCAAGCAAACAAGCAAAAGAAGCAAAACAAAACAATTCTCTAGACTCAGCACCTAAAATACATCATGCTTGCTCAGAGCTACTCTGGGTGAACTGAAGACAAACCAGTGGAAGTGATTCATTTGCCCAGCTCCACTGGAAGAATTCCAGGCAAATTCCTTAACTAAAGTGCAAGAAGAAAAGCTCTAAACTCTAACAGGTGGAAGATTATGTGATGTTTAGTATACTTTTTCCAGCTTCAGAAGCTTCAGATGTATCTGAAGAAGAGTGCCACCAGCAGAGCGGATGTCAAAGGCAGGCATGGTTGGGCAGCTGAAGGCCCACACTCCAGCACAAGCTACTGGATGAGCACCCCTGGAGTTACTCCTCCTTTTCAGGATTGCAGTCTGCTTATTCACCTGCCTCTTGCCTTGGCTCAGAAAGCAGTGACAGTAAGAAGGAAAAGCAGCGGATGCCACTGTCCGCTTGCTCACTGGCTCTCTCATACAAATGATGAGAAAGAAGATGAGCTGCAACAGCTGATGACGATGCTGGTGGGAAAGCAGTCTCACCCAAGGAAGGGAGCCCATTGAGGGTGTCTTGCCCAAGGGCCCTCAGAGGTCTAAAGCCAGCACTAATCTCCAGCCAAGAGCAAAGTCACTCCTGAATCTTGTTGGCGGGACTTGTGGGAATGTTCCATGGGAAATTCACACAGGCTGCAACCTGTCTAAGTTGGTTGCACGAGTTTTGATTCAAATTCATGGGAGTGCTGGCAGCCCTTTGTCAGTAATGTGCATGCAAATCTACTCTCAGCCTCTTTGCTAATTTCCCAGCACTTCTGCCCTTTGCAATAGGAGAGCATGGCTGCTTGAGGGAAATAGCACAATTATTCTTATGGAGGTCTGTGTCATTCCATCTCATACACTCCTTTAAAATCAGAAGCACAAGTCAAGATCTTTTCCTTCTGGATCTTCTCCACATGGAGCATAGTTCACATCTGTGTTCAATCAAATCAGCTGCTAAAATGTCACAATGCCCTCATTCACAGGTAACACAGAGAACATTTAGCTGGTAATAAAACAACCTAGGTATTAGAAGAGAACAGCCCTTCAGATATACAGTACTGGAAAGTACTCAGTAGGAAAACTCTAACTTGACCTCAAGCCATGGGCTTTCCTAATGATGGATTGTGAAATGAGACATCTGAGCATATGAGGGCAACACTCAAACTGAAACCATTAGTAAACCCATGAATGAAATAGTCTGTGTCCTTTCATGACAAACCGATTCCATTTGCCTTTCCTTTATTTTTTTTTCCTTGATAAATGTGTGCCACACTTAATGCAAGTACATCTGAGTCTGAGACACAGATGCCTCAACCTCGGTGGGCTACATGCTGGAAAAGTCTTTAACTTTTGTCAGGTTGTGATGTTCAAACACTAAGAAAAACATATCCCCACCACATCCATGTGACTTAATTGCTACACACAGGGCCAGTTTCCCCCAAATCCACAGTGGTTTGTTTGTTCTCCAGTGCATGTTGGTTTATGTCGGACACCATTTCCCTAATTATCCACCTTGTGGCTTGTTGTGTTGTCTGAAGAAGAGTGACTGTTTGAAGGGGAAACAACATTTACAATCATATAAGTGACCATGGGTTATTTGAGGGTTGTTTAGCCCTCAAACGACATGCTGTCTGGGTTCCGATAACACGAAAAGCTGTGCCCAGGCAGGTAATTAAGGCAACAGTACCCAGTACACACTGCCACATACTGGGGATTAAAACATGCAATGGTGGCTTATTTAAACCACCATGGTTTGGTTTTATCCTGAAAACCCAGTACTAAACATGCTTGCAAAGTTATCTAAGGGTTTCCATGTTGGAAGATTACTATGATTTATCTATCTATGGTTTCAGAGTGAAGTGAAAGCTGCTCTGAAAGCTCCTGGAAAGACCAAAGCACCCTGAAGATAAGATGCCAACAGAACTATTCTGAGCTGCAGAGACTGATTTGGTCCAAATACTAAAATGAAAATGCCAGCAAATGTGGGAAACAAAGCAATGGCCCACAGACTGGAGACATTCAGTAAATGTTCCAATCCCCAAGAAAGCAAGTTCAAAGAAATTCAGCAACCAAAGAACCATTGCACTAATTTCCCATGCAACCAGTGATGCTCATGGTGTTGCAACAAAGAATATTACTCTGTATGGAGTGAGAAATGCCTGACGTTCTAGCTGGATCCCAAAAAGGAAGAGGCACTCAAGATCATACTGCAAATATATGTTGGTTACTGGAGTGCACCAAAGAACTTCAGAAGATCACTCTATGCGTTATTGACTACAGCAAAGCCTTTGACTGTGTAGATCATGAGACGTCTTGACAGAAATAAGTGTGTCTCTGCACTTAGTTGTCCTGACCTGTAACCTATTTCATGGACAAAAAGCTATTGTGAGGACAGAGTACGGAGAAACAAATTGGCTTCCTATAAGCAAAGGTGTCAAACAAGGTTGTATTTTATTTCCCTGCCTGCTCAATCTGTACGCAGAACAAATTATAAGGAAAGCTGGATAAGGATCAGGATCAGGCAAAGGAGTGAAAATTGGCAGAAGAAACACCAATCACTTAAGATACGCAGATGAAACCATCTTACTGGCAGAAAGCAGCAATGAACTGAAAAACTCCTGATGAGAGTGAAAGAAAAACGTGCAAAAGCAGGACTGCAGCTGAATATGAAGAAAACAAAAATCATGACTACTGAAGAATTTACAGAATTACAGGAGTTTACTGTCAATGATGAGGAAACTGAAATTGTGAAAGAATTTGTATACCTTGGCTCAGTCTTCAGCTCAAAGGGAGACTGCAGCCAAGAAATTAGAAGACCGAGACTTGGAAGGGCAGCAATGAAGGAACTAGAAAAGATCATCAAGTGAAAGGATGTTTCACTGAAGACCAAGGCCAAGATCATTCACACCATTTCATTCCCAACCACTATGTATGAGTGTGAAAGCTGGACAGTAAAGGAAGCTGGACAGGAAGCAAATCGATAATTTTGAAACATGGTGCTGGAGAAGATCTTAGTGAAAACTGGCAGGTGAACAAGTTGGTCCTAGATCAAATCAAGGCAGAGCTTTCCTTTAGAAGCAAAATTGACAAAACTGAGCTTGCCATTGTTCTGGACACATTATGAGAAGGCAAGACTTTCTGGAGAAGGCAATCATGCTAGGGAAAGTCAAAGGCAGAAGAAGGAAAGAAAAATCAAATATGAGATTGATTGACTCAATAAAGGTAGCTACAGGCTTGAATTTAGAACAGCTAAGCAGGACTGTCAAGAATAGGAAATTTTGGAGGGCTTTCATTCATGGGGTTGCCATAAGTCGCCAACTACTTGACAGCAACAACAACCACCCTAGGCCAGAATACTTGGATTGTTTTTTTTTAAAGCTTATAGTCATTTCTACAATAAATAACTCACTTCATTTAATCAATACATTTATTGCTATCATAAACATGAAGTTTAAGAATGATTGATACCATCATTCAATATCTGTAAGACTCCAGCTATATTTAACAATGTAGTATAATGTTTTTAAATTATCTGTTGGTTAAACAAAAACCAGGGGATTACCATTTTATTTATCTTGAAAGCAACCCTCTTTCCAAAGGTACATCAACACTTGGGTCCTGCTGTATACAATGCCTTTCCTCCATCTCTGTTAACCTTATGATTTCTTTAGTATCGTAAGTGGCTGGCAGAGATCAGATGGCTGGCAGAGGTGTTCTACCTCCTCCCATCCCAGTACACAGGCTCACCCTTATTCTTCCCCAATATCCCTTATGGAAAGGGATACCATATAAAGGGCTTGACTGACTTACTGGGGATGTTTAATCTATGCACATTTAAGGTCTTTGTCTCAAAATCTTAACAGCCTTTATCCAAATCTGTTTAAGCAAATGTGCTCACCTGGCTGCGTATAATTTAGGGTAGCTGCAATTAATTGCACTGGATTTCCAAGGCTTACAAAACTTCAGAATACGTGCACTGGATACAAAAGCATCATGGGCATCTTTGTGATTCTGAAACCTGAATCGTGTTGTAAGCCGCCCCGAGGTTTCGGCAAGGGGCGGCATAGAAATGTAATAATAATAATAATAATAATAATAATAATAATAATAATAATAATAATACCTGCTGCATTCTGAAATTAAGCAGGAACAGTATGGTGGCAGGAGGAGAGGTGTATATGAATGAATGAAAATGTGGGATGTAATGTGGCAGCCAGATATGTTTTGTGTATGTCCAGCAGCTTGAGAACACTCGTGTTTGTGCAGACGTAGGTGGGTCATGAAACAAGAGGGGAAGCGTGGAGTATCTGGCTAAATACCGCATGGTTGTTTTTCGTGATTCGGAAGCTGTGTGTTCGTGCAAGTCTGGAATAAGTGAATTCCTGCATATCTTGTCTTCTTTATGGGAGGAACAGAAAGGTGGGCACAGGGGAAGAAGCTCTGCCTCTGAACAATCAAGTCTTCCCACCGACACACACGCATGTATCAAATGGTTCTCTACAAACAGGAGGGGTACGATTTCGTTTAAGTCCACCACACAGATGTTCAATCCCATTTTTGTCATACATGGACACTTCAGCACCATTCTTGATTATTTTTCCAACATCGTAGCTGAGCTGCAGAAATCCTCGAAACAGATTTCATTTCTGACCACTGAAATCCCATAGGAAGGTAGTATTTTTTTTAAAAAAAAGAAAACCAACATTGAATAATATTGCAGTAAAATCACTGGCAATAATGAGTGCCCCACTTGATAAGTCCTTAACCGTAAACTTGCAACCACATACCAAGCATCTCGTTAGAGAATTAGGTCTTGGAAACACACTCAATCAAATTTTAGATTTTGAATAGGGTTCAGTATTTTTTGTATTTTAATATGTAAGCGTATGTGCTCTCTTTCACTCTCTCTTTTTGTACTATAAATGCATGCAGGCATTTATACTGAAGTTTATGCAGTTGTGAGTAATTTTAATTTTTTCCAGTGGGCAGCCCTGCCAGTTTGCCACACAGTGGAACCGCTGCATACATAATCCATAGAAAGTTGCTCCAAAGTCAATGCTTTTCTTTCCAATACCAATGTACATTGGACTAAGCAAGGATTGCAAAACGGGTAGGTTTTCATGATCAAATCTGAAACAATAGATGATCATTTTTTATAGCAGTCACTATTTTAAAATACTTGGTGACAGCTTTTTAGAAATCTGTACCATGTGTAGGTTTATTTCTAGCTTTTTAAGGCTTCCTTGAAGAGCCAGTTTCGTACAGTGGTTAGACTAACTGTTGGAATGTCAGTCTTGGATTTGGGATACCCAAGTTCATATCCCTCCACCGTTCTGAAGCCCACTGGGTCATCTTGGGCCAATCACTATCTTTAAACTTAACCACAGGGTTGTTCTGAGGATACAGCAAAAGTAGGGTGGGGGAGAAGAACAATGTACTCTGCTTTGAGCTTTTGGAAGAAAGCATAATATGAATGTAATGGCTAACTAATTATTTAACTTATATGGAAACTCCAGCTGCATGCAGTTAGACGTAACGGGCTGCTGGCAGTGTATACTTTCTAGCTTGCTAAATTCTCTAGTTCCTGTTTTTGCAACTGCAAAAAGACTCACAGTATATATGTAGTCATGATGATGAATGGAAAGGGGGGGGTGGGGGAATTCCACTACTAATTAAATTCCCATAATTGCAGATAGAATTTTTTGCCATCTCTGCTTCCTGGGAAAGGACAGCTCACATCCAAGGCTCCTTGTGAAAAGATTAAGGCCAGGATCGCTGAGTTTTGAAAGCCACTGATCAAGCACATCTATGGCCTTTTTGCCTCTGTAAGTAATTTGCCCTGTAGATCTACTTGTTTCTTGTGGGAAATCTGAAGTCAATGCAAAATCCTCTCTGGTGGCTTTAAAACAGTGCTATTTTTTGCAATGATGTCCCACAATTTCCCCCCATGATGGACCTCATGCATGCAGATTCCCAGATAGTCTGTGCTGGCTCTGACAAAACCAGACCTGCTTCACTTCACCCCGGATGCTCTATGCTGTCCCATCAAGGCCATGTCCTGAGACCTGTACTCAGTTACCCATCCAGAAACCCCAAAGAAGTCAACGAGTCTAACCTGGGGGGGTGCGATTCAGGACTGGATCTCACACATGTATTGCCTTTCTTGAATGGTCTTCAGCTTAATGTGTGAATCAAGCAGGTCTCCAGGAGGGGCCTTACTTAACTTAGAGGCAGGGCGCCTGCTTTGCATACAGAAGGGCCCAGGTTCATTCCCAGCATCTCGAAGCTGGATCAGCACCAATCTCCTTCCTGAAACCCTGAAGAACTGCTTCCAGCCCCGGTTGTCAGCACCAAGCTAGACGGACCAGTGGTTGGACTCAGCATAAGGCAGTTTCAAAGTTCCTAAACCAAAATTGGCAGGAGACAACGTACACATTCAGTCGGACGGCTTGTGTGCACATCCATGCAGTCACTTGGTGCTCATTCAATGAGCTTTCAGTGTATGAAGCTGCCTTATTCCAAGTCAGATCTAGCATGGTACGATCTGCTTTGATTGGCAGAGACTCTTCAAGAAATTGGGGAACGGTCTTCCACAGTCCTGCTACAAGAGAGGCCAACTTGGGACCTTCTCCAAGAAAAACATGTGCTGTAGCTTAGAGCTATGGCCTATACCCAAAACTATGGCTTTTCCTTTTCAAGGCAAGATCCACCATTTTGGAAAACATGAACAACAGCAAAAACCACAAGAAAAAAGTGATCCACTACAGAATCTTAGAATAAATGATAAACCACCAAGAAAGAATGACAGGATTTTGGTCCCCAGCCTTTTGGCACATGTGGAATTTTGAGAGTTGTGGGCAGTCTGACTAGATGGCTATATGGGATACGGGCTGGTCCATTCATAAAGTGCTGCCATGGCTTGTCAACAAAACACCCATTTCCCAAAAGGCAAACTTCTGAGATGAAAAGATAAGGAACTCGTCCAGGAAACTAAGTACAAGAAAGAGGTGGGGTCTGAGCTCCGAAGCATAAAATCACCCTTTTGAATACAAATAAAAATGATGCTGGAGGGAAGCGCTTTGCTTTGCAGTAAGTCAATCTCCCATCTTAACAGTGAAAAGCAAAGCAAACAAAAACCCCTTAAGAAATAAATTGAGTATCAGGACAGGCAGGAACCAGATGGGACATTTGATTGGGGGTCAGCAGTCATATTGGTGCACGTGCATATTTTCCATCTAATAAACTTTGCAAGTTCCTGTTCTTTGTCCATTATATCAGGCTACTGATTCTGGCTCGTCATTCCAAAGGTTCTTCACAATACCTAAATGCCTGACAGGCAAATGTTTCTGACAGTAAATACCTTCTCCAAGATGATACTCTGAGTTCAGGAGGTTAAGAGCTGAACAAAATTACCTACCACCAACAATACTCTAGTGGCTTGTTAAGGTTCAAAATCTTGCAGCAATACCTCCATTTACTGAGCATGGAAGAACATAAAATGTTACATGGTTGTCAGTGGGGGATACTTCAATGTGAAAGCAATCCATGAAAGCAGAAGATAACTGAACCCATATGCAAGCCTTGTCAGACGGCTCAACTGCCTGCCAGTTGGCATAATGATTCCTTCCAAGAAGCCAGGCATGTATTCCTGTCTGGCAGAGTTTGAAAACTTCTGTAAAGAGCATCTTATAAAATAATTTTTTAGATACAATGAAGAGATTTGCTGCTGCAGTGAAGAATTATGACACAGAGGGATGTAACTTTTGCAGAAGTATGCTGGGCATTAATGTCCTGCATACACTGCTTTGCAAAAAAGGTACAAAGAGGAAAAAGTGCTTACATTGTCAGTATAAGAGCAATTATAAATTTTAGCAATCCTGCTTGGGAGTACATCTCCATGGCTGGCCATAGTCTGCATTTTTCAATTTGAGGTAAAGTGACTATTGCCATCATCATCATCATCATCATCATCATCATCATCATCATCATCAATATTCAGATTCATATCCATATTCGTATGCTAGACTGCTATTTCTTATTTATATTGCACCACTGAATATCCTTGGTACTTTGTAAAGTGCAAGAGTACAGACCTTCCCTGCCCCATGGAGGTTACAATTTAAGCTTTTCCAGAGGGGATAACAATAGAGAAAGGTGAGAAAGATGAAGGCAGGGATAACGAACTAAGGAAAAATGGGCTTTTATTTTCATGTATACTTTTAATTTCATTTATGCTGTTTTGTGGTGGGGTATGAGGACGAAGGGGTGCTGTCAAGTGCTTCACGGAAAGGGAGAGACCAGAAGGAAGGACAAGGGGTGGCATCACAGGGGCTGCAGGTATAAGGGGCAGCAAAGGAAAAGCTGCTTGAGGGAATGAGGAGAACACTGGATGGCCAAGCTGCAGCTGTGCCAAGATATGATAGAAGGGAGATCAGGGGGTTAAGGCCCGGAAGGACTCTGGCGCTACTTGCATTTTCCTGCACATTTATCTCTATTCTGTTTCTTTCTGCTAGGGAATTCTGGCTGGTTCATTCCCTCTTTGTGTTTTCAGATAAGCTCAGCCTTTGATACTTGCCAGTTTCTGTTTATTTTACCTTAACTGTTTGCATCAGGTACAAGCGTAGAATTAAATCAGTATTTCATTCTGCTTTAAAGTAAACAAAATTTGTAATGTCTATTCAAGTATTTCAAGCTTCCGCCTCCTTCTATCAATTCCACCTTATTCAAAAAATTACTAGGAAGCTGACATGCAAACATTACATGCCTACTCTGCTGTAATCACACTGATTTCAGTGGTGATTACTAAGTAAGGGTATTCATGGGGCACCAAGAAAGCTAAGAGAAAAGAAGTGATTGAGGCTTCATTGGAGTAGCATGGAGTGAAGATGCATTTAGAAAATGCTTTTTTTGATAGAACAGCAGAAGTAAACACAAAGTGGACTTTGGGGGAAGGGGGGGGACACCTCTTGACCTTAAAAGCTAGGAATATTCTTACTATTAATTTCATTTCTATACCTCCCACTAGCTTAAGCTCTCTGGACAGTTCACAATAATTTATTATAAACACAATAATAAAAATATAATAAAATTCAGATCTAATAAAATATAGTGTAAAATTCTAATATACAAAACTAAAAATAGTTTATACTTCTAAAATAATTTAAATAAACATGATTCATGTTAAAAAGCTGACTTTGCATTCCATTCCATTCAATGCCTGGGAGCAGAGGGCAGTTTTAACCTGATGTTGCAAAGACACATGTGCAGCTGCCTGTTTGGATATCCAAGCCCTGCCCACGGGTTATCCTGCAAACCTGTCACACATGGGTTAACCCACTCATAATGCATGCTCAGCAGGTTTGCACAACGGAAGAGCTCCCATGTATGTGCTGTGCCATGTTACCCGAATCTGCTCGCACTGGTGCTGTCTCCACTGCGGGAGAGAGAAAAGAGGAAAAGGGCAAGAGAGAAGAATTGGATGTCAGGGAAGTTTGCCTATGTGTTTCCTCCCAAGGGGAAAGGTAGATCCCCAGAAAAGACTGGAGTGAAACTACCCATAAGCTAACTCTGCACAAGGTAACCATCTGTGTAGTTGTGCATCTATCATCTGTCTGTCTGTCCATCTGTCTCCTCAAAAAAAAAAAAAAATTCCAAGAAATGGCTTTAGAAACATCTCACTCTCATATGGAGCAAAGCTCAAGGAACCAAGATTTAGGGGGGATGCCAGGAAGCACTTCCTGACAGTTAGGACTCTGAGGGTATGGAAAGGGCTTCCATGGGAGGTGGTTGAAGCCCCAACGGTGAGGGTGTTTTAGGATAGGCTGGACATGCACATGGTAGGCATGTCATGAGTGGAGCTACCTGGAGCCAGGGGTCAGACTAGATGGCCCAAAAGCCCCCTTCTGACTCGCTCTGTTTCTATGTTCCTCCTTCTCTAGATATTGGCTTATGGTGCACAACAATTGGACTGCAGCATGATATTTTTGCTGTATGCATAACGGGTAACAATTCCATTTGAGGCAAAGAAAAAACTGTTGTCTCAGCAACCAAAAGGAGCTCCAGTACAGACTGGGTTCCAGTTAGATATTGTTTCTAAAGCTGGGAGACCTAATGTATTTTTTAATGATTCTGATTTCATTAAGGATCTATTTCCTACATTATAGCTTTTCCTTCTGCTACAGTGACCATTTGGGAAAACAAGGTTTACAGTTATCTTTTTACAAAGACAGAAAAACACACAGTTTCCTCATCTGTTTGCTATCACATATCACAGATTCAGACTGCAGTCCTATATATACTTACCAGGGAGTAAGCTCAATTAATACTTCTCAATAAACAAATATAGGATTCTGCTGGAAATCCTGAAGATATGCAAATTTTCTCTTATATTGCAGCTTTTATACGAAATGCTGAGAGAAATTGATTAAACCATTAATAGAAGACTTTTATGGGAATGATTCTTCCACTCTGGTAGCTATGTGTTTATGGGATGTATCCTCTCATGTTATTGCCAAATAATATTGCCAAATTTTTTATGTCTGCAATGCAGATTAGGAAAAATGCAGTCACCTGTTAAGTGAAAACATTATATAAATTGTGCTTGTCTTAATGTGTTTTAATGTTTCTACTATTTTATTTGTTTTTAACTCTTCCTGTTCTGTGACTATAATAAAAATGTGCAAAAATGTATGGGATATGTGCTGATGGTTAATTTGTCAGTGCACAGTGGCATGCCCCTTTTTGTTGGGAGGGTATTTTGGAGCCGATTATGGCATCCCACATTAAGGGATGCCCACCTGTTGTCTCAGCTGCCACCTCCAATGGCAAACTCCTGCACTGCTTAGGTTAATCTGGCAGATCTGCAACTTTCTTTATCACATTCTTTGTGCTGCTTCTCTCCACTCTCCTGGGAATATCAGAACCATGGAGTGGTTTTAAATGTGGAATTAGAATTAAAGAGTACAATCCAATGCATGGGAAAAAATCTTATAATTCCAAGCATGCTGGCTGAGGCATGCTGGGAATTGTAGGACTTTTTCCCATCTAAGCTTGCATAAGATTACACCTTAAGAGTATTAATGCCTACCAGTCATGATGACCATATGTTAGTTCCAGGATTTAGCAGGTCTCTGAACACTGGTAGCCACAGCGTAGAGGGCAACTGCCTTCATTTCATTTTTATGAGTACTTCAGAGGGATTTTCTTAGCCTGCCTGTACTTTGCAGCCAGTGCAGATAGAACAGCTCTGATAAATCATGCCTGTACTTTATGCATGCAGATTAGAGTGGAAGCATGTCTCAGTACATCCTTTCTAGTTTTAATAAATAAATTAAAAACAGTTTGAAGTTGGAGCAGGGGTGAGGGGAGAGGAAAGCTGTGGCACAAGTTTTTAGATGTCTATTTTACTGGTCTATTTGGGCTGTTATGTCTCTGGATTTACTTTGCTGCAGCTGCCAGCTTGGAAGCCATTCTGGGTAATTCAATTCTGCTAATGGAAATTGGTTCCTTTCCCATAATGTATTGATTCAGGTTTCTGGTGTTTAAAGAGAAAGATGAATTTCATGTGTGAGAAGTTTTACGCATGTATCTTTCTCTTGGCTATCGTATTTCCAGTGTGCTCCATTCCTGCCTTATGTGCGAACAAGAGACAGCTGCTCCATTCCTTTTCTAGAATTCCTTTTTCACAGACAGAAAGCACTAAACCCGGCTACTGCTCACTGTTCTGTTGTGTGCAATGAGCCAATGCAAGAGGGACCCTTCAGTATTTGCTCTTCCTCGAATTTCAAAATGTTGTCCTCCAATCAAAAAGGGTCCATAAAAATACGGATATTATTAAAAATAACATAGATAAATGCATTAAGGAAAGCCATTTGCAAAAGAAAATAAGTAAAATTCTACAAAAATACATACATTCAGAAAAATGCAGACAAAATGCATACTAACTTGTGCTTATAAAAAAGAATTTACAAATTGGATGCAATTTCATGCATCCTGATTCAACATTAGATTAGAAAAATGAAAAACTGAGAGAAATTGAAATTGACAGAATACTGTCTGTAAACACACATACAGAATAAGTCATAATGATCTCAGTTGGGTGAACTTCTCAGCAGACATACACAAGGGTGCACTATATCTTGGTGTGTGAGGTATTTTCCAATGTTCAGCTGAAATCTGCCTTCCTTTAGCTTAAGCCCAATACATTTTATGCACTTATTTATTGAATTTCTATTCTGCCCCCTTATCCAGAATGACTCCCAGGGTAGGTTACAAAGTCTTGTCAAGGTCTACAGTCTTGGATGATAAAAACAGGTCTCTGCTTTGTATTTTAGTAGGATGGACACCTGATAGACATCCTCCCAGTTTTGCTGGGGCATACCTTGAACTGGTTTGTCTGCCACTAGGAAAGACGGGGAAAAGCAACTGCACCACAAAGACAGAGAAAGTGGCTTTGGAAGAGATCCAGGTGGGAAAGGTGCTGAGCAATATTGAAGGTCAAGGGGCAAAAAATGACATCTAAATATACTGATATAAATATTCTAAACTGAACAAAGAAAGCAGTCATTGTTTCAGAAGTGACAAGAAGGTAAGGGCAGATGGAATGTGTAGTGGATAGAAAGAGAAATAATTAATTAATGGGTTCTGTCAACATGATAAAACACAGATCATTGTGTTGTTCGAACCCAGCTGAGATAGCAAACGATGAGGAACAACCCACAGTTCCTAACCGAAAACAAACCATAAATTCTCTTCATGGGTTGTTCATGGCTAGCAATCCATGTTCTTGTTCACACAACCAGGTCCCAATAATATGACAACTTGTGTTTTAATAATACATGATTCAAGGACAATCCACACTCAATATATGAGTGTGAGTTACTGTGCTGTCTGAGCCCATTCATGATAAGTAGAGAAAAGGATAGCTTACTGAGGAGGAAGGGTCCGGACAAGCCTCACACAGACTATATTTGCACTGCTGATAGAAAGGGAAGCAAACAGATAAAGCAACACAGGAACAATAGACCATGAAATTAGGAGACAGAAAGATTAGCTCTGAATTAAAGTTTACACATGGATTTTCCATTGTGGCACCCCAGTTTTGGAATGAGCTCCCCAAAGAGGTACACCTGGTGCCTGTTTGTATTCTTTTCAGAGCCAGGTAATGACCTTTTTATTTTCCTATTATTTTAATGGTTTTAGTTTTTAAACTTTGTTTCTATATATTTCATTTTCTTCTGTACCACTGCTATGCTTCTATCTTGAATCATAGCAATTGCAATTATGGTTTGTTCTTTTAAATTGATGTTATGTGTGTGTGCTTAACTTTAGTTTAATTTTAACTGTTGTTAACCTCCCAGAGAGCCTCAGCTATTGGTAGTATAATAATGAAATAAATAAATACTATATAAAAGTAAAAGACCCTTTTTCTTTTAGTTGATTTTTAATTTTTTTCTTAAAACATCTTAGGAAAAATGTTAAATTTCTCTCTAACTTAAAAAAAATCCAACTTAAAACATAGTTACCATTAAATCCCATCATAAACATGAGACACTACCACATACTGTTTTATAAAAATGAAGTTACCAAGCAATCAATTTTCATTTTTCATCTCATGAGCCCAGCCAAAAGGTTCTGGGTTTGCAGTTTTTCTGAAAAGTCACATGTACAGAGACACAGTTGGATAGATTAGTTTGTCCTGGGCTGGTGTAGATGAGCTAAGCAAGGCAGGGGAGTTTAAACAGAAAGAAATATAGGAGGGTAGATAAACATTGTTGCAAAAACAGAACAAAACACCTCTAAAACCTTGAGATTGGCGGGGGAGGCCCTTCTCCAGGAGCCCTCCGTGAAAGAAATTAGGTGGGTGGGTACTCGGAGGAGGGCTTTCTCTGCGGCGGCGCCTAAGTTATGGAATGCGCTCCCCAGAGAGGTCCGCCTGGTGCCATCGTTATTTGTTTTTCGGTGCCAGGAGAAGACCTTTTTATTTAAGCAGCATTTTAATTGTTAATATTATTGGATTTTATCTGGCCAGGGTGGCTTATTTTATATTGGTATTTTTGTATTTTTAACTTAATGTTTATATTTTTTAATTTAATGTTATAATTATTTTTTAACTTATTGTTGTAAGCCACCCCGAGGCTTCGGCGAATGGGGCGGCATAAAAATGTTTTAATAAATAAATAAATAAATAAAACTAGGATCTTAAAAACAACAACAAACACCCCAATTACACTTGATTTTTTCAGCCCAGTACCTATTAAATCTTGCTTTGATCTCTCAGTCATGGGTATTTCATTTTTGTTTGCTTGTTTTGATGAAAATAAGACTGAGTCAAGAAGGTGAAGCAGAAAAGGAGCAATCCAGGAACAAAACATTGTCCAATGTACATATTTCTACATCATGCCTGCTTACCTGGGAGTAACCTGCACGGTCCTCGGTAGAGGACATTTCTGAGTAGCCATGCATAGGATTGTGCTGTTAACTTCAAGCAACCAGGGGTCTAGTCATAGGTCATAACTTATGTGGGAATATTTTAAAGCAATTCCTTTATTGGTTAAAAGGGAAGCATGCAAAATATATACAGTGAGACAGAGATGCAAAGCCTGCTTGTAAGAATGAAACAGTGTAAACAATACTCTATGTAGTTGTAAATTAACATGGATAGTGATTGCACCATCGCTCAGCACATATATAAAATGTTTCAGTGGGAAACTTGACTTAAATCAATGGTTTAAATTGATTTTTTTTTTCTTGCTAAGGTAAATTCTGATGAAATAGTTTTAATTTCAATCAATCTTCCCTATTTTGAAATAGGGTAACCTGTGCTCAGTTTAGTTTAGTTTTCAGATGGAATACTATTTAACAGCAAAATAATTGCTCAATCAGCGTGTTTATAGATGATGTAGATATTAATCATGCTCACACCTTAAGGCAAATTTTAGACACAAGCTGTTAGTTTTGGCCTAGCACTGGCACTTGTCTTTCTTAGTCAACGGCTGGAGCCCCAGGCGCCTATGGCAGGTCCAAACCACATGTTTGTATCTATGTTCTTGGGTGATGTCCAACCGCAACAAAGGCTGTGTGGACAGAACTGTCACTGCAGTGACAAACGCATCCAATATGTAAGTGGGGTTTTGCTGCTAGACAACCAGAGACTGTCATTGATCAGCCTCTTCGTTTTCTTCCCTGCATACCTCCCTTACTCAATTAACATTTCACACTGAGTTGTATACCAGGGTATATTTAGCAGGGTTGGGGTGGGGAGCGTAATATTTTCTGATCTTGAGAAAAGCAGACCAGCCATTTAGGAGGAACTGTTATTTGTGTTATTAAAAAGCAAGGCCTGAGAGAAGGCCTCTCTCACCCCAGGTTCGTTGTGGTATGAAGCAGGACTCTGCCGCTACAGACTTAGACTGCAACTAATACAAACCAGCTGTGAGAGAGAAGCTCCAGGAAAAGGGGACAACTAATTTTCTATGGAGGTTTTAGTTTTATGAAGCTAAAGCATTGCAGTGACAGTTTGCCAAATACAGTCTTCTCTGTCTTCTGCTCTTTCCACGATGCTAAATGAATCTTCTGTTTATAATGCACAGTGTAATTTACATTTCTCAAGGAAGAGTTGAAAATTATACCACTAAAACACACAGGCAAGTTTCAGAGGAAAGAACCTCAAGGGAATACATGTAAAAAATACCGAAAGCTGTGTCAGTGAAACATTCAGTCATTGCCATTAATGTCGCAGCAAGTACAGGGATACATTCTTAAACAAATACAAGTGGATTTACTTGGGAGTATCCAGTTTAAGTAATGTGTAAGGCACAGGCTGCAGGAGCTCATGTGGTGGGTTTTTTTTTTTTTTTTTTTTTGCATGTGCACAGATGTTCCTGGACCCATGCTCTTCTTTGTGCTCCACACCCATGTCAACATCTAGGCACTCACTAGCAATGTCCACCCTTGAGCATGTGTTAGAATGACAGCTTTGTTAAGCTAAGGCACAGACATAAAAACACTGGGCCAAACCAAGGCTCCGTCTAGTGCAGCATTCTGTTCCTGCAGTGACGGAATAGATGACCATGGGAAGCCAACAGGTGACACATGAGCACCTTCCCATTTGTGTTTTGCTACTGAGAGGTCTTCTGTGTCCTAGCCTCCTTCCACCTCACACATGGAGCTCAATGCTAGACTGGGCCAGTTAAGGGCCCAGCTTAACCTACCTCACAGAGTCGTCATTGTGAGGACCTGGTAGGCTGCTTTGAGCTCCATGCAAGAGGAAGAAAAGGTGGAGCATAAATGTTATGTGATAATAATAATAGGCTACTGGAGGCAATATACATCCATCGTGACAATGGGACTGAAGTAGTTCTCATCTCGGCATTAGCCGAACCTTTCATCAGCAGGCTTAATAGCATTATAGCCCCATAATATTCTTTCACATTTCTACAATGTGTTTTGCCAGTAGCTTACAAAGGTGGATGGATGGATTTCATTGTCACTTCCTTTCTCTACCAGAAATGCTAAAAGACTTTTAGGATCGTACAAGATGGAACACTCTAACAAGGCACAGGTAATGTAGCTTTTTGCCCTCCATTGTGCCATCGTCTTTAATCATCCGTTTACATTGATGAGTCCTGCTTATGCATGGTCTGTTTTTACATAACACACTCAAGCATTCTGTGAGATAAATGAAATCAGCCCAAAGAGTCTTTTTTTGCTTGCATAATTTCCTTCACAGTACTGGCTGAGCTCTTAGAAGTTTGCAAAATAGCACTTTGGCTATTATGCAGTTGCTCACTGCTAATGGATACAGCCCTATAGTTTAGATTAAAAAACACATAGCTGAAAGGTATTAAAAGAGCATCAAGTTGCACTTCTCAGCCCACTGTCTGCACACAGGTCACAGTGTCTACAGAAAGTCCACACCACCGCAAGCCTAAAGCAGCTGCAGCATGTTAAAGATGCTAAAAGAACAAATGTGTTCAAGAATTGTAAGCAACCATGCCAAACTACACACTGCAGGGAAGGCCAAAACACCCAAAGTAATTAATGGTTGCAGGGTCAAGTTTAAGGAACACCCCAAATTGATTAGATGGATACAGGGCATTGCTACTGCTTTCACAGCTGTTCTGGCCTGTCACATGTTTGCTGTGTGGGCAGCAAAACCAACCAAGATCATGCACTGGACCATACAAGATGTCAGTAAAGCCACACATGGGGGTGAGGGGAGAAATCCCAGGTTTCCATTAAATGGCTTTCAAAAGCTAGAGAGGGGAGAAAGAACCCTAGCCCATCTTCCCAGGTGTAAAGAGTGTGGGAAAGTTCTAAGAGCACATTCCTCAGTAGCAGCTAAGGAAGAAACGTTCTGCATATCCCATGCAGAGCTTTCACCAGCACTTTGGAAAGGTAAATAAACCCCAAAGATGAAGAGCTAGTTAAAAGGGAGGGTGGTGGTGGATGGGAACAACCTTTCTTTGCTTCAGTAGCAAAAGAAAACTTGTGTTTGATTAGAAAAGGAACTGTGTGTCTCTGGACAGTGTTCTATGCTTAAATGGAGGAGTCTCATTTTGTAAGCATCAGTGAAATAACATTCAGCAAGAGCCTACAATCCCATGGGAGATACAAAATTGACACTGAAGTTTCCTTGCTTATGTAGAGCTTATTTAATACTTCTGAAGTATAAGCTGCACAGAGGTAGCACTGAGTTGCCGAATCGCATTTTCATGCATCAGTATTAAATGCATGAATGAAAAAAAACAATTTGAGTAAACAAAAGAGATGTCTTTCACCCAAAACGCACAGGGAAAGTTTATATAAAAGATTAGCTGAAAGCATTTTGAAAACAAACGTACTGGTGTGCAATTTCTCAAGAATCTGGAAAATCCAAGAATTGAGAGTGGGTTGTGCCAGAATCAAGGCTTAAGGTAGGTCAAGGTGATAGGAGGAAAAACAAGAGGGGTGTGTGTGTGTGTGTGTGTGTGTGTGAGAGAGAGAGAGAGAGAGAGAGAGAGAGAGAGAGAGAGAGAGAGAGAGATGCAAACTTTCAGGGGAGAATTGTCAGGTTGACATAACCCTCTGTCTATCAACTGCCCTGTGCCAACCTCTCCACCTCCACCCACCACTGCTTTAAATAATGTGTTCTCCAGCTAGGCAGGTGGAAAGATCATTTGCAGAGAGGGGATCTAAGTCCAACAATACCTCTCTATGTTTATATTATTTTGGCAAACATGATTCTAGTAACACATATTTGTTCCGGTAACATGTCCCTCTGATCTGAGATTGTGAAAGTTTTAACAGTTAAACTATATTAAAATTGCCCATGGAAAAAAGAAAGAAAATTTACTTTGTTATATAAAGCAACAAGCAAAGTATTAAGAGGAATGGTATATACTTTAACAACATTAGTGAAGGATCACTACAAAATGACATTTTATAATATGTATTGCTTCTTTACACAGTGCATAGTCAAACTATGGAATTCACTTTTACAGGATGGAATGATGGCTACCAATCTGGATTGCTTTAAAGGGCAAACTCATGGACTGCTGGCTGGGTTTCAGAAGAATGAGAATTGCCATGTGGAGCAGAATGGGAGGTAGTCTGGGAGTATGAGCAGTTCCTGGGAATATTCAAGATACACAGCAGGCGGGAGGGGACCCTGAACATGGGAGTTTCTCAGACACAGCCCAGTCAGCCCTGAACCTTGAAGCTATGAAGAGGCATTGGTGCATGGCGAGGAGGGATGAGGTCCAGGCATGCTCATAAGGAGAGTTCCTGGAGCTGAACACTAGATTGGGTTCAGCAAACCATTCTGTGCATGCTCAGAGATTCATTCTGGGTGATTCGTGCTTTTTATTTTGGGTCAATAAAGAACACTTTGCAAGGAAATTGGTCTGTGGGTTTTGAATGGTCAAAAGAGGAAACCTTGGCTCATGACAATATGTACACCAGTAGCAGAGAAACACTCATGGGAGTATGGTCTTTCACTCATGTCTTGCTTGTGGGTTTCCCACGGACAGTTAGTTGGCCAATATATGAAGAGAGTCCTGTGCTAGATGGACTGGACGGACTTTGGTTTGATCCAGCAGAGCTTTCTGCATGCTCTTACATATGTTTCTACCATTCCCCAACCTTATTTCCATAACATTTTCCAGGAAAGAAGTTGTATCACTGATGCCAGTGATCAGCTTGTCTGAGCTTGATAGCCAACGAATGACATGACCAAACCATTGCTTCTTGATGCGGCAGCTACCTTCCCAATATAGACCCACACTGACCGTGCATCTGGTAAGTGTACGGTGCCTGTCCTGAGGCCGCGGTGCTAAAGCTAGATCCATAGCTAAGGAATCCGCTCTGTCCTGGTGAATGGCTCAGACTGTCTTCAGTTTTGATGCCTTGTGAGGAAAGAGCAAAAGAATATTAGTAGAAAGCTGCTGTAAGTCAACAAGTATTCAGCCTCTTTTCTTTGACAGGGCTACATTAACAGCATAAAAGCTATCATGTGATTACATTTCTCTCTCTCACCCTTCCTGCATGGACATCAGGACAATTGCATGCAAAGGACCTTTGATTGTAAATTCTTGGGGTGCTTTTTTACTACCCGCTTATACATCCACTTGCAAAAAAAACAACAAATACATGGCCATAAAAAAATGCTGAGCAAATGCCTACTGAAGTTCTAAGCTACTGTTTAAACGTTATCAAAGCCTGAGTATTTGTTCCTAGAGAACTTCAATATTGTGATACAAATCTGATTATTTTGAAACCTGATACCCTTTGCCATGCCTGAATAACATCATTTCTGTTGGTCACATTTATGCCTACTGAAGTTCTAAGCTACTGTTTAAACGTTATCAAAGCCTGAGTATTTGTTCCTAGAGAACTTCAATATTGTGATACAAATCTGATTATTTTGAAACCTGATACCCTTTGGCATGCCTGAATAACATCATTTCTGTTGGTCACATTTACATTTTTGCTTAAAATACTCCTACTCTTTTAATGAAAGGGGGTGTTGTTACTATACCTCAGCCTTACTGTCCTTGAAATATTTCAAAGCAGAATACCTGTTTTTTTTCCTACACCCATATTATGGCCACAACAAACCTCTAAATTAGATTAGGAAACAGTGACCAAAAGTCACCTACTGAACTTCAAGGTTGAGCAAGAACTTGAACCTGGGTCTATCCAGTCCTACTCTGGCAATCTAACCACTGCACCATATTTGGTATGTATGCCTTCTGGTTTATGAAATATGGACATCTTATCTTTAATTAGATTTTCAAATAATTTAATTGAGCTATTCGTTAAATTCATCCAGTATGACATAGGAGCAACAGTCAGTATTTTACAAATAAATTAAAATTCATTAGTAGATCCTCCAATGCATTTTGGGTTAGGACTTTCTGCAAATATGTAAAAAGGGAAGTTTCTCCTAATCTGTGTCATTTTATATTTGATGCATTGTCCTACAGAAGTAGTAAATCTGTTTAAAGAGCATACACATTCACATTTGGCTTTAAAAAGTTTTGTTTTTTGTTTTTTTGGAGGGTTTAATATAGAGGACACTCCTGTCTATTAATTCCAGTTAAATAATACAGAAATAATAGAAGTCTCCATGTGGGGAAGATGATCATTTGGCAACAAAGTTGCTACTTGGTGTTGATGTGAGTTGGTTGCATAAGAAAGCGCACTCTGCGGCATTGTCAGCTAAGAGTTCTGGACAGCACACTTTTGGGTCCTTAAATACAGCATTCCAAGCTAGAAAGTTCAGACTGAAGGTGAGCTAGAAGAAGAGCAGGGGTTGGAATGTGCTACTGCAATGCCAAGGTTAACACACAAGATTAGCCAAGCGGCCGGTGAGAGCTAAGCCACCTCTGGTTCAGCGGGAGACCCTATAGGAGAAGAAGGGTCAGAGGAGGAGTGGCGTGAGCTCATCAACCCGGTGGTTCATCGTGAAGCCAAACAAGTCGTCTAAGTAATGCCAGTGTTTCTACTCTTTGGCCCACAAGCAGCATGAACCTCCATGAGGATGAAAGAAAAGGAAGGAGTGTGATTCAGTTTGGCATCAATTCCTAACATGGACAAGAGCTAACTCTACCGGTCAGAGAGATCACTGCTTTGACTGATGCTATTTGCTAACATTACTATATAACCGGGAATTCTGCACAACTGGACATTCATGCGGGGTACCCATGCTATATTTTCTATGAAATTATCTGCATTTGGAAGAGAATGGCTCATACTGCACCCGTTCCATGAACACTGCTTGGAGTGCTTTGAAGCCAGGGAGTGGGGCAGATCCATCAGGTCGGGGTTGGAGCTAACGGGAAAACTGCCTGACACAAGAGCACTGACACTCCTAGCATTTCACAGCCAGTTAAAAATTAGGAAAGAAAGAACTTGGGCAGAATTCCCAGAAGAGCATTATCCACAGGACAACAACATCCCTGCCAAAGACAAGCCAATTTGTTTGGGCAACAGCGGAGTGATTACATACAGCTATTATGTCAGACTCCATTGTTGCTGCCTGACTTGGACTTTTGTGGGGAAAAGAAACTGCTTTTCATAACTTGACATTTGCATTCTGATTATGATTAGCAACATGCATGCAAACACTCAACCCGTTACAGCTCTGGCCATGATTAATCTTCAGTGACAGGCTGTTTCGGGAAGCCTGTTGTCAGACAGAGAAGTAACTTGGCACTAAATTAATTTCCACATAGTTCTTCGTTTTGTCTAGGAACTTGGGATAGTTTTATTTCTGAGCCAAAAAAACAATAGTATTCCATTGTTCTTGGTTGTCTGCCAGGTGGGAGTTTTCAAAATGTACAGTGTCATATGCATTACTGTTGGGTGGGGGAGGGGGAAGAGGGGAAACCATTGTTCAAAAGCAGCCAATAGGTAATCTATAGGATTTATTACTGCCATGTGGGCCTGGTTTCTATATGGCCTGAAGACGCTAGCCAGTAGCCAGAGGGCTGCTTTTCACCTGCTCTTAATAATGACAACTGTTGAGCATTTGTCTTGGCATCCATCCAGCTGATACAAGGCACAAATGTGATTCCAGAGAATGAAATCTAAGCCCCTTTCTACTTGCCTCAGTAGAAAGTCATGTTAAAATCAGGTTTCTTTCTCCCTCCCTGCATCTCCCCTCCCCCCAATTTGGAGCTGTCCATAAACCCATTTAAGAACTTCCATTAAATACACTTGCTTGTCATCCAATCAGGCAGTAATTAACCCAAACGTCTAGTTATGGAAGGTGATCTTTAAAAAAAAGTCATAACTGAGAACTCTCATAAATTTCTGTGGGCTTGGCCAAGAGCTGTATGGGACCTGGTGTTTCCTGGCTGCCATACAGAGGAAGCTGATAATTTTAAAGTTGCAAACTGAATCTCTTCAGGCTGCTACCTAGAGGAATTTTCTTTCCATAAGGTCCAGACTGCTGGCCTTCTGAATACCCAAGATGCTTCTGCTATAGGATGTAAACTGCTGGAAGCTGGCTGCTCTGGTTCAAACTTGCCCTCCACTTCAGCATCCTAAAATGCAGTTGCTTAATGGTTAATACAATGCAATTTCTAAACTAAAGTGAAAGCTGAAGCTTTCTGCTCTCTTCCTCTTACATGCAAAGGTAGGGGAAGATGGGGAGGAAGAGAAGGAAAGCAGAAGGTAGCACATCAGCCTGAGACACTGACTAGGTTCTGATAACACACAGCGACTTGTCATGGGTTCTTTAATCCATGGCGAGCTGCAGCACCCTTTGGTAGCATATGTGATCCCTCCTGCAGGGCTGTTGTATTGTGCAAATGCAACATGTGTAGGTTATGCAAGGGGTAAACAACTAGTCTGGTTCTGAAGTATGTAGAGCTTGTCTGCTTTGGTCAATCATGAAAAAGCAGTTTGCATCTCAGCCAGCTATGACAACAGCCAAAACACTATATAAAGTGGCTGAAATTTGTCTTTTGTCTAATATTTGCTGTCCTTGAAAGGCACTAAAATGGCAAGGGCTAATTCTACAATTGTGCAATGCACTGCATAGGGAATTCCAACTTTTGAGACATTTCAATGGTTTTATTTTAATTCAGAATCAATCACAGTGTTAATCCCTGAATGAGAAGGGTTATTACCAAAACAAAAGACAACTGTCATTTTCCATATACATCTGTCACAATATCTATTTGTACAAGATCAATGTGGCCACACCGGGAGCAGAAAGATTTCAAGTTTCTGAAAACAGTAATGCAAAATCTCAAAACAAACATCTGCTTTTTATCAACTTTGCTAAGTGCCTTGTGAAAGTATTCACCTGCCCCTTTGACTTTTGCACATTTTGTTCTGTTACATCCTGCAACTGAAATAAATTTGATTGGTCTCTTGATGTGCACACAACACCCGGCAATATGAAGATGCAAAATATTCTTTTGCTGTGGCAAAAGTGCATCTGCGAACTAAGCAGGGTGAATGCAGCCAACACAGAAGAGTTTGTTTTTGCTTACTTGACTGCTGCACCCTTGGTTCTTCTTTTTTCAAATAAAATTACTCCTTTTTTCCCACCAACACATGCTGCCTACCCACTGCGCTAGAGCCGCCTGTGTTTTTTATTCAGAAATTTGGGCTTACTGAGTATTCAACATGTACCACTCAGCAACCCAAAGCGCACAATTCTATGCCATCACTTGTTGGAATGGGAAACAACTAGCCTAATCTTAATGTTTTTAATATGTAAGATGGTCCTCCTTGATAATGATTTTGCCCTTCACTGTTGAATTTCTGTGCCGCTCTTATTTTTGTTGTAATATCTGCACCGTATGTTTTTCTGCACTGTAACCTGCTCAGAGAAGTTTGGTTATCAGCGGGTTTTGAAGTACAGTAAATAAGATTAATAAATAAATGAAGTTGGACCAAAACGCCTACTGACACTGCTCTCGCCACAGTGTGTGTGTTCTCTGGGCCAGAAGGCGGTACCCGTTTCCCCCTCCAGTTTAATATTCCTGACCAATGCCACGCCGCCCATCCATGAGAGCAAAACTCTTCTAGCGGCTGCTCTCTCCCACTCTGTACTCCTTTTCAGGGGGACCCCTCCCTGCAGTCACCGAATGTGTGGCCAGGAGGGGGAGCTCCTGCCTGCATGCCCGACGTCATTCCTGCAGGCTGCTGCACTTGCCCAACAGCCCTTTTCACTTGCACAGCCCAGTGCGTGCTTGCCAGTTGTGGCCAAAGCACACGGGCCCATTCCTATATCCACTGACTGCCTGGAAAGGCTTATTAACAGTGGCACCCCAGGCATTAGGATGGGAAACCTAAGGTTTTCCCAACATCTGTGGATGCTCCTAGTCCTACATAGGCATTTCTAAATCATCTTTGCATAAAATGAAGCAAGGCACCCGCTACGTAAAGTCAAGTTTCCTTTAAAACAATTAGTAACTAGCGCACAACTCACTGTAGGAAGGTATTCCATAAGGTTGCCCAGGTGGTGGATATGCAGTATAAGCAGCAGTTTGCTGGATTCCTGCACTGTACTGTGTCTGTCCATATGTGGCCATCGTTGGAAAAGTTGGGACAGTTACTATATGGGGGTAATGTCTATTAAAAAAGAGAGAAAGAAAGAGAAATCTCAGACAAACAATGGGTGACTCTCAACATTAACTTCTTGTTGACTTGAATAATTAAGTCCACTCTTTTGCTGTGGCACACTTTGAAACCATTAGCACAATTACTACTTTGTTGAGCAATTAAGAGAACTGAGGCAGTATCTGTTAAGGTTTAGCCTAGCTCACATTATGGCTAGATGGATCTAAACTAGAAGCCAACACTAAGCAACTTGTAGATAGTCCCCACTGGGCAATGCACACAAACGGAACCACAAATCATAAAAATGCAAAGAAAGTTTCTTTTATGGGTGCAGGCAGATGTACCCAATTTAAGGGGTAAAAGTGAGTGATGGTATATGGGGACATACTCACTGCATTATGCTCACAGAAACCATCTATGTGATGGCTGTGCATGGCACTGTCTGGATGGCTGTCAGGTTTTGACCTAGATCCAAGGGGGTTTTGGAAGAGCAAAAACCAAGGTCACAGACAGGCCAGGCTAGAATTGGGAAGACAGGAAGCAGAAGTGATTTCAGGGCCTGGTGGGTGGATGGGCCAAAGAGGCTGGAAGGAGACGCAAGGCCAAGGGCAGGCAGGACGCACACACTGAGTAGGCATCAGAAAAAAGAAGGGAAGGAATAGGCAGGCAGGCTATTTGCAGTCCAAACAAGCTGGACTGCACCATGGAGCTGGCTTGACGACAAGGGCTTTCTTGGGCCTGCTGTGTCTTGATGCCTTGGAGAATCAGCTGACTTTGGGAATCAGCCTCCCAAACTGGACTGCTCTGAGGCTGGAACGGCAGCTTCAAAGCTACCCTTTCCCTGGGTACTGGCCAGCTCAGCCTCTCATGGAGTCGAAGTGCTCAAGGTGCAGCAGATGAAGCAGCGCAAGTCCTAGTCTGCAGCCCCCTTTCCCGACTGTGCCTTACAGTGGCAAAAGGGACATCACAAATCCTTCCTCTCTAGAGCAGATTTCAATTTAAGAAAAAGATGGTTTTTCCCTTTTTAAAATAATGCCATTATAATAATAAATATGAATGACCTTCAAATTGAATTCTTTTCAATTGACTTAAGTTACAGGCAGATACCCATCTGAAGCACAGGGAAGATGAATACCAGGTTACTAAATCAGTACTTGAGTTACTTAACTGCTTGGTAATCTGTCAAAGGAACGGCAAAGGACTTTTCTCTTTTTGTAAGAGAAAATACGAGCAAGTCCTGCTTTAGGGTACATTTGTGTGCATCCTAAGTCCCCTACCCAACATTGCCAGAATAACAACAGATGGCTGCTAAAATATGAGTGGACACAGGAAAAATCAGACCTGGATTGCCTCTGTATTGAGTGACACAAAGGCTTCTTTTGGTCAAGTGAACATACACAAAGGATGTGAAAAACATTTCTTAACCGGCACACCTTTTGTAAAAGACAAATTTCTTTTTGGTTTTATACTTAGCAATGGAGCTATAGCATGAATATGAAAAACCCTATTATTGAAATTTTATGCAAGACAGATTAGGAATTGCTTGTTAAGCATCAAGTAAAATACTAGCGGTTGCCTAAATCGCTGAAGTCAGTCCTGTTTCAAAAAAAGTTACAATCAATGCCTGAAGTATGTTGAGTACATTAACATGAACAAATATTCAAAAGCGTTCCACCCATCTCTGTGTACCAGAAATGACAACCGCATTATTGTTTATGGAATAAACAAAAGCAGTGAGTCAATTTTCTTTAAATTTTGGAGGAATCCTTTTGCTCTCTTTTCCCTTGAATTCACCGCCTGAATGCTAACACTGAGCCAAAACCGACCTTCACATAATGCCCTTAGAACAATGCTGCGCAAGTACACACAGTTGTTCCAGGAGTACTGATGGAGGGTGGAACAGAGGAATGGCCCAGGTGAACCACCACTGTGAAGCTTTTAAGAGTAAAAAACAACATTATAAAGACAAAAAAAGGTAGGCTTGTTTTGCACCTCCTTTAGATCCCCTCCATAATGAAGCCAGCAATTTACTTTTGGATCTTCTCAGTGGAAAGCTTGATATCATACTTTAGGAGCTGAATTAAAAAACAGATTTTCATTATATTTGTGATGGCTGTAACCTTTTTAGTCCAACTAAATGTATGGTTATAAATTATTTTATATTTATGATCCATATTTATATTATGTTCATTGTAGTTTTTGGAATGTTTTATGCATTTTTTAAAATGTATATGCAGAATTAGTTATTTTTAAATGTACACACTAAAATAATCCAGGTTTAAACACTGATGATTGTATCAAAATTCCATGGACACTCTAATACTAAAACAAGGGCTCAGTTCAGACATTCTGCCAAACGAAGGTTTTGAATCTATACCTTGATCTGGAAATGTTGCCTGTTTTTGTACTCTGCCCTTTTAACACTCAGCTTTTAAATTCAATTCTGTGTCTGGAGACAGAGTAATGATTGTAAACAAAGAAAGGCCAAGTCACAGTTAGCAAAAAATATGGTTCCAAAGGAACTTTCAAAATAAGTGCTTCTAATTCCACTTCCTGGTTGATCACAAATCATGCTCAGTCAATTCAGACATCATCCAAGACCACAGGAAAATTTTCCTGACCATGGTTTGACGAGATGGCTGGATCTTTAGCAAGGGGATTTACTTTGAGTTGATTTCCAGTTAGCATTCTTCAGCAGCCACCTAGAAGTTCAAGTGTTCTCATAAAAACAGGGCAGCAATTTGGTTAATTAATTGGTCTGAAATCTTTCAACTCCTCAAATTGGTGGCCTTGATTAATTGGGCAGAATATTTTTTTTAACAAGTGAATTAATTCAATTATCAAGGATTTACAAAAATTATGGATAACATGAGATTTTATTTAAGGCATTCCTTCCGGTAAGAAAAAGTGGAGAGCTGCTTCTTAGACTGTGCCTCTTTTGATATATGGGCACAACTGAAAAATAAAAAGTTGACTTTTTACTTCCAGTTGCAAATTTATGTAGATTGAACACACATAGAGTTAACAGATTAACAGGATAAACCTAAACATTGCTGCTCAGAAGTATGCCCCTGTAAGATCAGTAGGACTTTCTCCCAGGTAACTTTGCTTTGGATTCCCACCCAAAGGTAATTTAACTGAGTGACAACTCTAGAAATAATGCAGAATACGTCACATATTCAGAAAGGCAGGCTTACTTCGTAGCGTAGAGATGAAGAGAACACGGAGGTGCAGCTTTACTGTTGCCTATAAAGTAAAATTAGCACAATTAACAACAACAACAACTATACTGATGCCATTACATCTGTTAATCATGCATAAGATGAGGTGGCTTTTGGTTTCTAGCTTTTGCCACATATAGTCCCCTTAATTTGCATCTTCACGTTGAAATCTAATGATTGCAAATGAAGGACCCTGGATTTAAGAAGACATATTTAGCATAGTTCTCTTCAACCATGTGCATCAGTGCCATCCAATATCCCACTAAAAGCAACTTAGCAGATGCATGAGACAGGATTCATGCAAAGTGTCAATTAAGGTCAGATAGGGAAGTCTGCATCTTTAGGAAATGCAGATATAGGAACAGCCAATCTGGATCAGATCAAGGGTCCAGTGATCAAGTCACACAGTGTCCAATCAGCTACCCGCAGGAAACCATAAGAAAGACACAAATGCAACGGCACTCTCCCACCCCTGTTCCCCAGCAACTGCTGTGCACAGGCATAATGCCTCTTACTGGAGGTAGAATACAGCCATTAGGACTAGATGCCATAGATAATCTTGTCCTCCTTAAACTTGTCCCATCTCCCTTCACTTCTCTGTTGTACTCCCACTGGCAGGCCAATAATTCCCTTTGGCATATAAGATGGTCTGTTGCTGAAGGGATTTTTAATTGGTTAGTGGTGTTTTGTTGTCGTGTTATTTATTTAATGTTTTAATTAATATTTTTAACATGTATTTTGTCTTAAGAGTCATTTCTGGAAGGAAAGATGGGATAGTAAATGAATAAACATGTTCTCAGGGTTTATACGTGGACCAGAAAACTCAGGTTCATGTGGAACAGGACCCACAGAACTTGCCATGCGGCACAGATGTTCAGACACAGCAGGTACTTTCCTGTACTTATTCCAGGAAAATGTGGAGGCGTCATTGTTCACTAAGCAGTTTGTCCTAGTGCACAACTACTGAGCATGAGTCAGTTACAGTTATCCAGTTTTCAGTAAGGACATGCCCCACTCTCACAAGAGGATTGTCCTCATTAGGAAGTCATCTAGAATGAGATAACTTCAGTTTATTCAGCAACTCATAAGATAGTGAATTAAACCTTGCAGACATGTTTATTTAATGAAGTATGCAAATATATGAGAAAGCTAAATATAAAGAAATAATCCTATGGGCTCACATTATATTGTTATTCCATAAACCCTGTGAGAACATTTCCAAAATATCTAGGGTATGTTTCTACAGAAGAAAATTTCTGTATTCATTGCTGATTCTCTTAATTATCTTCAGTATACAAATCTGTTTGCCTCTGAAGTTTCATCTGACCATCTCATTCCCTTCTTGCATCTGCACAGATATCTGTCGGAAGGGAATTTTTGAGCACAGAGCTGTCCATGCAAAAACTTCCTCAACTATATTAGGATTCCAGGTGGTGTGGAAATGTGTGCAATGCCCTACCTACAGATGGTCAGGCTGCTGTTCACAGATCCCACACGGAAGCACCAGTTGGCATCCGTGCTGTTGGAGGCAGGGCTAGTCGGTGCAGCCCCACCCACATATTGATAGAATGCATGAGTGGGCCATGGTTTGTGTCCCAGAAAGCACAGCAAAATGTGGTTCAAACCAAGAAGGGAAGGTGACACAGGCCAAAGGCCTGTTTATGTCATGGATCAAGTTGTCAAGCCCATGTCCTCAGAGGATCCCAGCTCTTGTCCTCAGAAATGGCGCCAGAATTAATTGTCCATAGGGAGAACTCAAGAAGAGCATAGTAAGAGGTCCACTTTCTCAAGAGTTAGTTCTTCAGGAAAACCACACAGACCTCCCTCCTTGGTCCAGAGGAGGTTCCACCACCATCCTTGGCCTTCAGTGACTCCTGCCATGAAGACGGCACCCTACTACAGCCACCCCACATAATCACAGCCTGAGGCTGCTAAAACAGACCAGGCTTTAAGAGGAAATGTCTTAGTCAATGTAGAAGCAGGAGTTTAGCAGCTTGAATACAGCCAACCCCCTTCTTGAGAATCAAGGACAGTCTGGTGCTTGCTGGAATATCCATATGTATATGCTGGGTAAGCATAATGCCTCCCCAACTTCCCACCCAGGTCTCCGTAATGCATGCCAGGTCAGCTCCCTTATCCACTGTTAGGGCATGGATAAAGGATGTTTTATTCTGTGCTGATCTGACATTCAACAGCAGCACAAGCCTGAGGACAGGTTGATACAGCTGCCTGGCATCATCTGGCTGGGGGAAGAACCAGAAGAGGGGACAGTGTTAAGACATCTGACCTCTCTTTTCTCTTGCTCACCTGTTAATCCCCCAACATCATACCTTCCCCTGCCTGTAACTACCCTAATAGGAATGCCTCACTGCTTCCCAGAATCCCCCATAAAAATACAGTTTAAAAGAATAAAATAAGTGATGTTACAGTAAATACATATGGCACTAGTAATATGATCTGATTTTAAAAATCAAGCAATTATTGTTAATTCAAAACCAGCAGAAACTGCTCTAGCCATTCTTCTACTTCACAAGACTAAGCAACTTATTTGGGAACATCCATTGAGTATGCCAACATTCACTCAGCAATGATGTTGGTCTCATGCCATATTACAAACTAGGTTGAAAATTGCCCACAGACTGCTCTTGAAGACAATTTCTAAGATACAGTTAGTATAAAATATTAGCTCCCCTATTAGTAAAGTATGAAATGTATCTCTCCAATTGCCCTGATTTCTAGTTCCTTTAAAGCCTCAAGTCACCCCTTTCAACTTTGAAAAATCTAAAGAGCTGGGCTGAACCCACACAATTACTTAGACCTTCCTTATTGGTCCAGCTTAGGATCCATCACCAGTGCAACTCCATGGGGACACACACCACTGAAACAGGCAAACTCTGGAAGACTCTCTCCTGGAGAACCTCTCCTGCTTCAGAGTCTGATGCCTCTTTAGATCCAGGCATTCCCCACCCCACCCCAACTACAACAAGGTCTTTTCACTCTGCATTTTTGGGTATGTTCTAATCATTCCCTGCTTCTCCAGGATAGACGTGTGTGTGTGTGTGTGTATGTGTGATTTTAAAATATGACCACTGTATTCCAGCAATTCCAGTTCATGCCAACAGTTGCACAAACCATGCATATATGGTCATCAGTGAGAGACAAAACACAGTCTGCAGTGGTGCAGCTGGACCATTTCATAGCCTGGATGTGATAGTCTTGTGGGGGGATGTATATTCAGTTGTGAAGCACACAACAAGCACCCCTCTTCTCCCCTCCCTCAACAGCTATGCCATGCTTTCCAACTGTTTCTGTATAGCTGATACATTAAACAAATGTACCCTGTTTGCTAACACTGGTAAACACAATGCTCCCATGGCCCCTTGTCAATGGACAGAGGGTCATAGGATTCTTCAGATTCCTAGATCCAAGGTAAGGAAAGAGCTCCAACCCCGGAATGGGAGAACTGCACACCAATCAACTTCTCTCGCTTCCCCAGTGCAAACTGGCATGGAAAGAACCAGGCCAGCGGCTTCTCTGGGGTCACAAGATTGAACTTGTGGAGGGGAGGGGGAGGGGACTGGGTTTGCCAGCGTACACTGTATCTGCTACAGCCTCCTTCCATGCTGTCCAAAGTCCTGCAGCAAGAGGGCTCAAATTGGCCACCTAGCTGATTTGCAAGAGGAGAGGCATGGGGAGGGGCAGATCCTCTCTGTGCTCTTTCTACCCTGCATAGGATAGTCATAATCTTCCATATCTGGAGGCTTATAAGCATCCTAATTTGATCACGCCCTAAAGAAACTAAATGTTAAAGAAAAAATGGCCCTGTTTGCTACAACTGGTGAAGAAAAGTTTCTAAAAATTCTGTGCATATAGTTGCATACTCTAAACCCAGTTAAATCACGTAATTCATAGGACTATGATAACTAAATGAATAAAATGTTTGCTTCTGCAGTCCTGATGCTAAACACATTTACTTGGAAATAAGTACTATTTTTCCAGTGGAAAAGCATGCCATACATTTTAAAGCGACAATAATGAAACAAGCACCAGGAACTGCAAAGGCCATCTGGTCACCCCCTAACCATATATTAAATAAGAAGGAAAGATGCTGCCATGCCCGTGCTGGCCCAGGTGCTTCATTCTGGCTGGTGAGCTGAGTCCCTGCCTGCTCCTCCTCAGAGCCCTGGACTGCAGCCCTGAAGCCCAGCCCAATCTGCAGCATCCATGCTCCCTCTGGCACTGAATGCTGGCATCTCCTCTTCAGAGGCACAGCTCCTGCAGCCCACCTATGGGCAGCTGACAGGGTGTCCTGGCCCATACTGGCAATTCAGACTCTTCCTGGTCAGAGTTGCTCTGGATTATGCAAGCCCCAGGAAGGATCATGCCCGCAAATCACAAATGACATCAGAGGAGCTGCAGGTAAGGGGTTAATCAGCTCTGGTTAATAAGCGAGTGCCTGGTGCCAGCTTGGCTCTAATGGGAAGATTGTTGGGGCCTGAACCACAGCAAACAATAGCTGGAATTGTACTAGCAAAAACTAGTTCAGCAGCATCATTTGCCAATAATTTTAAAAACAGATTTAAGCATTCCTTCTCCTTTCCCCA
>NW_025335889.1:3710636-3757494 GCF_004798865.1 Varanus komodoensis
GGAGAGCCAGTGTGGTGTAGTGGTTAAGAGCATGGGACTGGGACTCAGGCGATTTGGGTTCTAGTCCCCGCTCAGCCATGGAGCCAACTGGGTGACTTTGGGCCAGTCACAGACTCTCAGCCCAACCTACCTCACAGGGTTGTTGTTGTGGGGATAAGATGGAGGAGGAGATATAAGCTGCCTTGAGCCCTTTGTAGGAAAAAGGCAGGATATAAATCGGAAAATAAATAAATAAATAAATAAATAACAGAGGACTGGAGGAGGCCACAATCCCTATCTTTCAAAAGGGCTAAAAGGAAAGTCTGGGGAATTATAGACGAGTCTGCCATCAATTCCCAGGAAGATTATTGCAGTTTTTAGGTACCTTGACACTAATACAGTAATCAGTGGAAGGCAACTTGGATTTGTCAAAAAAAAAGTTCTGACAGTAATTCATATTTTAAACAGGTACCTGCTGTAGTAGATTGTGGTAATGCTATGCGCATAGTATATCTTGACTTCAGCAAGGCATTTGACAAAGTGCCCCATGATATCCTGACTAACAAACTGGTTTCATATGGGCTGGATGGCATTACTACTAGGTGGATCCACAGTTGGTTGGAGAACCAACTGCCCAGTGAGATGGTAACTTCTCCATCATTAGAGGTATTCAAGTAAAGACCAGACAGCCATTGGTTAGGGTGCTTTTAGCTTGGTTCGGGGTGCTTTAAACTCGATTCCTCCACCGTGCAGTGATTTGGACTCAATGGCTTGAATGGTCCCTTACAGTTCTTTGACACCTAGTCTCCTGCAATGTCAGTAGTGTTGCTAGTAGAAGGAATTTCCCAGGAAGTTGTCATACTAAGGAGTACTGTTGATTTGCACCAGTGAAATGCATCTCTGCTAGCAGCACTTTACTGTTGGATCCTTCCCATTACAGGCCAGTACACACTTTCACACAGCTGTGGAAAGTGCAGGAACCTTGAACTTTTCTTCTTTGCTTTTTCACTCTGCAGCAGTAACAGTGCATTTGAGACGAACTTTGCTCACTTTCCACTGTGGGGATTTGTCAGCTTTTGTTAGTATGCTAGATTATTGGTTCTATGTATTAAATAAAGATGCATTAACAAAGAAACAATCAGATCAAATATGAATTTTCTCTTCCACTTTTGTGCAAGCATGAAGTCATGCTGGCGCTGGAGCTGATGCACTGACAAGGGATCTCTATGTTTATATGGTTAGTGGAGCAAGAAGAGCCATGGAGCATATATAAATTCCATTCAGCTATTCCAGAAGTTCCTCACAAGATCCCTACTGGTTTCTGATGGTTTGAGTTTATCATGAATCAAATTGTACTCAAAAAATGATGGTGATGATAGTAACATATGGGAGCCACCTCCAATGGTGAGGGATAGCCTTGCCGAGCTGTGCTGAGGAAACCATCTGCTGTGCACAGCATGATCATATGGTCCAGGGAGAAAGATTGTGTTGATTATCACTCATGATTGCTCAAATAGCTTGCAACAACAGCTCAAGGGAACTGCATGAATACTTAGCAAGCACTATAGCAGTTCATATAATCTTTGAAATAGCTTCACCTGACCACAAGTTACTACCTGCAAGTGACAGTCAGTTTTATCTGCTTTCTTTAAGGTCACAATCACCTTCATTCAAAACTGGAATCTTATTGAAGGTTGATCCATAGTAACTTTCATAGAAAGTTCAGAAAGTATTCACACACATCCACATGCACATTTTTGGCAATTCTGGAGAGAATGCTTCTCAAGTGTTTGAAAGGGTTTGATGCCAGAGCATAGGACTTGGAATAATCAAGTCAAGTTGCGACAACCCAGGTACAAGCTAGATATCAGGAAATGTTTCCTCACTGTCAGAGCAGTATGGCAGTGGACCAGTTGCCTAGAGAGGTTGTGGGCTCTCCCATCTGGAGACGTTAAAAAAGAAACGGGATAGTCATCTGAGTGGGATGGTGTAAATTGCTGTCCTGCAACAGCAAAGGGTTGGATCCGATGGCCTTCATGGCCACTTCCAACTCTGCTATTCTATGTTTCTTGCCCAGAAAGTGTTGCCCTCACTCTGAATGGACACTGTTTGCCTGCAGTGATGTCATCACTTAACCACTTAGCTGCATCCAGCTGGCTAACTACCACTGTGACTTTGTGCTGCTTGTTCTGTGGCCTTCCACTGACTGGGGTCACCTCTGCTAATAATCAAGGAAGCATTGCCCTCACTCTCAATTGGAGTCATTTGTCTTTAGGAAAGGCATTGCTTAGCCAAAGCTGCTTGACTCTAGCATAGTAATGCCATCCTGTTTACTGCATGAATTCCATTTGGAATTTCTTGAGTTCCAGGAAGATGCCGGTGCAATAATTAGAAGGGAGAAAATGGCACTAACATGTAAATGCCAAGGGTAGTTATTTTCTGTCAATACTCATCTTCTCCACTGGAATGCTTTCCAGCTAATTCAGTTCTCACATGCTTATGCAGGGCCAATAGTTATGAATATAATCAAATGATAATCTCACTCGTGAGAGGTATTCAGTGAATGCAGTGGGGATAGCCAGGTCATCCCTACAGTCCCCACCCCATCAGCTCATCTTCTGGTCATATGCACTCCAGCACCTGCACATGTGGCAGCAATGTGAATGAGAACCTGTGCATGTATACATAGGTGCATTTGGACTATACAAATGTGAATTGAGATTGGCCAGGGTGTCTCTGTGCATAGACCTTCTTCCACACGCAGCTCATGGATGCATCGCTGAGGGAGTAGCTTAGAGGGGCTTTGTCAGTATAACCTCCTAATTTCCTCAACAGACTGATTTAAATGAGCCATTTAGCAACCAAAGCAACACTGAAGAACTGGCTGAAATGTGCCCAAAGAACATGGTTCCATTTATGATTGGATGTAGGAGTGAATACAATTCGGTGGTCTTCCATGTGAAAAGATGGCCTGTACTCGGAAAGCTAGCGTGACATCCACAAATGAGGCATTTACGCTTCTCTCTTACATGCAAGATTTCTGTGCCCGGCAAGATTTTCAGACGAGAGAGCCATCAGACATGTGTTTTCCTACCACTACCTGAAATGGTACAGTTCATATAAGGCTGTAACACTTAGTCTTTCCAAAGCTCCAGCTCAGTGGGAGGCAACCTAAGGCCCGTGAAGGCCCGCTTGCCCCCAGCCTAATTTTGAGAACTCTCTGCAAGCAAGCAGTTTACACTTCTGGCGAGAGCAACCTGTCCCTCTCCTGGGTGGAAGAAGAAAGGGAGAAAGGATGAGAGAAAGAAGGGCACTTCAGAAAGAGCAAAGCAAGGGGAAGGTCCACTTACTTTTGGCTCTAACCCTGCCCACAGCAGCCCCTGACAAATTGCACCTCACAGGATACAGCCTGCGACAGAAGAAAGGTTCCCTAACTATATCCACCAAGTTCTGATAATTACCTTTCCAAAATTTCTTTTGCCCAGTGTCATATCAGGTTGGCATGAAGGATGAGGGGAAGGATTGTTCAGTTTTATCTTGAGCCCATAATCTGTTGTTTGTTGCATCAATGTGTTCTTGTTTTTCACTGTACCAGGTGTGGGATGAGAGATTAGCCAGATCGGCAGAAGCATGGGCAAAACAGTGTATGTGGGGACATGGACCTCCGCAACTGATGAAATTCCTTGGTCAAAACCTTGCCATTCAGTCTGGCAGGTAAGCAGGAGTCCTCCATCAGTGAACTGAGAATGATGTATCAGATGAAGGCAGCCTTCTTGCAAAATTTCAGAGGCACTGCTTCATTAGAAACAAATTTCAGATTAAAAGAGTTAATTCCATGCAGCTTTATATCACTTTAAATAAATGTAAATAAAGCAGGGCCGTTAACTGAACTACTTTTAAGTATGTTAGTACTTTGTGTTGCTTTCTGGTGGAATTGCTAAATCCCTTTATGAAAGGAGTTGTGTTTCCTCTGTGCTAAAATAAAATGTAAAATAGCTTAAAACAAAATCCTACTTTTCAAAAAGAGATATTATAATGGCTGACTCATGCAAGTATGTTGATTTCTTTATGGCTCCAGTCAAATAATTGTTGTCTCTGTATTAATAGATAGGCAGACAAAAACAGATAAAAACAGAAGACTCTTGCATTAGCTACTCATTCCCAATAATATTGGTAGTAAACAATCTATATTATAGCTGACAATTGCACACTATTTTCTTTTCCAGAAAAAAATTAGTGTTTCCTTATTTAAATTTCCCATTATTTTTAATGATGATAATGTAAAAGAGAGAAATAGTAAACAATAAATAGTATCACTTGGAAATTCAGAAATACAAATAAAAATATATTATTTCCTTTAGAGGAATAACATGTAGATTCTACAAATTAAAATGATGGATGGAGTGATAGATTGAAAAAAGTAAGATTGTTCAATTTACTTAATAAGCATATGGGAAGTCTTGTAATGCAGTTCTGTGCATATTTTCTGCCTCCATATCCACACTTACTTGAAAGTGATCTGCATGCAATTGTATACTATCGGCGTACAGCTCAAGTTTGCAGCTATAGTATAAGGGCAACAAACAAACCTTTGCATTTATGAATGTTCTGAAGGCTCTTTATCAAACATGGACAGGTCAGCCCAGTGTCAGATGCCTTCAAATCAAAGGCTGTCCTCTATAAAGCAGGACACCCGGGCATGCAGTCTCCCTGGTAAGGTGTGGTCACATTCCACTTATTTTCCCACATCAGTGCATTCAGCCCCCCCCCCCCACTCTGCTTAATTGGTTGTCACTTGCAATGGATGGGGAACACTCCTGTGATGACTTCATGGCATTGCCATGAACCAGAGCGAGGCAGGAACAGGAGGGGGTTGGAAGCAGCCCATCATCTACCTGCTCCGTGCCTTAGGCTTCTGGGTTTGGTCAGGCAGGCTTCTTTGTTTTGCCAGGAACATAATTTTGGCAGATAAATGAATAAACTGTGCATTGCGTGTGGCCCTCTGTAGGTACCATTCAGCTGTGGACCTTGTGAAATCTTGGTATTATGAGAAGCAGCACTACTCCTTCCCTTATCCCTATGAATGCAAGCCCAGATGCCCTTCCAAATGTAGCGGTTCTGTCTGCAGCCATTACACCCAGGTACAAACCATAGACTGGGCATTATAGCATTGTAGTTAAGTGTTAAATGTTGCATTTAGTACCAGAGCCATTTCTGGGTCCCTGCACATTCATACCCAGCCACAGGAGAGTCGCTTTCTTATAGTGCTACCCCACATGATAGTGCCATGCATTTGTGCTTACCATTGACAAGTTGCTCTCATCATTTTTCCTTCCACTTCAGGATGGAAAGGATCCAGGTGATGGGTATTGCTCCCCTGATCGTGCTATTCACATGCATACCATTGGCTCAGGGGATAACATCAGGGGTGAGCAGCTCCCATGCAGTTGGTGTGTATGTGAAGAGGGTCTATCTAGCTTTCCTCCCTCCTTTAGGTCTTTCATTCTTTTCCTCCCTCTCTCCTTCCCTTCCATACCCTTTTCCCATTCTTTTCACAGACTGTCACATTCTTTTCAATATAGGAAGCTGCTGCAAGGATCCAATCCTTGCACGTACTCTTTTGAAATGAATGACACAGTCAAAAGTTTCTCTATGTATTCATTCAAAGAACAGAGTACAGGTTTTTATCCTTTCTGCTTGTAATCTTTTGCCTTCAGCTGTGAGAAAGTTAGACATTTAACGGTACAATCCTATCCATATTTAGACCAAAAGGATCCTACAACTCCCAGTATTCCCTAGCCTGCATACTGAGAGTTGTAGGACTTTTTCTGTCCAAATGTACATAAGATTGCACCCTAAATGTCTAATATGTGTGGGATTCAGTAAACAGGAGATAATCATCAGGTGGAATCTCTGTAAGGCTATATACATGCAGCTTTTGTACTTCTTTATGTGCTTTTGCATGACCATTTAGATCTTCCTCAAGTTGCTCATCTAGGTTTCATTGAAGCCATTGGAATTATCATAGAATGGAAGTATGGATAGCCATCTCACCCACTAGCTAGCCTGGTGTGCAGTTGCTTATGTATACCTAGAACTGGATTGGTAGCACTTTCTCTATTTTTGTGTCCCCAAGAATTCCAACATTTTTTTTTTTTTTTTGGTGTTGGGGTGGGGGAAATGATGTGGCTTCAAAGCTTTCTTTCTTTCTAGCCTTCTCTCTCCCTCTCCCTCTCCCTCTCCCTCTCTCCTTCTTTCCTTCTCTTTCTTTCTGTACAGGCATGGGAAATTTTTGTTCTCCTGATGTTGCTGAACTGTAGCTCCCAACATCCCTCACCACTGGCTAGGCTGGCTGGGACTAATGGGAGTTCCAGCTCGACAGCATTTGGAAGGCCATACCTTATTTTAGTAACCATGAGAACCATTCTAAATTAGGCTGGCTATCACACCCTATATTGCAGGTTTGTGAGCTGAATCTAAGAGAGGATGTCTTACCTAGGGCACACCTAGATATTTTTTTGTTGTTTTGCAAGAAAATAAGTTTTTTTGCACCTCTTGTCATGCCATGCCACCTCAAAGTTGTATAGAACCCAGCAAGGGGAATGGGGCAGAAATGCAGCAGCAAGGAAGCCTTAAAAGCAAATATTAATAGGAGGAAATGGTCTTCAGTTATACTCTAGGCCTCTGAGCCATAATAGAGAAAGAAAAGCATTGTTTCCTCCAATACTGGCCCTTTAATTTGCCACTCAGCACTGTCAGCCAAACATTCCTGCAAGCAAACCAATTCCACTGTACAGACCTCAGCCTCCTTCTTGGGAGCACTGCCTGCTTTTTCCACTACCCCGCTGTCACAGGAGCAGAAGAGAAAGCACACTGACACTGCAGGGAGACAGCCTGCTTTAAATTACAAAAATGAGCCGTCAAGGAATGCAGACTATAATACTCAAATGAACAGCTTCCCCTCAAGGATACCTATGACTCTGGGACCAGATTTAATTGTTATCCCATGACCTTCACAGACATGACTGGGTTGGCATAATCATGAAGGGGAAAATAAGCCACAGTGGCCTATTCCCCCCTCTGCGATTGTGCAAACAGGACTGATGCCCACCACTGTCCAGTAAACCCACAGCTTTGGGTTGAAGTTGCATTGCCACACAGATCATCTGCAGAGTTTCAGCTAGGATTGCCAGTCGTTCGGGGGGAAACACCCTGGCTTGCCTTTGTGTTTTATCTGCAGAATCCAGCTGTTTATAACAGCAAAAATATTATTTGTTATAATACAATATTATGCTGGTGTTAGAGGCACAGGAGCAGGAGTTACTGGAAGTGTTGGCAATCCTAGTTTCAGTTCTAAAGGGCAATTTCACTGCACTTTCTTTAGCACAATGGGAAGGTTTTAGGCAACTGGCTTGAATCCTGTTTTGGACAATAAAGGAAGAAGAAAAGAAGAATAAATAGCAGCCTCCTTTTTCTTCATCATCTATTTGTTTACTATTGTTATTTATATACTGCCTTTTAGAATATAAATCCTTGCAAGGCAATTTACAAATAACACCAGAAAATCACAAGTCATCAGGACCCTTCCCATAATGTGGTTGGTGTTGTGAGGTCCCGTTGGTAGAAGGGACAGTCAGAGCTGAAGTTTTGAGGTCTTCCTTGCCTGCCTGTCTCCATCTCCTGTTCCTTCCCACAAAGAGGCTGACACAGACATGCCAAGCGCTAAAGCCTTTTCCCGCCTCACTCCTTGTGAATCATCTCCGTGGTGACAGGCCTTTGCCGTAGCCTCTGGCACCACAGTGAATGCAAGGCCTTCATTTGCTCCGCCCCGGGTGTGCAGCCAGCCCAAGGTGGAAAACCTCCTTGTCTGACATGGGGCTGTGGCAAAGCATTTCCAGCCCATAATGAATAGGGTGCTGCACAGCTCCAGAATGGGGCTGTTTCTGCCTTGCCAGTCTGGCTTCTGGAAATACCCAGCCCCATATTTGCATGGGTGTCTGTGTTGTTTATAGACGCCGTATGAGATCTAAATGGTCTCATTTCCAATGTTGTGTCTGCAGAAATGGAGGTAAAGAGACAGGAGACAAGTGGGAAACACATTTTAGGAAAACCATCCCTTTTCATATGAGAATGCCAGTTAGCTGCTCAGCCGATTCAGTCAATTTCTAAAGAGCCTTTGCAGCAATAGGGCCAGGAGGCAGAAAAGGGCAACAAAAGTGATCAAAGGGCTGGGACAGTTCCCCCAGTGCAACTTCTGGGGCTGTGTAGCTTAGATTAAAGGCAAGTAAGAGGAGACATGTAAGAGATGTCCCAAATTATGTGTGAAGTAGAGAAAGTGCATAGGGAGACATTTTTCTTACTCTCTTGTGAGAACCCATGAACCTGATTGGTGGGAGATTCGGGACAGATAAAAGAAAGTACTTTTTCACACAGCAGATAGTTAAATTTTGGAATTCACTTCCACAAGATGTACTGATGTCCATCCACTTGGAAGGCTTTGGAAGAGGATTAGACAAATTCATGGAGAATGTCATCATGGCTGAATCATGATGGCTGGATGTGACCTTCAGTGGCAGAAGCAGCAGGCTTCTGTCCACCACTTTCCAGGGAACATGAGTGGAAGAAATCTAGTGTACTCTGCTTGTGGGCTTCTCTGGGACACCTAGAATGTTGCACTAGATATGCCATTGGTCTGATCCAGCAGGACTCTTCTTGCATTCTTATTCCTGAACTGCATTTCCCCCCTATATAATGGCTTTTTACTAAACCCTGTGTGGAGTACTCTGTGGATGGTCTGGATGGTTTGCATAGCATTTTGGCAGAAAAAAGGTTGACTGCAGGGCATAAAAAGCGAGATCTTCTTCCATATGATTCTGCCACTTAGGGGCATTTATAGACTTCTCAAAAGGCTTAGGCTACACTCCTCCATGTGCTTGCCTGGGTGTAAGCCCCAATCAATTCAATGGGCTTACTTCCAAGTAGACGTGCATAGGATCGCACTGTTCAGGACCTCTAGGAGCCTCTATCCTGATGGACACTTGCCCTTGCCAGTGCCTTCCGGTCGCTCAGTGTGGTGACTCCTGAGACCTTGTCTGAGGTGCTGCCAAGCATCTGTGCCTTCCTGCTTTTTTCTGCTCCATGAACGCCCTCTTTAGAGTTGCTTTTACTTAATGGGCCCATCAGAATTCTTCTAGCAGAAGCAGTCTTTCCAGATTATTATTATTATTATTATTATTATTATTATTATTATTATTATTATTATTACATTTCTATGCCGCCCAGATGTGTTGGGCTACAGCAACTAGGATGCTGGGAGTGGCAGGGCACTAGACGGCCCCAGGTTGGAAAGGTCTCTAGTAGAGGCCATAATAAAGGCACAATTGGACCTCCACTGGAGCAGAACAAAGGTCTGTGTAGTCCTGTGCCCTCTTTTTCCCAGTGGCCAGCCGGGCCAGCCAGACAGGCAGGAGACAGGCATGAGGCCAAGAGTCTTCTCTGACTGTTGTCCCCTCTCCCTGCACTAACTGGTATTTAATGGCATGCTGGTTCCCATCTTGGATGTTTAACTTGGCCGTCATCAAAGTTCATTTCTAAAAGAGAAGCTACAAAACAAAACCCATTGGAGTACCCCAATCAAGAATGAGTCTTCTGGTCTAGGCCCATCTTTTTTCTTTATAACAGCTGTTTTAATATCCCCAATAGATGGTGTGGGCTTCTAGCAACAGAATTGGCTGCGCCATCCACACCTGCACCAACATGAACGTGTGGGGCAACACATGGCGGCGAGCAGTCTACCTTGTGTGCAACTATGCCATCAAGTAAGTAACGTCTCGGAAGTGTCATCAGGATGCAGCTGCCAGTGCGAGAGCAGAGGGGAGCTGGAGAGTAACCTGGCGCAGGAGCGGGCTGAATGAGGAAAGCCCTGCTGGATCAGACCAAAGGCCTGTTCCTATACTTGCCATCTACATGCCCATAGGGAGCTGAGAAGCAGAGCATGAGTCCAATCAGACCCTCCCTTTCAGGTTCTCTGGAAACTGGTATACAGAAACATGTTGTTTCTGATACTGGAGGAAATAACTAGTAGCCATTGAACTAGTAACCACTGAATCTGGATTTTATTTGCACTATTTGTATTATGTTTATTTATTTTATGTAAGCTGTCCCGAAGCTATGCGATGGGACTGCATATAAAAAATTCTGAATAAATAAATATGCACTTGGCCACTGGGGAACTACTGGCCAATATCTGCTCAACCCTCTGGTACAGAGCTTCACACCCTTTTCAGCCCCTAAGAACAACATTCAGGTGACTGTCCATGAGCAAGGTCCATTACATTCTTACAGATTCACATACAACTCTCCCCCTTCACCAACTATTTATCTTGGGCAAAATAGTTTTGGAGGCTTAGTACCTGCTTTGATCAGACAAAACCAGCACTCCTTCTAGAAACCTCGGTTCCCAAACCACTGATCAGTCCAGGAATCCTGGCAGCTAGTCCTTCTCCCTCCTGTAATCGACTCACAAGCTGAAGGATCCTGACTCTTCACACTCTGCTACCTGGGACTTTTTCAAGGCAAGCAGGCCATGCAGTGTTGTTTGTACTCCACAGACAACACTTTTTGTCTAATACTTACTGTTTACAGATATTCTTGCAAAAAAACCCGATGGACTAGAAGGATCCAGGAGGCAGTTTTTCTGGTCTTAAGCAAGAGTACTTACTCAGAATCTCTTCATAATCTGAACTCAAAATATTTGCCTCAAATGCTGGGCTGGTTCTGTCCCCTGCTCCCACATAGCTTACCTTTTGTTTGCCACTCTAAGTTGCAAAGCAGTGGCAGCAGTACGAACTCGTAGTGGTAGTGGCCACCGGTTTTATTTCTCATATTCCCCTGGCAATAACATGTCAACTTGGTGTTTCATTCCAGGAGACTTATGGGAAAGAAAAGAGACAGCCATCAACAATCTCTAGTATCCTGTCCCCAAATTTCCAAAATATCCCAGCATGCACATACAGAGTTTTGACCTATGTGAATGGGGAGAAAAAAATGGAGAGACATTTTGGCCCAGCCATGTTTTTGACATAAGTTCATTACATCCTAAATGATAAGCAACCCTGCGTATGCACCGTCATTTACCAAATAACATTGTTGGACTGCACCAGTGATTTTGCAGGCAGGAATCCCTTTGGCTCTAGCCACCATTACTGAGCCCTTCAAGAGGTTATTCATACACCACAGTGGGAGCTCTCACCTTCCCAGCCCCCAGGCAGGCAAATTCCTTCAGGTTCACTTGGTCCTTGGATGGGACCAGGTCCTTTTCTCATCATTGAGCGAGTGCTGTGCGTTACTCAGAGCTGTAATATCCCCCGTGCAATTCCATGTTTCTCTCTCTCTCTCTTGCTCTCTCTCCCCACCACCATGCCCATGATTTCGGTTTCCCTTCTGTCTCCACTGCCAGAACAATGTGCCACTGCAGCTAGCCAGTCATGTTGCTCTGTGCTTTTTGGACTCCTTCACTCCAGAAAAAAGTTGGTTGCTCTTGCAATCTCCTTTGTAGCATATAAGCCCTGAAGCCTCTTCCAGTAGCCCAAATGACAGCAGCTGGCCCACCACTCAAGCAAACAGGAACTTAGAGAGCTTCTACTGCAAATGAGCAGCTACTGTCAAGAAAGAAGCAAAAGAAAGACAAGCAGAGGGAGATACATGAGGTGACTGGGAGCCACCAGTAGACCTTGGCCATTGCAGTGAAGAATGCTGGACTATGCAGATTTTATTACGTATAGGCATATAAAAGAAACTGGTGTCCTACATCTGGCTCCTCAAGGAATGGTACAAAGAAAGCAGCACATGAAGTGTAACTTGGGAAGGGGACATGGGCAGAGGGAAAACGAGGAAGCACCACTCTCTTGTGCTCCCTCCCTCCCTCGCTCCCTCCCTCTTACACACACAACTTCTTGCAAAATCCTTTCTTCAGTCTCTTTTCATATAAAGAGATAAAGACTGGGACATTCTTGCAAGGTAAGAAGGCATCAGTAGTATGGCTTTATGCCTCTGGTTTATCCAGCAGAAGGCAGTGTTTCCTAACTTATCCTAGAGCATTAATCGCCAAATTTGTATGCCGCAGGAGCTAAACAAAACAAATACTAGCCAATGTACCTTTCCAAAGAGGGTGCTGGCCGTTGCATTTCTGTGTGATTTACAGTTCCTGCTCTGTGTCCTCCCAATCAACCTCTCCTGGGTGCTGTGAATTTTTGCTGTGTCTGCATCCCATTATTCCTCATGCAGACATGCAGCAGAATAATTTATCTGTACAGGAAACTTTCTGTTGCTTCTCTGCCTGGTTGCCACTCTGCCACCCTAAACGATGGCACACGGTTGGTCACAGGGGGGACTACAATCCCTCTTAAAGGGCAAGTGTACAGTTTAGGAGTGTTCCTGGACACTGTTTTTTCTGTGACGGCAAGGCCTAGGTGTCCTCAGTGGCCAAGAGCGCTTTTAACCTGGTTCATTTTGCTCTCCATCAGTGGCCTTATCGATTGAAGAAAGATCTCACCTTAGTGGTGCATGCATCAGATACATCCAGACCACATTACTGTGATGTGCTCTATGTGAACCTGCTCTTAAAGAGATAACAATTCAAGGTGCTTGCTTTAGCCGACAAAGGCCAAAACAGCTTGGAATCAAGCTATCCGAAGGACTGCCTCCATCCATACACCTCTCCACACCTAAGACTGGCATCAGAGGCCCTGTTCTGTGCTTCATCAGTGAGAGCCATTCGGCTGTGTGTGCCAGCAACAGGGCCTTCTCTTAGCTTGCTTTTAAAGCAGCTCTCAAAACATTTTTACTCCAGACTGCTTTTTGGTGATTTTATTGCACTCTGTTTTAACTATGGTTCTATTTATTGCTATTTTAAATGTTACTTATGAAGCAATCCTCCATTTAGCTCCAATATCAGAGACCCCAAGGAATCCAGAAGAGTGAGGGGAGGGGCATCCAAAGTCAGATCGCCCCCTGAACTCTCAGGACTGAACTCTCTCTTTTCCCAAACACAGCCCCTGGGCCTCCTTCCATGAGGCACTAGGATTGCAGCCTTATGCTGTTTTTTGTTTGCTTTAATAGCTGCAATTTCATTATATTGTTTTGCCAGTTGGTTTGTAGGGTCTCTTTGGAGGGCAAATACCCTAAAAGACAAGGTAGACATCTATAGCATAGCACAGGGAAATGGACGGAGGCTTGAGTGGCTTCAGGATACCTCATATCCTGGCCTCTCAATTTTCCTCTCCCCTTCCCTGCTCCCTTCTTCCCCCTTTCCAAGATGATATTCCTGAGTGTGGGGAACAGTTGGTTGTCTGTGTACCAGCTGCAAAAGGGAGTTGATTGGAGCTCCAATTACCAGCTTCATGGTCTCCAACCAGGGAGCAGGGAATCCAAACAGTCCTATGCCACCCCCAGACAATGTCTAGGGGCCATAGGATTATTCCCTGCATAAATGAAAATTTCCATATGAGTATTCAGTGAAGAAGCATGACTTATGCCTTGTCTCTTTTTCTTTCCAGGGGAAATTGGATAGGAGAAGCACCTTACAAAATGGGGAGGCCCTGCTCAGCCTGCCCACCAAACTATGGAGGCACCTGCAGCAACAACATGTGTTACTCAGGACTCAAATCCAATAAAGTGAGCTGGTTCTGAATGCAGCCCATGTGCTCTCACTAAACTCTGCAGCAGCTTGAGAATCTGGGTGTCGGATTTGCAGCCAGAAAGGGCAGAAGTGAGATGCTGAGGACAACAAATTGTAAAATAGATGGATTATTTATGCTCATGAAAGCCTAGACTACTTCCTCTTGCCCTCTTTCATTGATAGAGCTTCATCTACATTTGCTCTGTGACTACATACAGCTATATATACAACAGCCTGCATTTCTCACAGTTTAGTATAGGGAAGAGGTTCTGAAATGTTGTTGCCTGATAGGCCACTCTTCCACTTTGTGTAGTTTTTGTAAATCCACCAGATTTTCTTACACTGTAGCCAACAGCCACGACACAGAAGCTCATCTGAAAGTCTTCTCAGTTTAATCTAAACTTCTCCAAGTAACTATCTTCTTTGCTACTGTAGTTCTAGGTGTTCCTCAGAGCTAGAAGAAAATTCAATAAAAAGGCAAAAGAGGAACTTTCTGACACCAGTACACATACTATTTAAGCACTATTTAATACTATCCCAGGTCAAGTTGAAGGAACAATCTGAAGGCTCATGAATCTTGCTGAAGCTAAGTAGGTTTGACCCTGGTTAGTGCTTGGAAGGGAGACCACCTGAAATTCCATACAATTCCTCCTTGAGTTCCATGATGGAAGAAAAAAGGATATAAATGTACACAGTCTAGAGAACCTTGGTTATTGGAAAGTTGAACATATAGCAACTTAATTATATAATAAATCAAGCCAATGTAACATGTGGTGTTGTGATTAAGACTGCAGGACTGGGACTCAAGTGATCTGGGTTCTAGTCCCTACTCAGCCATGGAGCTCACTGGGTGCCTATGGGCCAGTCAGAGGCTCTCAACTCAACCTACCTCACAGGGTTGTTGTTTGAAGAATAAGACTGAAAGGAGGAGGCGAATTATGCAAGCTGCTTTACATTTCTTGAAAAGAAAAATACAGGATATAAATATAATAAAATGTTCTCATGGAAGAATTCGTTCCCCCACACCCACCTAAGCCTTTTTCAGGTGTTCTAACTCTGCATAGGGCATGTGCTTGAGGAGGAAGAATTCTCCAGTCCCACCCCTCTCCTTTGTTGTGCGTGTTGCCTTCATGGAGAACAGCAGCCTGGAGAGGAAGCCCTCCTCTACCCATGTGAGCAAGAACACTGAAAATGCCACAGAGCAGATGAGTGGAGCTAGAGAGCCTTCTCCTCAAACTTTTACCCCATTCAAGGTCAGAGTATATGAACAGGGCTAGAGCTGTCCAAGACATTGTCATCAGGCCAGTTAAGCTTGACTATCTCTCATTGTTACAGTACTCAGAACTTTTTCAGCTTCCAAGTGATATTTGATTAGAGCAATTGGTCCTGGTGACTCTTTTAAACAATGGTGTATTAAGCCAATCAAGTTTGATTGCAGAAATGTGTTCAGTGTTATATATCCTAGTGGCCACTTAAGTCTTTTGCAAAACATTCTGCTTAGGCCTGTAAGGAATACAGGTTTAAGTCTGGATTTATACAAATACCCATGTGGTCCCTCAAAATCTCGCAGATCAATCAAGAATAGTTCCATAGGTACATAACTGATTTCCCTGTAGACCTTTTGCCTCTTCAGGCACAAATGATCCTGGTGCTAATCCATCTACCCTCATAGCAGCAGTGACCGGCAACCACTCAAACTTCCCAGAATGCCACTGGTGAAGCATCAGCTTTATGAGAAAGAAAAATGGCTGCATGCTACTGCCAGGGAAGCCCATGGACAGGAGTTCCTTGTAGGAGAGCGCCTTTAAACCTGGAGCCAGCCTGGTTTTAAAAAGGGTGGTTTCAGAGATCAGAAAAGCAAAACAGAGTGCCCAGGTTTGTGCTGTAAACTCCCCATTCATTTTTCATACATAGATTCTCATTTGCAAGTTTGCAATAAAAACCTTGCTCTGAAAATGTTTGTGTCTTCTTTCTCTTAGTTATTTGCCTCTGCCTTTGCACCCCCCGCCAAAAAATAATCACAATAGCAAGGAAATGCCCTTTCATGGCTGATCACAGAAAATAACAGGCATATAATGCAGTCTTCTCCTACTTGGTGCCCCCCATACGTGTTGGTCTCAACTTCCATCTCTCCCAGATAGCATGGCCAGTATCTAATGCTAAGTGGGGCTCTTGGCTGAGTGCCCTCCCAGTAGGGGCAGTGGCTGGCAACCATTTAGGTTTCCCAGACTGCTGCGGATGTAGCCCTGGCATTGTGGTAATACTGGCTGGAATGGTGGCACTTGCATCTGGAGAGTATCAGGTTGCTGACGACTGATGTACAGTTCAAAGTAGATTCCATCATTCCTCCTTCGCATGAGTCTGCCTTATACTGTGTCAGTCGCTCTGGCCCTGTAGAGAATCCTTTACTGCAAAACAACAACAACAAAACAAACAACAACAGTGCTTAAACCCAAAACATCTGTTTAGCACATGCAATCTCCTTGTTATTCCTGTAGCTGAGATGGTGTTTTGAGTGAGCAAACTTATATTTGCTCAGAATGTTTATCAGCATTAGAAAACCACTGCTACTCTTGTTTGCCCTAAGAGCACAATGGTAAAAATCATGGAATAGTGTCATAGAAGTATTTCTATGGTAGTATAGAATTGTGGTACAGAATTGTAAAACATGGTGTAGCAGTGAGGGAAAAGAGATCTGTTAGTTGTGTGCTCCTCAACTTAAATGATGCAGATGGTGGATCCCATGACATGATGTAAAATACTTAGCTGCATCACTGGCTAGATGGTCACCAATGAGCCATGGATAAAATTGGAGAAGTGATGGAATACTAGGCTCATGGCTAGAAGGTTACTCATGTAAGACTCACTGCTCTTCGGGAAGGAGACAGAATCTGGACCAAGTGAAGTAAAAAGCTTCTTAGTTGAGCCCTTTGGTCAGAAGAAGTTGTTTCCTTGAGCTCTCCAAGGTCCTGCAATCCTGCTAACGGTATATGCCCACTCCCTCATTCCTAGGCAGCCACGTCACCCCATAGGTTTCCTACTTGTGGTAAGGACTAGGGAGTGTATAACACAGGTTTACTTCAACACAGTAGAGTAAAAAGAAGAGCATTAGAATAGCAAAGAACAATTCCTTCCTCCCCACTTCCAGGGGTCCTAGAGTTGTTTGTTTTGCAAATGAGTCAAATGTTTCTTGTAACTAGATGGCAATATTGCAGCTTGGACTCTTGCACTCCAAGCGGTTAGTAGCCAGTCTGAATTTTCAAGATGTGGTACAGTTGCAATTTCAGACTACTTTTAACAACAGAACAGTTCCCCTTGATTTTTATCACACTGTAGAAATCAAGGATTAAAAAAAACCCCACATGTATTAATTGGTTTACCAGGATATTCATGTTACCAAGTAGCAATTGTTTTGTGAAAGGGCCTCACGCATGAGATTGTGGCTTGTCATACCCATCCTTACATGCCATTTGTTTTGAGAAATTATCTGGAAAATATGCTTCTGGCACTACTGTTGCTAGAGCAAGTTCAGAGCATGAAACATGGCTTTTTGGGTAGCTGGGTATACAGCTCACTCAAGTTTTAAATATAAAGCAAGTTTCCCCAATCTGGTGACCCCAGATGTTTTGGGTAACAAGTCCCACCATTCCTGACCATTGGCCGTGATGGTCAGGGCTGATAAAAGTTGAAGTCCCAAACTTCTAGAGAGCACCAGGTTGGAGGAAACTGCAATTAACTAGGCTGGTTGGCTCTTGCATCCACAGAAGACACTTTAACAATGACTTCAAGAGGCATAAGCTCAGTAACATCTTGAAAATAAAAAATTACCCAAGAGTAAGTGCAAGGGGGCAATTAGGATCAGTAGTTTGGATGAGAAGGAGACTGTTAAGGTCTTGGTTGCCTTTGCCCCATCGTTATCTAAAAAGATAAAGCTGCTACAAACAGATTAAGGGTCAATCCAATGCAGGTCTAGACATGCAAAAAGTCCTACTACTAGCATAGATCTTTTCTTCTCTCTAAACTTGAATGGGATGGTGTCCTAAACATATTTGAAATGAAGGGATCTCCCACAGTGACTGTTTCCTTTTGGATATCACAGGTTGTAGAGGTGTCTCTTTTCCACGGACCTTCAGCATGACAACTCCCCACTTCCATTTTATCCTTACAACAACCCCGAGATGTAGACAAGGCCAATAGACAGTGGCTTGTCCGCTATCACCCAATGAGTATCATAGCCAAGTTGGGATTTGGGATCTCCCAAATTAGGGTCTCCTCAGTCCAAGTCCAGTGCTCTATTTCTTAGGTGTTACTGGCTTTTTGCGGCTGTATTTCGCTCTTTATCCATACAGGCTGTTACAGAGCCTTACGCAAGACCAATTGGAAACAATAACAAACCGCTCAAAGTGTACAAAGTGCAAGCTCACTTGATGTAGTATATGCAGGCGGCCTCTTCTTTTCTTCCTCGTGGCCCAGGTGCTTCAAAGGGCCTTTGTGTGGGGAGGCCAACCTCTCACGACACCACATGGGGTGGACCGATGGCGGCACGCAGCTCCTGAGAGGCACGCAAGAAACAGCCTTCTATTGAGCCAGACAATTGGTCCACCTAGCCCAATAATTTTGCCCCTGACTGGCCACGATTCTCCAGGGGCTGATGTGGGATTCTTTTGTGGCTCTGCCTGGAGATACTAACAGTTGAATCCCTGAGCTGCAGCCCCTCCCTCAAAGGCATGAATTCCTTTCAACTCTGGGCCGAAACAGACATTACTTTAAACCTTTGCCTTGCAGCTATACCTTATTATTACTCTAGAGTATGTATATGCAGGCAACCTGACTTGGATCAGGATTGTATGTGTGAGGGGAAGGAGCATCTTGAAGGATTCATGCATAGGTGGGTCAAGAGTAAAAATGGAGAGGAAGGAAAAAGGACATAGCCAGGCAGCACTGATTTAAAATAATGTTTGTCTTGGCCTCGTATTACACCTAAGAGTGTAAGGAACGTAAGAAGAGCCTCACTGGATGACACTGCAGGCCTGTCTTTTCCAGTAAGCTGTTATTTGCAGTGGTCAACCATACGCCTCTGAGAAGCCCCCAAGCAGCTCGTGGGGACAGTGGTCTTTATCTGCTGTGGCTCCCCAGCCACTGTTTTCCTGTTTCTAGCCAGGGGAGGAGTCCATCTGCTTCCAAGCAGCTGTGGTTCAGTTGAACAGCAGGTACTTCAATGTTCACTCATGTTCCGGAGGGCATAACTACTGCTGTGGCTGCACTCTGTTTGGATCAGGTTTGGGAGAAAAATAGTGGCTACCCCACTGCCCCTTATAACAAGTAAGGTCAGATGGAGGTGTCTTTTCAAAGAGGCAAGCTACCCAACCGTTGTTCTGCACAGGAAGGGAGAACGGACAGCCCCTTGCTTGTGATGTTCCTTTCAGGCATCCCAGGAAAAGAGCAGTGGCAGCCATGGAATAATTTAAGACAAAGTCACCACTCATCAAGAAAGAACCCCAGTGTAGTAGGGGCTTAGCTTCCACTGCTGGGCCAGTGGGAACAGCCACGGCAAAAACACTTTTGGTCATAACTAACCCATAGTTGAGCACTATCCGTGGAGGTGCCCTAAGTATTTGGAAACCTTTTGGGGTACAAATGTCTGTTTGCTATCAGCATCATGTCCTATTTGGTGCTTCTCCCAGATAGTTAAGTTTACAGTGTCTGTAGCTACTACTATGGTCTTTATTATATAGGGACTGCCACTTGTTGTGTGTTATTCTGCCATATTCCTTGGCACCAATTCATGCACAACCGCCTAGGCTTTTGCACCCGGTGGCTATGCATGGCATATCAGCCATGCTGGTATGGGGGGCCACCAAGCGTGTGCACATGCAGACACAAAGCCTTTGTTCCCTGTGTTTGTTTGGTGAGGGCAATAAAACGCCCCCTCCCTGGTCTCTGCAGCTGCAAAGGGGACATGGTTCACACCACCCCATCAGCTGCCCAGTCTGTGTGCTGGACTCCGGGGCTCATTCCCTTTCACTTCTACCTCAGGAAGATTAGGAAGGAGAGCCACCTCTGGCAACAGGGGGTCACCCAGGGCTTGAAATAAGGTGTCAATGGGAGTCCCCAGAGTGTGCCATAAAGTCGTGTTTGAGTTTCAAGCTTGGGAGCAGTTACTATAGCTACCGTGGCAGACGGCACCTTGCAAGCTGGTTTCCATACAAGCTTGGTTACTATTTAACATCTCCACCCACATTAGGCCTGATTAAGCGAATCAATAAGATAACAAGTGAGGCAGGTTTCCTCACCCTTCCCCCTCCCTCCTTTCCTCCCTCCCTACCTCCCTCCTTCGCCCTCCTCCCTTTCTTGTTATTTTACACTTTCTCTGTTTTTCCCTAGAATTATACCAATGAGAAATGGTCAATGTAACCGCCACTCAGCTTGGCGCTAAGATGGAGGCACCATATGGTGAGTACACGTGTTCCTTGTCCGCCTTGCTCTTCTCGTTAGTGCAGATGAGAACGTGTTTGGTGAAGCTCCGAGGCAGGGAGCAATGCTGTGCTCAGGGAAGTCATGCCAAGCGGTTGCAACCCTTAGATGTCTTATCTGGAGCCCCCTTTGTGCCCTGGCCCAAAATGCATTGCTAGGTGGGCATACCATGGATCACAAGGTAATTATGCTTCCTCCCAATCTGTTGGAAGCAGCAAGTGCACCTTCAGTTTGCTACTTCAGCCAGACGTTTAACCTTCCTCAAACGAAGACACTCTATTTCTTTTGAATGCTGTGCAAGCGGAAATTGGCTGAATGAAATGTGGCTGGCTGAGGATCTCCAACATGGAAACCAGAAAAGAAACTGGAGTCCAACGTGGATTTTTTGAGTTGTCTTTTGTATGGCTTGGTGTGAGACTGAGGTATTATAAAAGAGCTTTTCAAGGGAGTTGTTTAAATTGGGACAAAGCAGGGAGATTTGAATTATATGCATCCTCTAGAAAGTTTTGCAAAGAGGCTAAATATTGTAATGCTGAAAGAAAGAGAAAAAAAGAAAGTAGCTCATGTGGATTTTGTTTGCGCTGTATGCATTTACTGCAATGGTCATTCATCATAAAAATAAGACAAAATGTAAATAATATATGTTGTTTGTGGTATAATATGTAATAATTGAAGTTTTAAAAATTTCAACCTGAATAGCACAAACCATTGGTCACAACAGAATTTAAACCTTCTCAAAGACACCAGTGTTCTTTCAGAACACTTCTTTCTTTTTCTTTCTTTCTTTCTTTCTTTCTTTCTTTCTTTCTTTCTTTAAAACATTTTTATGCCGCCCGCCTCGGGACGGCTCACAACAAAAACAAAGTTATACAATAGCAAAAAGACCTACATCATGTGAAGCCCTTTCATGTGGTTTTAGTTAGTTATTATATTTATAACCCACCCTTTTCCTGTAAGGAACCCAGAGTGGCTTGCATAATCTTCTTGCCTCCATGTTATCCTCACAACAACCCTATGAGGTAGGTTGGGCTAAGAGTCAGCGATTAGCCCAAATTCACCCAGTGAGCTTCATGGTCAAGTAGGGATTAGAACCCAGGTTTCCAGGATCACATCCTAACACTCAAACCACTACACCCAACAACCATCTCTGAACATCCTGCTCAGGTGAATGGGAGGCCAAGCTGGACTTCCATGGTGCTTTTGTGGAGAGGTGCTTTACAGCTGCTGCAAGAGACCTATGATTTGAGCCTGCTGTAATCGATGTTCATTCAGCACAGAGTACGCCCCGTGATATCAACAGGGCCTGTTTGTGTAGACGCATATGGGACTGCACCATTAGTGTAGCAGTTAGGAAAGGAATAATTTGTGCTCAAGGACCTGATCCAAGTTGCGTGTACTTTTTGTGGACGTAGGTTGGTTATTCCCAGGTCTGTATGCAAGGAAAATGCACTGCGAGTGAAAATGTGTGATCCAAACCCATCTGTCTCAACCATGCATCAATGAGCTGGAACAGTATCTTCCAGTGTGGCAGAGCTCATGGACTGTCTCTGAATATCACACATGAATTATATATCCCCCATTATCTGTTTATAGGCATACAGATGCTGTCCCTATATTTGCAGCACATCACAAAGTGCAGTCTAAGTACTGGTCCCGTTTATCAACAAGAATGAAAGTTCTGTGGGGCAGGAGCCTGTCCTTTGCTTATGTTGCTTCATCTCAGGAGCTCAGAGGTGCAGAGAAGGGAGCTCCAAAGTAGAGCTCCAGCTATCAGGTTTGGGGGTGGGGGTGGGGATATGATCTGCTTTACAGAGAATAGTTCTCTCTTTGAAGACCTGTCCAGTTCTAGTCTTATTTAGGAAGGGAGAACAAGGGTCTTAAAGTTGCCCATCAACAGCAAATTGAGCAGGCACACAGATCAGACAGTTTCCCCCACTCTGGGGAGATCTGTTGTATTTCTTCTTAAAATATAGTAATTATTTCAAAACCTGCAACTATACATATAAATTAACAAACCAAATTTTTATGCACATCTGCTTTCCTTCCTGGTGATACAGTTCCTCTCTTGTGGGTTATGAGCAGAGGGCATCCTTGGTGCATAACCTACTATTCTGGGGTGCAGCATAAAGGTACATTTCCATTTGAAGATGCTTTAGGGGGGCTGCATTCCTGTGATTGGTGGAAGCAAAGGCAAGAGGGAGGAATCAAAATACCCTCCAATGCCGGCATATTTAACTTATAGCAACAAGTATGTGTTAGGTGAGGAATTTCAACATTTTAGAATGTGGGAAAAACTGCACCAAAGCCAGGATACCACCAAAAGATTGGTTGTTGGTGAAAATGGCATGGGAGCAGGTGAAGGGGGGTGGCCTTCTAGGCCAGATTGGAACCCCAGAGGGTGAGATGTGCCCTCCCCCCCCCACACACACATATACACATAAAGGTGTGATGTTCTGCACCTTTGTCCTATACCATGAGCACTTAGCAGACTGAATTCTGAGCACCAAGATCTCCACCTAGGCTGAGATACAAGCTTGCCTTAACTTCCGGTCAGATGAACCCCAAGCTCCAATCTCAATTCACCATGCTATATAATTTCTCTGAGACATTTGTTCTGCCCACCTACTGCTGCATTTTCCAAACTTTAAGATCTTGACTTCTTTTTCTTATGATTACATAGAGCAGCTTTTGACCCTCTGCTTTGGAGTTTGACTATCGAGTGACTTCCACCACACCTTCCTCTGGCCTTTGTTTGCTAGTCTACTGTGGCCCACATATAAATTTTCAGGTCACTTGAACCTGTGGTCAGTGTCCCATTAAAGAGAACTAAGCAGTGGCATCCCACACAAACCTGTATTGGGATTCAGGTTCGTGTGGGAACCTGAACCTGAACTTTTCCACTTGTTCATAAATAATCTGGAATTAAGTGGCCAAGTTTTCTGATGTCACCAAAATATTTAGGGTGCTTAAAACCAAAAGAGACTGTGAGGAGCTCCTAAAGGATCTCTCCAAACCGAATAAGCATCAAAAATGGGGGATGTGGTTCAGTGTAAACAAGTGTGAAATTATGGACACTGGGACAAAGAAATCCCTACAGTCATTTTATCATTTAAAATAATCATAATGTTAAAAAATATCTCCATGGAAATTAAATATACTTCTTCTTAGGAAGCTTCAAAAAGCATTGAACATCTCTATTTCAACATGTTTCATTTGTACTTTTTCACTGCAAAGGCCCCACACCTCACCCAATCCCTGCCCTCTCATCATGCAGATGCCACTCCAGCAGGTAGCTCGCAGGCCACAAGAATTCTACTGAACTCCATTACATGGCACTGCAGCGCCTCACCAATTAGGTTATTATCCTCAAAGGGGTTAACAGATCAGCCACCAGACAAGGAGTGATTCGTTAGCTGTAGGTGACCACAGTGATGCAGCGAGGCAATTTTAGACCCTATTATTTATTTATTTGGAGTTTTTGTATGCTGTCCCATCACTTAACGCCTCGGGACGGCTTACATAAATAAACAAACATAGTACATAGCACAAAAATACAAATTATACAAATTAAAAACCCGATTCATTCCAGCTTCAAATTAAAACCTATAGTTAATATTAAACATTATGAAAATATTGTTTAAATAAAAAGGTCTTAGCTGGCACCAAAAAACAAATAATGACGGCGCCAGGCGGACCTCTCTGGGGAGCGCATTCCATAGGTGGGGCGCCACCCTACACAGGGTAGAATCTAAAATTTAGATAATGATGAGTATTACAGCAGCCGTGAAGCACAACCTAGCAAGTCTCCTCTCGGCATGCAGACCACCACCACGCCATGCTTTGCAGCTGCTTCGACACTCCTGCTACATTCACGTGAAACAATCAAATCACCACTTTGCCCAGATAAAAACAGAGAATAGCCTGAGCATGTGCAGTTTTGCGTTTTAAATTCACATAAATTAAAGCACCGTGATAGCTAAAGAGATAAAGTGGGGTTTGCTTCTCTTGTCCTGATATGAAAAACACTTACTTGAGAACAAACACCACTCTTTTGTAGAAAGCAATAGTAAAATATAATAAGAAAATGAGTACCTGTAACCATGTACTTGCTCTGCTGGCCACCCCCAGCTATCAGATGGGTGTTTTTTAAATGCCCGTGTCTGCCCAGGTGCTGATGCTGGGCTTATTTCCCCTACCTGAATCACCTGCCATTCTCTAGGTGGGGATTTGGAACCCCCCCCCCCCCAACCCATTGCTGTGGAGTCCTGGAGTTAGGTCTAGCACTAACTGCATCCTGGGAAGTGCAGGGAAGTTGTATGCAAGTTAGTTCTTTCCTTTATGCTACAAATTAATGACTTAGGTACATGAAGGCAGGAAGGCAGGCTGTGGTGAGACCTTTGCAAAAATTTTAAAAAGCCCTCTATGGACCTCACTTTGTTGGATAATTATCAACCAGTCTCCAATATTCCATTTTTGGGTTTTAGAACATCTGGTGACCCCTCAACTTCAGGGATTCCTGGATGAGATAAAGTATCTAGATCCATTTCAATCTGGCCTGAGACCTGGTTATGAGACAGAAATATCCAATTCTATTTCACCTTCCCATCTCACTCCAAGGTAGATGTGCCAGTCCTAAATCAGTGTTTGTTGGCAGGAATGGGCAGGATGAGGGCAAACAAACTGAAGCTTAACCCAGACGAGACAGAGATGCTCTTGGTGAGTCAGAAATAGGAACAGGGATTCAGCCTGTGCTCAACGGGGTTACACTCCCACTGAGACACAGATTTTCAGCTTGGGTGTACTTCTGGATTCAACCTGGACATTTACACAGTTAAAACAAGTGCACATATATTTTCATTCTAGGAGCCCAAAAGCAAACACTTTTCTCTCCAGCAGACTGCTGCTGCCACATCCATCTTTCCTGGATTTGGGAAAAACTTTTTTTCCCATCCTCTGTCTTACTTAGCAGTTTTAAGGGAGTAAACAAAGAGACCACTTCTCACCATTTGTAGATTCTTCTGATTAAATGTAACTCTCCTTCACTGTAATATAAAGGTACAGTGCTGATTTCCTATCAGCAAAGGAAAAAGAGCAGCCAAATGCTGGCAGAAAGTCAGCCTTCCTCCTAAATAATTAGGTTACAGAGCTATCCAGACTGGATAAAGGAGAACACAGCATGGATTCATGGAGTCATTAACACTTTCCAAAGGGTGTTTGGAAAAAGATTATGAAAACTCTCTGTTCTGCATCAGATTGAAATCTTTAAAGACAGAAATATCTGATCAATTCCAGGGCAGGCATTGTTCATTGCCTGAAATTGTAAAGAAGCAGAAGTAACAGGGTTTAGGAATTAAGATTGCTGCTAGCCAGTGCTGAGTCATATGGTGCTCAAGGCCCATAAGAAAAGGCCCCACAGCTCAATCACAGGCACATGTTTTGCATTCAGAAGGCTCTTGGTACAGTAATTGGCACTGCCAATTAAAAGAATTTCAGGTAGCCTAGAAACACTTCCAAGCAGAGAAGCTAGGTGGACTTGGGGTGCTCCCAGATGAGGCTTTTAATGTACAATCACAGTATCGCATTCACACAGTCAGATGTCCTTGCCACCCACTTACAATCTTCCCCTGTTTTCCCAGTATTACATCCTTCTTTTTTTCTGCAGTGGAAAATCCATTAAGGAATAGCAGCAGTATCTCTAGGTAGGTGCGGGCAAGACAAGGAGTGCTCAGGGCACAGCTGGAGGTGCTCATAGAAAGGGGATGGCTCCATGGCAGAGCACTTGCTTTGCATGCAAAAGGTCCTGGGCTTAATCCCCAGCATCTCAACATAATGCTGGAAAAACGCCTGCCTGAAACCCAGGAGAGCTGCTGCCAGTCAGTGCCAACAATACTGGGCTAGATGGGCCAAAGGTCTGACTCTGTATGAGGCAGTTTCCTCTGTTCCTAGAGGACAGCCAGCTTCCTCTGTTCTCAGGCGAAGCTGAATGCCATATTGGGAATTTCCCTTTTTTCTCTAGTTGTTGCTGGACATTTCTGGTTTCAACGAACAAAGCAGGAAAAATCAAGCTGGCACATTAGCTCTGTTGTGTAGCGCTGATTTGATTTGGGTTTTGAAACTATAGATAGGGTTATCTGATTAGATTCTGCTGTAACATGGGCTAGATGAGGCTGGGCATTCTCAGCCCTATGTGTAACTATATGCCTTGTAAGCAAGCTGTGCCACAATTTTCAAGCACTGTACTACAAGTGCAACTTTAAAAAATAGTTTTCACGGTCATGTTATGTTAGAGTAGCACAGTTAAGAAACGGGGAAACTAAGATGACATCTTGCCATTGTGAAGAGGACTAGACTGGATTATGATGTTTTTTGGATTGGGTTGCAGGCTTAGAAGTAGTTGTGAAATTGACTAGAGGCTGAAGCTTCTCAAGTGAAACATGCATTTACAGCCTGATTTGCAACTATGTTTACTCAGATTGAAATTGAAATCCTTTTGCTCCACGGGACACAGGCACTCTTTTAAAGTGTTGTGGCTTCTGTGCTTCAAAAGTGTAAGAACAAGTACAGATCAGGATGCTAGCATGGTGGAGTGCAGCACCTGCGTTATGATGTTGGGGAAAACTGTGGTTGTGTTCACAGGTAAGGCTAAGCCATGCCGCATGGTAACCAAGTGGTATGGTATCTTACCTGGTCTCCTGGGTTCAGATAGGCACTTGGTTTCCATGCACGCATGGCTTCCATGCTTCTCCGTCTTTCCTCCAAATGGCAGCCGGTATCCCATCAGCCCCCACAGCTGAGAATCAATTCCAGCAAGTATCGCTTCGGCCCACGTTGCCTGCCCCTCCTTCCTTGGCTCTGCACTCTCCTAGGCATGGCTTTACCAGCCACCTTATCGTTTTTGTTTTGTTTTGTGCTGCTCAAAAGAAGGAACTGCCTACTCCTTAGAGTAGCACTATTCTTTTAGAGGAGCACTACAGCTCAAGGGGTTTATTTGATTCTGGAGGGAAAGGAGCACGAAGTAACCACTCGAGGCATGGCAGGCTCTGAGAGCAGACTTGATAGGCAGAACAGGATAGTGGAAAAGGCAGGATGGAGTGTCTGCTGCTCGCCCCAAGACTCAGTGGTGGAAGCACGGAAACCTTGCGGAAATGCAGCATTTTGGTTCAGACGGGCAAACAAGCAATGAAAAAATATGGAAACCTTATGACAAACCATTGTTTCTCCACATGATTCCGGAAAGTCCAAACACACCATGCTTCATCATGGATGCTGGGTTCAAATGTAATAACAAGCCACAACCCTGTGGTTTCCACCACAGACTGTCATTACAGGCGAACCCTGCCCTGTGTGTGGCACCCTGTCATGGCTGAGGAAAGGGGAGGGAACAATGGCCATGCCAAGCTGACTGTGTGTGTGCAGCATAGTAAGAAACACCAGATGCTTGACCTGTGAGTGGTCAGCTGCAATTCTGCTTGTAGCTTGCAGTGGAAGAGCTAAGATGGGTAACATCTCCTCCGGGAACCCTCCGTGAGAGATATTAGGAGACAGAGTACCCGGAGGAGGGCCTTCTCTGCGGTGGTGCCCTTTCTATGGAATGCGCTCCCCAGAGAGGTCCGCCTGGCACTGTCATTATATGTTTTTCAGCGCCAGGTTAAGACCTTTTAATTTAATCAATATTTTAATATGTTTTAATATTGAATTTTAATATTGTATTTGCAGCCATAGTGGTTTGTCAATTTATTTATGCTGTTAGCCATCCAGAGACTCTGGTAATTGGACGGAATGCAAATTTCATAAATAAATAAATAAATAAATAAATAAATAAATAAATAAATAAATAAATAACATGAGGAACCTTCTGTCTGGAAGCAGTGCCAGAGAAGGCCTCCAGGGCAGCACGTGGGAAATACTATTCTCTCTCTCTTTCTCTCTCTCTCTCTCTCTCTCTCTGTGGCTTTGATCTGATCCAACAGGGTACTAAATGTTCTTAAGGCAGTTTCAGAGGTTCATCAGTTTAGCCATTCTTTCTCTGCCACCTCCTAGCTGATTCATACAACTAAAGGGACTCCTATGTCTGTTTTGAAAGGAAAAAATCAGTCCTATAGTTCTCTGTTTTAATGTAATTTTTATACTCATGAGTAAATCCCTCTAAAAACCTTACTCTGGAGAATCTACTTATTATGTAACTACTGCCACTCTGCCCCCTGCAGGTTAGGATATGCTGAGGTGCAGCTTGAACGAGCAGACAGGTTGTCATGGAGGTTTGCTGTCATCAGTCCAGTTCTCTCGTCCCTGCCAAGGTCTGCTTAAGGGAGCAAGTTGCTGCATTGAACCAATGCTTGGACCTGCTAACATGAGAAAGAGAGAAGAGGATGTTTGGCCATACAGTTGCTTCTCCACAGCTTGTAAGACATCAACTCATATTTACTACTTCCTGGCAAAGCTGCAAGTATCATACTGAATGGAACGTGTGGCCTTGCATTGCCAGCTGGGAACAAGGCAAAGCAATTCCGTGACTCCATCACAGATTTGCTCAACCAGAACCACCTCCTCTAAAATTCCCATTTAGGGTCCAAGCCTGTGTGTGTTTAGATGGGGGAAAGCCCTGCAACTTCCAGCAGGTCTTGGGCTTCTTGCAGCTTTGTCATGAAACAGTTTACATGTGAGTCGACATTGTACAAACTGGCAATTTAGGACCAAATGTCCTCTTCTCTCTTTCCCATGTCAGCAAGTCGCCAACCTGATGGTGCAAATTGGTAGGAAAAAGAGGTAGTGCCTTAGGGACTTTTCTACATGAGGTATTTATTCTGCACTCATGAGTCCACACACACGGAAGTTTGCAGAGCCATTTCTATAAGGCCTCTTCTATGTTTTCCAGCCAATTCTGTGGGATTTTTCCTTTTCTCCTTTTGCAAGGAAAGTCAGGAATTCAAATTCAAACTGGAATAAAAGCCTTGTGTAGCATAGCAATTCTGCTAGTGCCTGGATTACAGAAAGACCAAGAATTCAAATTGGGGCACGGGGAGCCTGTGTAAAGGACACATTTTTCCTGCCCCAGTGAAAATGGAAGAAGCTTCAGTAAACTCCTATAGAGAAGATTCTGCAGTTCTTAACCAACAATTGCCATCACATGCAATATTTTTTATCACAAAAAGTAAAATGTGCTTATTTTAGTTACTTTTGGAGTGATAATGATGTCCCATTATGGTGTTGAGGATTTGTCAGACTGCCATAGGATTTGCAAGCTATTCAAATGCTTTGATGACCCTGTGTGAGGTATGAACAAAGAATAAATTTCACCATGTTGTGCAAAGTGTCTCAGACCCAAAGTGGTTTTTCAGCAGTTATCCACATGCTTGGGGGAAGGAGAGTGACTAGGAAAGACTCTTCTCCCAGAGACACAAAGGAGGTGGGGATTAGACACGTCCTTCTCCCTTGCCCAGTTGAGCACTGGGTAAATGTTGTTAAGCCTACACGGAGTGCCAATAAAGTACTCACAGAGTGCCTGTTGGGGGGATAATCCACAGATACATACACAAATGGCACAGGAAGGATGGGCGCTTTAGAGCACTCAGCGATTCAGAGAGCTTCAAAACAAACGGTGACCCTCTTGGGAAGGGTGCTCTGAAAGCAAACCGTATTGCCCAATTCTCTCTCAGCGGATCATGCTCATCGGTGCAGCGGTAACGATTGTGCCATACACATATAGCACAGAGACATCATTCTATGGTGGCTATGCAGCACCATATGTGCTGTCTGAACTCTGGTCTATGAAACCACCCCAAGAAGCCATGGCTTGTTCCATGGTTTGCTTAACCCTTCATGGCTTGCCATGTCATCCAAACCCAGACATCATGACCTGTGGGGTGGGGGGAAGCACAGCAAGACCCACAAGAAGTGAGACCCTTGGCGAGAATGGCACAATCCCTGCACCACCACCCTTGCCGAAGGGCTCCCCTGCCACGAGCACCAATGACAGCTGCTGGGAAAGAGCCCAAGGGGCCCACGCTGGAAGAGGTCCCTGCCTTCCCCACTGGAGTGTGGTTGGGTGGTTGGGCCTCCTCGTGGGGGACCCAGGGAACAAGCTCCCTCCTGCCCCACCCACAGCTGTGATCGTGGCTGTGGCAAGTGAATGGGAAGGACGGGTGCTGAAGGTGCTTGGCAGCTGGCACCCTGCTCCCCGCGGTGCTCCTGCCGTGCCCCACAGGGTGCCAGCAAGAGGACTGTGCGAGCAAGGAGGGCGGCCCAGCCCCCACTGTGCTCCGCCACTAAGCAGTGGAGGGAAGAATTACTCTGTGGGCAGAATTCCCAGGGGGGCTAGTATGTTGTACAGACTCACACACCGGGTTGGATCCAGGCAGGTGACTGCACGAGTGGAACAGACTGTGATCCAGTAGCATCTCCTGGCTGCATGAACCCTTCCCTCTAAAGTTGCCCATACTTCCTGTTCATGCTTCTTATGAGTGTCCTCCAACCTTCTGGAGCAGATTTTCAGAGTAGAGAGGAGAAAGAAGGGATGTTCCCCCTCCTTCCCAAGGTATTGTAAGCTGGCCTGAGACATCAGTGGTCGACGGGGTAGAAAAGTTTTCAGTAAATAAATACTAGCTGGTGCGATCCAGTTGTAAGTCTAGATCCAACCTAGTTCTAACATCATATGCATTCAAAATGAGTACCTCAAAGAAATTATATGGGACAAATTATATATGATGTGTGTGTGTGTGTAGTATATGTATTGCAAAATATATATATGTTGTACTTTAAAGCTTTTGAAATCAATGTGAGAGACACATGTCAGAGAACCTGTGTTGTGCTCAATAATTAATTCTATCTACAGCTGAGCCAAGTTTTTACTTCTATTAGAGCCTATTCAAATGTGTGGAGAAAATTTAAATGTTTGTAGGTTCATGCGGTATAGCCCTCTCTGGGACCAAACTGCATCACTACCCGTTTGCTTGCAAAAAGGCTCCCAGGTCAAAATCGCCATGTTTTCAGAGCAGAACCTTTCCAATGCTTGTGTATTCCTGAGGCAGTCCTATCTCACGAAAGGACTGTACTATATGCAGGGCTGTAGTTTCACACAGCTCTGGGGATCAGGTTGCATGTTGCTGCCTCCATGTAAGCAGCACTGATGAGAGGTATGAGCAGGCTCAAGGGAAGCCCAAGGGTTGAGCGATACAAATAGCATGATGGTGGGTAGGAGCAGCTCAATGAGGACTGGACTTGGAGTGCTGACTACTTCTTGCAGAGCCAGGGAAAAACCAGGAAGAAGAGGGAATCAAGTAGCCTGGAGAAGGGCATGAAGGATTGCCTGGGACACTGAGCATCGTTGTTGGTGCTGCTGAGTGTCCCACTTGCGTACGAGATGCTGGAGACAAGCAAATTGTGTCCATCGTACTCTACTTGTAAGCTCCCTACGAGGCACTGGCTAGTGGTGAGGGCTGGATTACATGGACTTCCAGTTAGTCCAAGAAAGACACTTCCATGAGCAGCTAATTGGATACCAAGTGGAGAAGCTGGGAAGGAAAGGTCTGTCCCTTTGATTAAAAAGTGCAAACAGCTGTCTGGTACTTGTGCAACAGCTGCTGTGGGCCATCAAACAGCCAGTCTGTCAGAACTTGAGCTTCCTGCAGAGCATGCCCCTAAAGATGGAGGATGGGCCAGTGGTGAGGAGCAGGAATGCCCCTAGGCCAGAACCTAAGGGGTCCTGGAGCAAGGTCTCTTCCTCAAGGGTCTGCGTCTACTCACCAGAATCCTGTCTGTGTGACGGTGCAGAAAGATGGGTCCCCCCGCCCCTGGCAAAATTGCTCTGTGTCTGTGGGCCTGGTGATTTTTCAGGAGGGATTGCAGCTGCAGGGGAAGGGTTAGCCTGCCCCACATGCTGCAGCATATGCCCCCCACCCAACAAAATGCTTTTAAATCAACACTCTATGAATCCTTTGACATTCCATTTCGATCCAGCTGTTGGGCAGTGTATTCATCTATTTTCTGCAAGGAACCCAAGGTGGCTTACATAATCCTCCTCTTGATTTCACTTCACAACAACCCTGTAGTGTAGGTAAGGCTGCATAATGAGCTTTATGGCCAAGCGGGCACTAGAAATCTGATCTCCGGAGTTCCAGCCCAACATTTTAACTAGTGGCACTTGGTGAACGTGTGTGAATTGCCCTTGAGAAACTGTACCAGCTAACGTGTCGTGAGCCGAGCTTCCTCCTTTGAACAATCAGCAGCCACAGACCGTTTTCCTTGCACAATTTCTTTATTGCTGCCAAGTACAAACCACCAGAATGGATCTCTGAGCATGCCGAGAGTGGCTTTTTGGAACCCATTCTAGCATTTACTTCCAGGAACTCTTCCCGTGAATATGCCTGGGCCCCATCCCCTTGGGAAGAGCTTTCTGTAAGCAAGCTTACCTCCTCTCCATGCACTGCTCATTCAATTGGGCCTCCCGTCTCTGTGGACACCTTGGCACAGAGTCAAGAGCAGGGGGCGGTTTGGTCTACATTTAAGAATTTCTAATCTTCAGAGACCCCTCCCACTGGCTGTGCATCTTGGTCGTTCCCAGGGACTGCCTGGCTCAGCAAAGGGTCTGTCCTTGACATAATCACCTCAGCCGGCTGCGTCGCGGAATGCTGGCCTTGCCCATCCTCCCCAGTCTCACTGGAATATGTTTCAGTTTCCAATTCCAAATTGTCTGGAATGCAGCCAGCAGCCCATGGGAATGATTGCCCAAGAACACCATCATTCTCACTTCCGACATAAGAGATTGCCCACTGGGGCTGGAACTCCAAATATTTATTCAGAGCCCTGAATTTTCAAGATTTCTGTCTTGATCACTACCTGTTCTCCATGGGCACTGTCTGAAATAAAGGTGCAGTGCTCTGATGAATCCTTGCATCTCATCCCTCTGGATTTGCTGGCCTTTGGCTCACTGTCCTGCTCCCCCACCCCACCCCAAATCCTTCTGCTGGATTATATTTTCTGAAACCAGATCCCTCTTGTCCATACTATTTTTTTTTACAGACATGGGTATCCTTAGGAGAAAGGCTCTTTTAAAGAGTCCCTCTCTTTCGCTTTAGAGGATATGCAAATTAGCATATGCAAATCAGCACATACACATTTGTATAGTTTTTTTCCTGTGGGCCTGAGCACTGGAGATCTTTGGTACTCTCCCACACATTTCTTCATACCATTGCAACTGACTTATAACTGAAGAGCAGCTACTGATCTGAGATTATCTGCGGCACAGGGCACATTCAGTAGAGAATGCTTTTTATTTAAGCTGATTTGGATGATAAAATGGTTGGCTTTGATTTTTATGAAATTGAAAGAAATTCTAGTGATGGCTAAAGTTTCAGATACAAACCTAGAAAAATGTTATTTGTTTGGTGGGCCTAGTCCCAAATGCATAGTTAACCATCTGCATCCTGCATTCAGACTGCAACTCCCACCATCCTCAGTCAGCAAGGCCATAATATAAACTTGAGCAGGGCAGGGGAGAGGTGTAGTCCAGCACATCTGAAATGCAGCCAACTGGGGGGGAGCTATTTTGCAGGGAAACTACTCTCTGGACCGGTAAAGGAAGCCTTTGGAACAGAATCATAGATACTGATATTCACAGGTCCTCAAAACTGTTCCAAAAATGCCCTCCTCTCCTTTCAGCTTCCCCCTTGTCTCTTTCCCAGATTGCTTCTCCCCACAACCTCCACTTTCACCTCACTGGATAGTCCAGTGTCAGTCCTATAACGAATAGACCTATTGAAATGATTGAGACAGCTTCATTTATCTCAGTGCTTCAACTCCAGAATTAACATTAGCTGTAACTCACTGCTCCCCAGCCTGGCTTCATTCTCCAAATCTTACCACTCTGGCTTGGCATGCTTGGGGCCTTCTAAGTGCCAGCATTTGAGCAGTATCTCTGCATATGAACGGTCAGCTGCCATGTCACCCCACGGAGAAAATGGCACCCTTCACCCACCTTCTGCACAGAAAACCTGAAGCTGGGGCTGGGTGTGTCCTGGCAGGTAACCGGCATGGAGTCAGGAGGATGGAGGAGCAGAGGCAGGGCATAACACAGCAGCCAGACATGCTGCTTCCCGGAGTGGCGTTGACACACCACTTAGCACAGCCAATGTCAACAGGAGACCTGAGGGAACGAGGCAAAACCAAACACATTGGCACTCCTCGGAACAAGAGTCATAAAACCTGCGCAAACCTGAACAAGTGGCACAACAGCCTTTTTATACTGTCTGAATCAATAACTGGGTCTTGCTGAGAGTGTTTGCTGACACATAAGTGACACGCATCACATATTGGTTTGCCAGGTTGATGGCTGAAAGCCCCACACTCCTAATGGAGAGCATTGGCCTGGCCTCCTTCCTCCCAGGGCCTGGTTTCCATGCGCCACTCATTCGCCACCAATCTCTGCTCAAAATCTTTTCAAAACATTACTTCCACAACCGGAAATGTGTGAGTGCATGTAGACACAAGTGCGCCACATGTCAAGCTAGGTGTGTCTGTCATTACTATGCAGAGCAAATATCATATCCCCTGGCTTGGGTCAGGGCGGACTTTGTTCAAACGGAAGAATAGATCCAAATAGCTGACTGGGGCATGCTGGGAGTTGTACAACATTTATCCCTGTCTAAACATGCTGAGGATTGTTCCCCAGGACCCCGTTTTTTGTCTGCTTTTGAAGCTAGCTTTCCTGGAGTTGCTGCCCCCAGATATGTTGGACTACATTTTTTATCATTACCCCAGGCATTGGTCATACCAGTTGGAGAGAGTGGAAGTTGTCGTCCTGTTTGTTGGAAGGGAAGCAGACTGGGAAAGAGTACTGTTAAACTGTGTTCATTGAGTTTCAGGGAGCATAGATAGAATGGCTGCTAGGACATAGTGGTATGCAAAGATTACATACAGATTCTGCAGAAAGGAAAGCCCATTTCTGGTGGGCCCACAAAAGTGTGCAGCTTGTTAGCATATACCTTTGTGTTGCATAATGTATTTTTTCTGTTAGCTGGAAGAAGGCCAAGGTTACGGAAAACACAAAAGTCTCAGCTCTTGTGCAGTGAGCCTACTATACAGACTGTTTAATCAGTGGTTGATCCTGCCCATTTTTGAATCCAAAACATGGAATTATGGTTTGAGTGTACACATCATGTTTTGCTCAGTTATCTCAAATGATCAAAGACATAGTGCTTCATGGAATAAAAAAGCAGAATCTACTCCACAGGTACATTAATCTGAAGCTTCACTTCACTTGACCAACAATCCTTTACAGAGTGCAATTCTGTTTTTGTCTACTGAGAAGGCAGCTGTGTTGTGGGGTTTCCTCCTGGGTGAGTGGATAGAAGACGGCAGCCTCAGCTAAAGAAAAAACACACAATAGGTTCTTTGCAAGGAAGAGCTATTCCAACAGTTAGAAAAAGCAAAAAGAGCTAGTATTTACAATAAACACACACAGAAAATATACAGAGGCACCTGTTTTCAGAGGAGGAGTTGGACATAGGGGGTTGCAGGTGAATTATGATGATCATCATGTTGAATGGGGGTCAGGAGGCTGCACCGCTTCTTGCTACTGACAGTGCCAATGTAGGCTACAGTGCCATTACGCATTCATTAAACTTGGCCCTAACTGGGAAAACGTTCTGTTGACCTTGGCCTGGTTACTTTCTCTTTCTTTCTTAGCACACAACCTAAGTGGAGAATTTAAAATGCAAAGGAGTTTTCACCAGGGTGATCTTCATACCAAACCTGGACTTTACTGTTTCTCTGTATGATGCATTTATTGTGCTTCCATGATTCTGCACCCACAGTAGCTCGTGGGTGCTTTGTGTGATGTTCTCATCCATCAAGTTCCCTCTTCTGCTTTCTCAACTGTTCTGTTTTTGTTTTGGAACAAGGATAGTGAGCTACTGAAGGATTAGCATGCTATAAAATGCTGCAAAATGTTCTGTATGTTTATAAGCCCTGAGTGGCACCTAGTGGTTGTGTAATGGAACATGTAGAAATGCAGATTGTGGGAACCCTGGGAAGAAATATGCCTCAGTCCTGTAAAGAATCTGGAAATACTGCACATTAAAAATAATGCGTGCAACCATATGCTCACTTCCCTTATTGAACTTAGTGGGCCTTACCTTTGCAGAAGCATGCATAGGAATTGCAGTGTTTGACTGTAACCCTGCACATAGTTACCTGGAAGTAACCATGGAACTCAGTGGGGTTATCTCTGAGTAGAGAGGCATTGGGTCATGCTGGTATTTTCTTAAATGTAAGAATTATTGTTTCATTGCAATCTAGTTTTTAGATTCCTCCCTGGATGAAACAAAATCTATCCATTTCCAGTCACCAGTAGTCCCAACTCATACTAGTTCAGGATGCTGGGAATTGTAGTTCAATACATCTGAATGGCAGATATACTGGTTCAGGGTGCTGGGAATTGTAGTTCAATACGCTGATATACTGGTTCAGGATGCTAGGAATTGGAGATCAATACATCTGAATGGCAGATATAATAGATGGGGAAAGTTGTCATAGCCTGTGCTTCTTCAGAGCACAACGCTTGCGTTTACTTGGGTCTGCAGTGGTGAAGCACATGATACCTGCTGGCCCAGCTACAAAGAGGTGCTTGGATAGGTGGCACATCTAACACTGCATTCTAGCAAGCAGCTTCCTAGTAGGTGAAAAGAGAACTGTCTTATCTCCTGTCAGTATTATTTATTTCAACCAAAAAGAGAAGTACTGATGCTGGGTCACAAGTCAAACACTTCCCATTGTCAAAAAGCATTTGAGACAGTAAAGCTGCTGCACTCATGTATGATGCAGCTGCCGTGTACCCTGGGAAACTCTGGATACGGAGAGAGGGCTTCCACCTTCCATAAATGCAGGCAAGGTTGCCACCTGGCTGATTTTATACCAGCCCATCCTTTAAACAAACAAAGCAGCCAAACCAATTAGACCATGTTCCCAAGTGATGCTTAATCCCCCCCTCCCTAGTATTTCCCATATATGTATTTATTTAAGACCTGCATTGGACTTGCATTCAAGTATCTGAAAAACTGTATTCTCCCATGTGCACCAGCCTGTATACTGCAACTGGCAATCAAATCTCCATTATGGTTGCTCCTGCCATCAAAGATTATGTGGATGGCTACCTTGAGCAGGGCCTCTTCAGTTTTGGTGCCCTGATTGTGGAATGCTTTTCCCAAGCATATTCACCTGATAGCTGTACTCTTCTCTTCTAGACACCACAGGAAACCTGTTTTGCTCATTTAAGGTGTGTATCCTATATACCAGTAGCCTCCGGTAGCCTCTGGGTGCATTGGACTACAAGTTCCCCCATAGGAGGATGCTGAGGGTTGTAGTGCAACCCAGCTGGAGGGCACCCGTTTGAAAAAGGGTGATATACACACTCAGTAGTAACCACTGAATTCCTTTCGCCTGACTTCTGGATATACATGTAAATGATTGCACTTTACAGCTGTTAATTCTAGGGAGCTAGGCATCTGTTCAGTGATTTGGGTTGTTTTTGTTTTAATTTGCATTTCTGGTATTTTAATGTAGGCTTATTCCTAGTTATATATTTTATTTTTTGTTGAACTTCAGTTTGATGGGAAATAAGGTTAGGTCAGGAATGGTGCACCTAGTGATACTGGAGAAATCAGCAGCCCATTCAAATGAGCTCCAATTTATGTGACTTTGACCTGTGGATTCCACAGCAGACTGTCTTTTCCCAAGTCATGCAGATTCTACAGAGTTTTGAACCAGATTTTCACTTTGAGGAAAGGTTCACAAACACACTAATCCACAATAATGCAAGTAGAACAAAAGTTTGGTTTAAACACACTTGCACACACATTTATACTTCCATCAAAAGAATTCATGCCGGGAACAAAAGAAGCTTGACAATCCAGGATTTAATGAATCTAAACATCCCTACGGGTTTCTCCACTCACTCACCTTTCTCTCATGCTGAGCTATGCAGCCCTGCTCTCATCTTCAATCAGTACTCTCTCTGCATGGGGAAAGATAAGATATGATATCAAGGAAGTTTACCAGGTCTTGCTATCTCAAAGTTAGAAATCATAAGCATCCCCACCACCTCTAAAAGCAAACCTGGGTGGTGCAGGCCAACAGAAACTAACATGGAGCCACTATGAAACTAGAGGAAGATATCAGCAGACTCCACAGCTTGCAGAAATTAAAGGAAAAAAGAAGAATAACCCAAAGGGGCAAAAGGAAAAAATGTGAAAAACAAAATGAAAGCTGAGCATGCTAAATAGCCATGGAATGTTAAATGTCAGTTGGAAAGAGAAAACTGGTTGAGTGGGAATAATGGAGTCCCCTACTTGGAGGGAATGACTGTCTTGAATCAGGAAGAGTCCTATGAGGAAGGGGAATATAGGGCAACATTTTGTTGCAGGTCCTAATTGTGGAGGTGGTGAAGGGACACTGGATAAGGTAGCATTTATTAGTTCAACATGTTCAAGAGTGATTCTTCACATTCTTAACTCTACTAGATCCTCAGATTATTTTACATTAATGCATCGGCTTTTAGAATTGATCCTTACATGACTAGCTTCCTGGCAGCCACATGCAGCTCCCAAACTAAGGCTTGGCCACTACTGTGTGTTCCTTCCTGGACCATGCAATTGTCTTTGAAATCAAATGTAAGCCTGGGATCAGCTTTAATGTTTTCCTTTTCCCAGAAAAGAGGCATGTGATGAAAGCCCTTTACCAACAACAGCTTATTCAGTGATGCCTTGCCTTGCTGCCGTCATCTCCAGCTCACTGGAACTGATTCAGCAAAAGACAAACTACCCTATGCTGTCTTGTCTACAAAGGTTGTCCTTACATATAAAAACTGCTCCTTCAGCCCAGCAACACACATCCTGTGCAAGAAAAGAGTTGTATCAGTCAAGCTCTGTTCTTTCTCCAGCTGGGTTCCATCCAGTCAAGAAGAGCTGCCAGGTAGAAATCACAACCATGTTTTGGCCCCAGAAGGCAAGAAAGATCAGCAGAGGACATAGCTCCCCAGTCGACCAAGATACAGAAGGGCAACCGGCCCTTTTAGGCTTTGCCTTGTGCAGTTTGCTGTCCTAGATAGCCACCTAGTGGTAAAGCGATCTCTGAGTGTTGTTTTGTGCAAGCTTACAAACACAGTTCAACCAAAGCCTTCCACCTTGAAAGAAACAATATCACATCCATGTCAGTTCTCCAACACAGTGGATCAAGTACACACAACTAATAATTGTTTGGAGTTGTGGTTTGACTTGGAGCTGATCGACATGTTACAGCTGCTATGAGGAAGCAATCCAAAAAGGTAGCCTTGTGGCAAGTGCTTCCCGTATGCACACACACACATCCTGACACATGCACAAACCCTTCCCATGGGTCAGTGTCGCAGCAGTGGCTGACTTTCCTCACCAGCAGCTGTGTGATGCATGGCTACTGTATCTCCTGGTAAGGGTGTGTCACACTGTGGCTGGCGTCAGGGCAGGGAGACGGGGCGTAATGCTCAAAGGAACAATAGCATTCTGTTTAGTGCATCACAATACTAAGCCACTTTGCTGGATTGCTGCAAGTTCGAATGCCATGGCAGGGCGATCAGCAAACAGCCCTCCAGAAGTTTTGGCCAGCGAACTAAGGGAGCTATAAGCCAAAATGTTTGCAGGGACCCCTCTGCTGCAGAAGTGTTATGCATTTATTTTGCTGAATACATTCCTGATTAGCCACACTCCACACACACACGCGCGCGCGCGCGCGCGCGATATGCAGGAACATGTGCATATTCAGGGGTAGCTCTCATATGGAAGAGTGGCCAAAGGGGCACAGGGCAGTCATGGGACACCATCATTCAAGGAGACCTCTAGGCTACCTTATGAAACCTGTTCCTGCATACAGCAGAACTCCTTAAAGCCTGTAACGCCACTGTACGGACTCCAGCTTCCAATCAAATCTCATTGTGACCGGCATTAAGGGGATTAGTTTTGCCCTGCAGTCCACACTCTGACTAGCTGCTCTTTTGCTTAGTCAGACTGAACATGGCTCCTTGCTCACTACCTCTGTGCTGCTGGCCGGGCAGGGGTCCCCATCTGAGGGTGGCCATCCTCTAGCTCTTTTCCGGGCAACCAGCAGGTACACCTGGAACATGAATGGCTATGGTTTGCTTCAGGAAACATCAGGTACTGGGTCCTAGGACGTTAATTTTGGCCATCAGCCTGTTTGGGGAGGAAAAAAGTCTTTGTGCTTTTGAGTTTTGCTGAAGTTTAATCAAGTGAGTTGAATAAATGGCTGCCTTACACTTAACTGAAGCAGACTGTGAAGCCACTAAATGCTGGCTGCATTTGAAATAAGTAAAATCCTTTGCTGGTTAGAATCTGTATCTGGTTTTAAATTAGTTCTCCTCCATCTGTATGAACAACATTCATCCATGCACCAAGATATTTGTGAGAAGGACTCCAAGGCACTTTTAGTGAAGGGTTAAGGGGGAAAAATCCTTCAGCAACCCTGCCCCCTCCCCCCCAAAAAAGTCCAACCCCCCCAAACTGGGAGGTCAGCACCCAGTCTCAGTGGCTTTTGAAAACATATTAACCACTCTAATTTCCTTGAAGAAAGAGCCATGCATGAGGCTATTTTGTGAGGTTAAGCACTATGGTTTTCCAACCTGATTAGCCAGGAAGTTTTCTGTGTTTGTTTATTGTCTGCTAATTTCTGGGCAAATATTCTCTGAAACCAGCATATCACAATAATCCCATGTTTGGCCTTCAGATTCTTCCCAATGTTTAAGGTTCCTGGAACTGTGGGGAAGCAGCATTTCATTTCCTCCCCCTGCCACCCTTGCTCTGTCCTTCAGAACCCCCGCTCAGTGAAAGCAGCATCCGATCCTTGTCCTAAAAGGGCGATCCTATGCATAATTAGACAGGAAAAAGTCCTATGGCTCTCAGCATGCTCCAGTCATGCACAGGATTGCACCTTAAGCTACCATTGTTTTTAACTGCAGAATTCTTGACTTTTTAGCAAACCTCCATGAATTGCAACAAGGGACAAAACTACTGGACATCTTCTGTTAGGTTACAGTCCAAGGGTAGCTACTAGACCAGGACTTTAATGAAAAGCTGCCAAGATAATTGATGAGTCTCTGGGACAAGATGTCTTCCCTGTCCAGACATCCCAAGCCTAATCTCCACCCCCAAACCAGTGTTGCTATCTGATTAATTAAGCAGCACCCTTTGGTCCGTGACTTCTTGTTAATGTCTCACTGCCTTTCAGCCACACAGCAGAGCACAATCTAAACTAAGAGCCAGTGTGGTGTAGTGGTTAAGAGCATGGGACTGGGACTCAGACAATCTGGGTTCTAGTCCCTGCTCAGCCATGGAGCCAACTGGGTGACTTTGGGCCAGTCATAGACTCTCAGCCCAACCTACCTCACAGGGTTGTTGTTGTGGGGATAAGATGGAGAAAGAGATGTAAGCTGCCTTGAGCCCTTTGTAGGAAAAAGGCAGGATATAAATAAATAAATAAATAAATAAATACAATAAATAAACTGCAGGAAACATCCGTAGCTTAATCAAGTGATGGTCTTCTGTTGAGATCCAGGATCCATATCCCCTGTGTCTGTACCTTGAATGTGACTATGAGGACTCCATGGTCACACTGGCTCAGTAAGTGCCAAACCTATGGAGCATGAGGATTTGATTCATTATTAACATGCTATCTACTGAAGAAGCCAGGGTCTAACACATCTCCAACACATCTCTACTCATTTAGAATAATTATATGGTATAGCCCTTTCTGGATTGTGCCACTTCAGGCTACATTTTTAAAGGTTCTCTTGTGTTAGGGTTTATTAAGGAAAGTTTCTTGCACTTAGGGCACAATCCTGTACATTATCTAGAAAAAGAAAGTCCCATCACTGCCAGCACTCCCAAGGCAGCATGACTGGCCTGGACATACCTAAACATGCACAGGATTGCACCCTTAGGAAATCGACGCATTAGGGGAATATATTCTAACCTAGCCTGATGTGCTGGTGTTTGATGTACATGGAAGGCTTCTTTTACATGATGAAGAATTCAGAAATAGGCAGCTCACTGCCTGCCACTGAAATAGTATCATCTGAACAGGGTATACCATGCTATTAGACTAATGTACACTTCATATCCTAGAATGGACAATCCCTAAGTTGTTTCACTCTCCCTCTCTTTCTTGGAATTGCAATACTTGTTGACCTCATACAACCTAAATTTAAATCTTGGCCCTCTTTTGACTGTTATAGCATAGCCCTACATTGAGTTACAGGACTGTAAAATTTATAACAAGCCTTGATTTCCTTCCTGTCGTATGGTAATGTGCCTGGTATCTGAAAGAACAGGGAGGAATGATCCAATAGCTGGGGGGATAACTTGGACCAGAAGATCATGTGATCATTCTAAAGTGTGATCCTATTCAGATTCTGGATGGGCTTGGCCTGCATAGGTTCCCAGATGAGATGTGTTTCAACTCCTTTGGGGTGGGGTGGCCACGGATGGCTATTCTTTGCCTACCATTCTCTGCTAAAAAATCTCTGATAGTTTGGAATGGCCAAATGCTGTCGAATAGGTCCCAAATGTCAAAAGGTCATTTCAGAATTCATTTCAGTAAGTTGTTCTTTTTCTGTCTTCTTACCCGCATTTACCCAAAATTGTGCTAGGAGGTAGGTTGCTGTTATTGCTGTATACCTCGTGCTTCTGTTCAACTTTAATTCCATCCATATCTCCCCACCTCAACTGTCACCCCCAATACGCCATGGTTCCATTGCCTTCAACATTTCATAGATCCTGGAAAGCACTGAGCGTAGGAACTTGTGAGGACATAAAGATGAGGAAGTGTGTGGGGAAGTGGGTTAACATTTTTTTGTTTAATTTACAGACTAAGACATTTGTGCATCCAGGGGTGGTTCCCTGAGTATACAGAAGCCAACTAAATGGCATCCAATAATCTGTGTATCCACGGTGTACATGGATGATGAACACAACAAAGGATTCTTTCTAAAAGAGCATTAGGTAACACCTGTATGACCATGCTCTTTACCAACATTTCCTTTTCGTACCAGTTAATTGTCATGATGCTCCATATTGCATCATGACAGTGTGGCGTAGTGGTTAAGAGCGTGGGACTGGGACTCAGACGATCTGGGTTCTAGTCCCCACTCAGCCATGGCGCCAACTGGGTGACTTTGGGCCAGTCACAGACTCTCAGCCCCACCTACCTCACAGGGTTGTTGTTGTGGGGATAAGATGGAGGAGGAGAATGATGTAAGCTGCCTTGAGCCCTTTGTAGGAAAAAGGCAGGATATAAATCAAAAATAAATAAAAATAAATATTTGGAAAATTGTAATTTGGTAAAGATGCTGCAGCTGTAAGATTCACAGCTCTATTCCCACAGTTAACTTCCCTGGCTATGGGGATGGATATTCAACCAGTTTCGATTTATAATGTGTCCACACAATTTCATCCCACAGAATACACATGATATAGATGTCAGTCATTTTGCAATCACTTTGGCTGAAAAGTGTCACAGCTATCCAAGTAAGAGATTGATTTCCCATCTTTGCTGTGGCTCCTAATGTTCCAGGGCTTAGCACTTCACAGAAAGCAAACAAGAGCTGGAATTCTAAAAGAGGGAAGAGTTGGTAGAAAAAAACAGCATTTGGAGTCATGCATAAGATGAGAAACCATGGTCTGCATTCACTTCATAGTGCTGATTTGTCAGATTCTTGGCACTCTCATAGAGGGAATTCATGATGATTGAATTTCTGCAGTAATTGTGAAGCAGATGCAAAATGCACGAGTCACGAGAGGCAGCAGGTGGGTCGGGAGGGCACAGAGAGATGGTTTGGAAGTGAAATGGGATGCCCCTTCCACAACTGCTTTGCAGCTTGAGCATGTTGAAAGAAGGAATGTCTGGTATTTCATATGGCACTCCCACATAATGACAAGGGAAACTCATGTTCTCCCATTGAATTAAGGCCAGACTACTTGTTACCTTCAGTGTATGTTCTCTGCATGCATCTTGTTCAGGGCACGCACAAGTAGCATCATTCTATTCATCATTTTTCTGCCTGCCACAAGCAGCAGTCAATGAAATGGAGAGGGGTGCACAGGCAGAGAATGTGGGACCTGATATGGTCACTTCACATGACAAAGCTGCTTTTACTCAGCTTTACCAAGGCATGAAGAGAGATGCGGATCTGCAACTGCCATGCATTTAAGGGAGCCCCTAGCTTGGCCTTCAGTATCTCTTCCTAAGTCATGTAAACAACCTAAATCTGCCAAAGTATACACGGCAAAACAAAGACAGAGGTTGCCTGCAGCAGAGAGTTAGATCTGTTTTAAACCTATTCATATCAATGGATGGAAGAGCAACTAATTCTTTGTTGGATCGTAGCTGTCAATTATGGTTTCTGCTCTCACTTCAGAGCAAGCACGTCTGAGCAAAATAGAGGACATGAGTGCAAGAACCCCTTGGGATGAAAGCCAGGGCAATATGGAGTGTGGCCTCCACTGGCACTCACCACAAGGGGTGAAACACAAAAATGTTGTCTACACGATGGGCATACCCTAGTTCTGCGCCTGGGTCAGGCCTCAGCCTAGCAGCAGAAGGGACCAGTTTTGTCACAAGCATTGTTGATCTGGCCAAAGACAACCTGGCAAGCTCATCTGATGAGACGCCTGTCCCAGACTAAGGAACTGGATCTGAGGGTTTTATAAGTGCAGGTGCTTCTCCCGTGAGCTTTGGGACTAGCTGACTGTATTCAGGCTAGAGCCTGCTGACAATTTGCAGAGCCTCTGAGGAGATCCTCCTCTCCATCTTCCTGCCATGAGAGGAATGTTTGCTGAGGACAGTAGAAAAAATCTTCTCAGGACCTCTTTTCTGAGGGGGCTTGTTGGGCCCTCCCTCCTGTCCTTCTGCCAGCAGGCAATTACAGACAGGTCTTTGGCATATAAACTGTTCTGTTGCTGGAGGGGATTTAAATTACTTGGTGCTGCTTCTTTCTTGTCCTGCTGTATTTTAATTCAGTTGTTTTCATGCTATATTTGAATTCAGATTTTGTTTTTACTCTCTGTATTATTGTTAGCCCCTTGAGCTCTGAATTTGGGTGGTAAGGTAGGATATGAATCAGAGAAATAAACTGTGCTTGGTACTGAGAGAGTAATCTGCTTGGTTTGCTGAGGAATAAGACCAACGCAGGGCCTTATAGCAGGTTACAGACTGGTATAAATTGGAAGGGCTAAGAGCTTGCCTCTCCCTTTCCTGTTGGATGCTTCTCCACAAGACCCCAGCTAATGCAGCTCATCCATGCTGAATGCATTATACATGAAAACATTGAAATAAAGTGAGTCAGAATGGGTCTCCTGGGCCGTCTAGTCTGACCCCCAGCTCCAGGCAGCTCTGCTCATGTAATTCCCAACATAGGGTTGTCCAATCTTTCCTTGAACACCCTCCCTGATGGGGCCTCAACCAACTCCCAAGCTCTCAAACAGTTAGGTTTAAGACCCCACAGGCTTGACAATACAAATATATTAAAACAAAATCTTCACAAGATAGCAGGGATGTGTGCAGATACTGTACGCATTACCATCGCAAACAATAGCAAATAATAGTTTATGACTTTTGTACAAACAGGTTGGCCATTAACGCATCACCCAAAAAGAGGAAATGTACCACCCCTTCCTACAAAATAAGGAATAAGTTTTGTATAAATGAAAATAAATGAAATTTTTGCATAAAATTGTATGTGACGATTTATATCTATAGATGCAAGTTTCTGAATAAAAAGCATGATTTAAATAGAATACGCAATATATCTCAGCATATTGGGGGAAAGTGCGAGCGGATGACTGTTGTGCCTACTAAGTCTGCTGACCAACTGATAACTGGGCAGGCATCTGCAAGACCTCTGGGCTCTCACTTCTACAGGTTTTCTTTAAAGTGGATTTGGACTGGACAGCCCTTCAAATGGAGGAGCTTTCAGATAGAGGACTGTCCCCTGTAAAGTAGGAAATATAGTTGCCTTGCGTGCCAATAGTTGCTTGAAAAACATTGTGGGTGTTGTTTCTTGGGCCTTGGCCAACTGTTAGATGCACCACACACACACACACACGCACACACTCAGCCTAGTGCAACCTTTGTTTTCTGAGCTTTTGCAGACATTGGCTGAAGTGAAATGCTATGCATAAAGCAAGAATCACAGGCTCCATCAGGAAGGGAACTTGTCACATGCAAGTCTGTTTGCTATAGTGCGACACCCCCAATGGGTGTGTTAAGAGCCTCTCATTCTGATTCATTGCCTATACTTTCTGGAAGCAGCATAAACAGGACTCATAATGGGTATACAGAAGGGAAATCTTCAGCAGGTGCAGCTTTTCCTTCTGGTGGGAAGGAAGCTGTACGACATATGAAAAATGTTTACATAGCATTCTTATCTGAGCCTTTCAGCATATCTAGGGGCCATTCTGATACCCGGCTTGGGTAACCTCCATGCTCTAGACCAGTGATGGTGAACTTTTTATAGAGCAAGTGCCCAAACTGCAACCCAAAACCCACTTATTTATTTATCAACACTGGAATAAAACCTGAATACTGAGGTTTTAGTTTAGAAAAAACAGCTCACAGACAGTCCAAGCAAATCTCTCTCTCTCTCTCATTCTCTCTCTCTCTCTCTCTCTCTCTCTCTCTCTCTCTCTCTCTCAC
>NW_025335889.1:3757594-3976893 GCF_004798865.1 Varanus komodoensis
CCCCCCCCCCCCCCCCCTTGGCAGCACACTGTCTGGCCATGCAAAAGCTTGGACAAGCCGCAGCTAGTGAGTCGTGGCTCATGACGTCATCGTCTGGCGTCACTTCTCCTTTCCCAGCATGAGCATGGCCCCTGTGTGCGCTGTTATCCAATGCTCGGCTGCTGGGGTGATGCTGGGGTGACTTGGCTCACGTGCCGACATAGGGGGATCTGTGTGCCCGCTGCGGCATGCGTGCCATAGGTTCGCCACCACTGCTCTAGACAACGTGGGAGACGTCTACAGTGCATCTTTTCCTTACAGCAGTGCAGCCCTGGTTTTTGGAGAAGTGATGCCAGTAGGAGGATGAGCATCTCCCACATGGAGTCCAGAGTTTCTGGTGTCAGTCCAATTGCACAGGAAGGAGCTGCACAGCAGCTGTATCTATCATACTACTGAGAAGCACCAAATGGGCTTCTCAGTAGGCAGACAAAAACTGAAGTTACTGTATTTCAGGTATATCATGAAAAGGTAAGACTTGCTGGAAAGGACAATAATGACAGGGAAAGTCAAAGACAAAAGAAGAGGAAGGCCAACTAGCAGATGGATGGATTCAATAAAGGAAGCCACAACCTTAAGTTTACAAGAGCTAAACAAGGCTTTCAAGGACAGGGAATTTTACAAGGCATTCATTCATAGGGTCACCATAAGCTGGAGATGGCATGATAGTTCATAACAACAGGTGGCACAATGCCTGCAAGCATCAGGATAACAGCAGACAAGTTTCATGGTGCCCATCAAAGTAGCCAACTGCTACACATTTTCTTTCCAGCAACATGAATTACTGTGAGATAAGTTTCTGTTGGTGCTGCTGTTTAGTGTCTTGTGGCTCAGACCTGCACATGGTAGGCATGTCATAAGCGGAGCCAGCTAGAGCCAGGAGTCAGACTAGATAGCCCGGGAGGCCCCTTCTGACTCGCTCAATGTTTCTATCTCAACTCTGCCTTGCACTTAGTCTGCTGGGCCAGCTACTTGCCCTTTGTCATTCCGCCAATGAGCTGCTGCCCAGTTTCTCAAATTGTCAACTGTGCCCACCTACCAAAGAGGTTGCCATCAGTAGCATAATTCACAATGAAATCCATTGCACTCACAAGGTAGTGGCAGGGTGGGGTGGGAGAAATATACTCGAAAGCTCAAGGCAGCTTTGTTCAATGTTTCTACTTCCTTAAAAAAACAGGCTCTTAACGCCAGATCTCTTTTAATATAAGCTAGGTTAATGCCCCACCAGCCAGTTCCCCCTCCCACCCTCTGATTAACTTACCCAATATCATCCACCCTCTCATGTTTCCATGAAACCAACTTTGGGGACACCAGTTCTGGGAGTTAATCATTGCATTGTTTATCAGTTGATGATTGATTTATAAGGTTCGTGGCTTCAGCTTGCTACTATGATCCAATTTGTCGAAATGCTTCATTGACTTGAATGATGCAGTTTATGGTTATAATATAATGTAATTATTTTATGGCAGAACAGGGCGTTATCGAAGAGTGCTTGCTGGAAGTATCAAGTAGCAAAAAATAATGTATTTTTCTGTTAAGGCTATCATTCATTAAAGCAGCCCTAGCAATTTATGGTTGCTGCAATATCTTGCAAATTGTTTGGACATCTCTTTCTAATCATAATGATTAGTAAGAAGAGTGAAAAGTTCTTAATCTAAACCTCATAGACCTGAACCTTGAAATATTTGTAATGAGCAAATAGAGACACTCATAATATCTGACAGCGCTGTAGCAAAAGGGGACATTTTTAGTACAGTAAATACACATGTCATCTATTCTTAAGGGCTGATTGTGTTTGGATAACAAATGTGTTAAATGTGCCACTTGGGATTGTCACTTGGGATTGTCTCTGGCTCTCAAATGTGAGCTGTCTGTGTGCCCCCCCTCCCCCAACCCCAAGACAGGGGAAAGCAGAGAAAAGCCACTATAAGTGAAAAGTTGCTGATGATTGTGGTGAGGAGGAGAGACCAAGCAGCTGGGTTCTGGGTTGGGAGACTAAGGGGGAACGAGGTGAAGACAACCCACTGTGATTTTGATTGTCTGTTGTCACACTGCGGTTTGTGCAATGAGCAACAAAGAGGTAAGGAGGATGGCAAACAGAAGAGGGGCCTTCTTAGTGGCCGCACCTCACCTATGGAATAGCCTCCCAAGAGCAGTTCGCCTGGCACCTTCATTACAATCTATCCAAATTCAGGAAAAAGCAACATTATTTTCTGGTCATTTTAATAATTGATTTTATTTTGTTTTATTATGTAACAACTCTGTAAAAAAGTTTAAATTGTTTCATCTGTTCAAGGCCTGCTCAGACCAATGGCATTTAAAGGCAAGACATTTGTTAGGAAAAAAAGAGATGGTAACCCACATCCTGCATGGTTGAATATTGAATATATAGGGCTTCAAATCCTGACTTTTAAGTGCTTTTAAGCTCCAGAGCCCTAAACCTGTATGGACAAATGTTGTTGGTTTGTTTTCTCCCACTATTATTTTTATTTTTAAATTCTGAGTTCTTTATGCCCTGGCTATGGAGAACCAAGTGGATTTGTGCAAATATTTATCAACACTAAAATTAAACACAGTTCTTAGCTATCCTTGATTGCATTGGCCCTTTGACAGGTGAAGCGCAATTAGGGATGGATGAGCCTTCTCAGTTCTTGTCAAATTTGAATGGCAAAGAAACCATTTTTTCTCCCCAAACTGAGAATATCTAGTGTGCATAATTTCTAATTTGTTTTATACAAGATTTCCTTTAGTGATTTTTCCCCTGATTAAAGAGTTTGATTGAAACAAATTAAGAATTATATCAATATGTGCACTGTGGTTGTCTGTCTTTGGTGCTTCTTCCTATTACTGTATTTAATCTTCCCTTTTTGTGCCCTAACCTGCTCTGTATCTGTCTACCTCCATGGCCCCCAAACTTTTTTTGCCCTTGAGCCCTTCAATCTTTTCCTCTCTTCTGTTCACCTTGACTTTCTTAGCAGGTGTGGAGGAGAGGGCAAGACACTGGCTCAAATAGCAAAAATTAGTTTAGGTGTGGTTTAATGCTTGCCATCCAAGCCTGGGAATGTGAGTTAAGGTGTCAAAACTCACTCAAGAAATTTGAGTGCCCTTTTTTGATAGAAAGGCAGGGTATAAATAACTAGATAAATAAATAAACAAACAGTAGTTGTGATCTGCTTACAGCATATTTCACTTTTCCAGTTAGAAAAGAACAGGAATATTGCTTACTTAATTGCCTTCATGATCGAGTGTTACATTTTAGAAGCTCTTGGGACTCAGCAAGAGGGTGGCCATATCAAAAACGTGTACTTGAGCATTAAGACGTTATTAAGAGGTTGTTTGACTCAAAAAGCAGTAAAAGAGTTATCCAGCTGTAATACAGTGTCTGGTTCATCTTGTCTGGTTCGTCTCTGTCTCTCTCAGGGTTATGACATTTCCTTTCCTCCCTTTCCATTCTGGGATAGCTCCGGTTTGCTACCAAGCCTTGATGAACTCCAGCACTCTCTGAGAGGCATCCATTTTGATTTCCAAAGGCTGCTTCTGCCTGGAACTGAAACTAGATTTCTTTTTCTTTATTATGTCCAGCTAGAGTTGAGCAGCCACCAGATGGCAACCTTGGGAGCAAGCCATGGGGTCAAATAGGTTTGACATTGGTTTGCATTTGTAATGTCACTGCAGCCTTTTCCAGAAACCTAGTCAGGCCACTAGAATACCAGTGGTGCTTTCTTGGTTGTCTTCTATAAGGGATGCACTGCAAGCATCACTTTTCAAGTAAACAAGAACCTCCTTGAAATAATGAGTCTAGACAGCCAAGGCAAGATCAGCAGATAATTCACAGGAGCTCACGACCGGGACAAACAACTTTGTCAGACTATAGTGACCAGGCATGTGACATAAAGGGTAAGGGGAAATATCACTGTGACACTAGGAATCTGTGCTCCATTTCCACATTTGCTAGTCTGACCATTTTGCTGGGCACAGTCTCTCTCTGGGCATTGATTTGCTGGGCATGGTCTCTCTCTTTACCACAAACAAATTAATAAATATGTGAAGGAACTTGGTGGCTGTTAAACCCATTTGGCTGATGGCTTTTGTGGAAGGAGGGCAGGGGGACTGGTTTGCAACATCACAGATGTTTTAATGCTAGGCAGCTGTTGTTGCCTGGTGGCTAGTACTGAGCTATAGCCCAGGAAGTCCTTGGATGGGGTGGCACCTCTGCCATGAATTGACTAGGGGACCGAGAGCAGGCCACTCTGGTCTTTATCCCCCTCCCCACGACACCCTCACTTGCAATATAGGGGAGGATCTTACAGGGTTGTTATATGAATTACAACTAGATAATGCTGGTGAAATGCTTTAAAGGTTTGAAGTGTTAATTATTGTTAAGCACTTCCCGCTTTTCAAAGTGGCAAGAAGTCCAGGGGAAGTCCAGATTCATTTTCTATTGGATAAAAAGGGCCACTAGAGATCCTCCCTGGCTCTCTTGGGGGTTCTACATGTGAGCATACCAAACCCATGAGCAGGGGGGGGCACATGAGCCCAGTCATTGTGTTTTGGTACCCTCTGTAGCACTGTTAGCCACACTGGTTCTCCATGGGGCTCAGGTTTCTGCAATATTTCTTAATAAAAATGAAACCAGAGCACTTTGGAAACAGGCGGCTGATGGATAAGCACCACAACTGTTAATTTTGCATCCAGTTCTCAGGCAGGAATGGCATGGCCCCCAGTACCCCCCCCCCATGTTGCCTAAGATAGGTGGCACATTGCCAAGGTGGAAGGGAAATTTCAGGGCATTAAGGATGATGTGCCCATTTGTTACATTCCTGTGAGAGTTCTCCATGCAACCAAAATATCAAAATGCCTTTCTCTCAGTCAGCCAGACCCTCCAGAGCTACTGCCCAGGTTTATACAATGATGGAAGGCAAATACCCAAAGTAGTTTATTATCCCTCCCTGAGTGTGCCCATTATGAGACATCTCGTTAACATAATTAGCAGGTTGTCATGCCATCTGAACTCAGCAAGTGTGGCTGGCTGGAATGGTTTACACAGCTCCCTACAAACCATGGCTTGGGCTAAGCTTTTACAGTGGTGGGTAAAACACTCCACCCACTGACTCTTGCCACTTCAGACGTCATGGTATCCAATGGAGGCAATTCTGCAAATTGGACAACTTGCAACCAGCACACATAGGAGGGCAGAATATGGGACCGTGGCTTATTTTCCCTCTGTGATTGGGTGAATCATGTCTCTTTGTCATGGGCTTCTGTCAAAGTGGCTATGCCGATCCACTGGTACTGCTAGCTAGCTGAGAATTTCCCATAAGTCCTCAGCAACCAACTAATGCCCCATTCATCGTCTGCTTCTAATTACCAGTTGACCTCTGATCAGAAGGGAGAGTGGAGAACTCTTTGCTATCTCAACATTGCCACATTTTTATTTTGTGTCTAATCCTGTGTCTTGAACAACTACAAGGCATGTACGGCACTTAGGAGGCGAAGCTTCTTCTGAGCTGCAGAGGCAGTGAAAGGAAGCCGACCTGCCAGCATCCCTTCTGCTTGCCATGCTGGTGTTAAGTGTCCATTAAATAAAACGAAGAGAAAGTGCTCATCTGTGGTTGACTCATGTAAGGCTGGTGTAAAACTGTTTGGTGTGAAGGGATCACATCACCTTTTCAGTCTCTTTTATTCTAGTTTTGTACCAGGTTCCCAAGTTCTTGGTTTAGTTAATCCAGAAGTGTAGGAAACATCCTAGAAAAAACGTGGGCATGTTAAAATTCTCCCTGCACCTGCAAAGGCACCTCAGAGCCTGCCATGAAGATTGCACATCCTATGCTGGCCCCACATATTTGCAGTACAAAGGGCCAAGAATGAGTGCAAGCCGAAGCCTCCATGTATCTAGACCATCCTTCCCCAACCTGGTGCCCTCCAAACATTTCATATTTCCACTCTCGTCAGTCCCTGCTAGCATGGCCAATGCTCAGGCATGCTAAGTGTTGTACTCTCAAACATCTGGAGGGCACCAGGTTGGGGAAGGCTAGCCTAGACTGCCAGCCCCCCTCACTTTTTGCAAACCTGGCCCCTTTCTGAGCTGCAGCAAGTGAGGATGTACCCTCTGACACCTATTCCTGATGCATTTTTTCCAGTTGGCTAATAATCCATAAATGCTCTGCAACTTTCTGATTCAGCTGAATTCCACAGGGGTGCTTATTAACACATGGAGGAGGGGGAATGGTTCTGTAATCATTTAAGACATGAATCCAGGCAAAAGGCAAATGGGATTTGATGGTGTGGAAAGAAGATCCCTGTTTACTAAAGTCTGACAAAATACAAGCCTTTGGGGGCTTTATCATCTCCATTTGGAAACAGCCAGAGAGCAAATATATACTCAGGTCATGGAAAAGGGGCAGGTACAAAATATTGACTCTAGAGGGGAGGGTGGGAATGATCTTTCTTTCTCTTTTAATGGCGCACTTAGATTCAATGCAGGATCTTACCGAGGGGCCAGACATTCTGCCTGACAGCTTCTTATGCCATTTCTTGAAGTTGTGAGCAAGTCATGCAGTAAACTATTCCCTGTTAATTTTTTAATGCAGGACAAACAGGCCAAGAAATGATTAGCAGCAGAAGTAAGTTTGAACTAGTCTGGATAGAATCAGAAAGGATGAGAGTGAGAAAATCGGCCTGGAGTTATCTGTTAACTACATCAAGTGCCTCCAATTAGAAGAGTTCGTTCTTCCTATCTCTTTGGCTTTCGGTTCCCTGCCCCCTTTACATTGTTTTTCTTTTATAATCTTAAGCAGTGGACCAAAATAACTTCAAGCACAATAGAAGGTTTCATCTCTTTCCTTTGAAACAGAGATTTGCAACAACTGTAGGAGACAAGTATCTTCCTACCTGCTCTGGGAGTGGTGATCAGAAGGCATCCTCTTCCCCAATTCCTTATGCTGAAGTCACAAAAAGGCCAAAAGGAATCCAAAACCTCCTGGGTACTCAGGTTATGCATGCAAAACTGGGGTTAGTAGGTTTCCCATCAGCTCCAGGCACAGAATGTCAGAGAGCTGGGGGAAAGCATAGCTAGGTAGTCACTTAGAATGGAGTTTGGTCAGTGGTCGGAGATCTATATTCTCAGATAGGTAGGACTTTGTCCACAAACTGGAATTTGAAATTTCAAAGGGGGGGAAAGCAGAAGGGACGGTTTCAGAGATGATTGTGCTGGCGTGATTCCCCTAGGACTTTAGTTCTTAACCTTGCAACTCTGGGCCGTGCCCAAACAGGCTTACTTTCCTCATGGCCTGGTGAATGAAAAGCTGAATGGCCTCAGACTGCCTTGGCATGCATCATGTGTACTTATTAATGCTAGAAGCTGCAGTGCTACTTGTGTTTATAACTGCAAGAGAAAGTGCAAAGGACTTGCAATGCAAGGGAGGTTTCCTTTCCAGCAGGTTGTGGCTGGGAAGACTCAGGCTTCTCCTAGAACCTTTCCATGGAACAACTTCTGATGTCCAAGTCAATAGTGCAAAAGGTCAACCCAGAAGCAGTGTCATCTGGGCAGTCTACATGGAAATCTTTCCAATAGATCTTGATTTGCCCATGGCCGATGCTGGCTGCAAAAGGTGGGAATTGCAACATGGCACATCTGGAGCACACCAGGATGGGCAAGGTCGCATTAGCTTATTTGTGCATTTGGCTGGATCAGGCCAAAGGCCCATCTAGTCTAGTGTCCTGCTTCCTAAACTGACGACCTCCAGGAAGCTCGTTATGCAAGACATGAAGGGATCAGTCCTTTCCTGCCCTTACTTCCCAGCCATCAATATTGAGAGACAGGACATGGTGGTTGTATAGACTCATCATGGTGAATAGCCATTGATGGACCTCTTCTCCATGCATTTGTCTTTTTCCTCTTTTAAAGCCATCTAAAATAATGGCCACATCTTGTGACAGTGAATAGGTAGTGGTGGCCAGCACCAACTTAAATGGTTTTATTATGAAAGCGAGTGAAATGAAATTGTTCTTTCTTTCCCCAGGATGCTTTACATTCTTCCAGTTGAGCTGCCATCTTGCTAGGTCCTATCCATTTAAACATCTGGCCAGACGCTTCATGCTTTAACATTTTAAAGGGTCGAGGAAAGGACTGAGCCTCTTCAGAACTGTAGTCCTGTCTTGTATCCATCCAAATGCAAAAACAAAAACAAAACCCTCAATCAAACCAAACAAACTAGGAAAAGCAGGCAAAAGTATTTATCCTGCCTCTACAAGTTCTCTAGCAAAGCCCTCCCATCTTATGGAATTTTTGTCTCCTGGCATTTTAATATAGGGTTTTGTTTTGCTTTGTTTTTGTTTTTTGAGGTCTCTTCTTGCCCCTTCTCTAGTTCTACGCAAAATTGACTGGAAAAGCCCTTAGGAGCTGGATTGCAAATACTTGCTTTGGTACATCTGAGTCATCAGCAGTAGAGGTGAAAGGCTCTATGAGCCATTGACAATTTCCAGGGATTTAATCCTTCTGTTCCCCTTAAGGAACTCTCTGCCCTGCTACCCTTGTGCATACACTTCTTTCGTTTGCTATTTGTGGCATCCTTAATCCTTCCGGGGCTAGTTCCTCAGACCTTGTGGGGAGAACCTATTTTTTGCCTTCCTTAGCAAGGGGTTTATTTGAACAAAGACTTGTTTTGCTGAACTGAGCAAAACAGGCTGGAGGTTTACGATATTGTACTAGACACTATGGCAAATCCTGGACATATTTAACCTGATGTCTGTACACATTTATCTAATCACAGGGATCACTCTATCCGAGCCAGGATTGGGATGGAAGATCCGTCCGTGGGGCTGTTAAGGCTCTTTCTTCACCTCCCTGACCCTCTCTTGTCCCATTGTTCCTTTCTATCAAGCAAATGTATTATTGCCTCAGCAAGATCCTGGCTAAAGGGAAAAAATACTCAGCTGTGTTCTTTCAAAGAGTACCCCTGAGGGGTTACGTTCCAGAGACTTGCTCTGCCTGCCCGGAAGAGCAACGGGAAGGCACAAGCCATGATTTGTTCAGCCCCGGTGGTCCTGTTTCGAGCTAACTTTGACTGCACGCATTGCGGTCACTGTGTGGGCTACATGGAATCTCCAGGTCTACAGGCAGAGTGGTGTGGCATTGAATGCCACTTCCTGAAGAGCAACAGTGGGATTATGTCTGAATAAGATCTAGCCAAACCACTTCCCAGGCAACTCATACAGAGGAAGGTTCACAGAGACACAGACCACTGGCTGACTGTCCTCCCTGCTGCAGTTGCAAGCCAGTTTCAGCTCCAAGCAGCTTTTTGTCACTTCTTGCCTCCCCTTGGAGATCACAACATCTGGTTGAATAGCCAGGTTTGCAGGTCCCAGTTTTACAGCCCCCGACAGCCGCTTGGAAGTGCTGTCAGTGCTTGGCAAACATTTTTATGTACTAAATAAGCCAGCATTTTTAAAATGTTTCTGGGTTTTTTAGAATTTAATTTTAATGCACACTTTTATGGGGCTGAAACAGGCAGACATTTCTTGGGCGATGTCTTGAAGGAGACCTGCTGCAAAGTGCAGGTAGCCACAATGAACATTGACCCAAATACCCACACACACGCTTTGCCTTCCCCTGACAGCTGTCAAAAGGTGAGTTATCCAGGGAAAGCAAAACTGAAAAGTGGCATTTGCATGTGGAAAGTGGTGACAACAAAATCACTGCCTTGGTGACAAGATGGTCTACTTCTTTTTGGCTTGATTGGTCTCTCCTCAGCATCCTGCTTGTTTTCCACCCTTTCCAGATAGTCTAGGTATTCAGGAAAGTGGAAGAGTGAGAGACATTCCCTTCTATGGGAGCAAAGAATGTCAAAACACAGGCTTCTTTTTAAACTGTGGGGGGGGGGTTTCAGGGGGAGTTGTTTGTTTTTTATTATTTTGTTTTGGCAGACTTAATCCATCTCCCTCCTCACACACAGGGACATATGCATTTGTCTGATTACAATTTAAACTAACATTCACAAAAGCTGTGCAAGGGGCGGGGAGAAGCTGCAGTGAGAAAAGAAGTTCTTGCAATCACAGCAAAGGGGGCACCAAGGATCTGACGGTTGCCCCAAAGTGCTGCCTGGTCACTTTTGCAAGCAACTGTCACATATTTGGCCTGGGCAAGCTTGACAAAAGCAGCAATGGACAAGTGGGTGCAATTCCTGGTATCCAGAATGGGTTTAATTGTCTGTTTTTAGATGATATCATGGGTAGAGCAACACCTCAAAGAAGTCGTTGCTTGCCTGGGTGGTTTGTTGTCCTCAAACAATTCATCCTATGGAAATAGTCCAGATTTGTACAATATGACAACCTACCAACAGTGTGTTGTCATATCATGCAAGCCTAGACTCTGTCTCTCTCCCCACATATACATACTATGAGAGTAAGAAAGGTTCCAGTTTAGTTTAACTTAGTCCCCAGTGAAATTAGTAGGGCTAAAATCTTGGATAATTTGTCTTACTGATTCCATTGGAGCCATTGCAAATGAGTTAGTTTCAATCCATTGATTCCAGGCCATATATCATTATGTATGCATTTATGAAAATTGCTGAAAGTCCTGTTGCTCCACTAGGAAAAGAACTCTCCAAACCCATAATACTTTCATTATGTAAGGAGCAAGTCATCTTAATTCATTATTACTGAATTCTCAGTGCAACTCAAGGAATACAATCCAACTGAAAATGACCAAGATCATACAATGTTATCTCACCTGGAATACTGCATACAATTCTGGTCACTGTGCCTAAAAAAAGGACACCGCAGAGCTGAAAAATGCAGAAAAGAGCAACTAAAATGATCAATGGGCTACAGCAAGTCCCCAGTGTGGAAAGGTTACAACAGCTGGTTCTGACTGGCTTAGAAAAAGGTCAGTGAGAAGAGACATGATGGAGATGTACAAAATTATGCATGGTACATAGAGAGTGGATAGGGAGACATTTTTCTCCCTCTTTCATAATAATTGAACATGGAATCATGCCATGAATATGCTTGCTGGAAGATTCAGGACAGACAAAAATGCAGCCAGTCAGGCTATGGAGTTCACTTTCAGAAGGTGTAGCGATGGCCATGACTTTAAAAGGGGCTGGAATTCATGGAAGATAAGGCTATCAGGAGCCAAAAATCTCGATGGCTACATCCAGCCTCCAGTACCCAAGGCAGTAGGCCCACGTACACCAGTTGCTGGTGGAAATGGGTGGGAGTGGGCTGGTGCATTGTTCGGCCACTGTGTGAGCAGAATGCTGTACTGCATAGAGCTTGGTTTTCTCCGGTACAGCTCTTGCTATGTTCTTACGCTCCCAAGTGATTAATTGATTTACAGTTATTAATCATGGGTTGTTACACAAGAGAATTTATAGTGATCATAAAACTCCTCCCCAGTTCAAGCCCGTGTAAGCAATTCACAGAGCTAGAGATGAAAGTAGCTTTAGGAGAATGTGGCGCATATCTGCTGTTTGGAGCTGCACCAGGCTTAGCACACGCAACACACATGCACACACAATACGAAACGGCTCCCGTTGACTTTGGTGGGACTTGAGGCAGCTCTGATTATGTAGAACGCTTGGGGAGTGGCAGCAGGTGACGGGAGGCTGTGTACAAAAATATGTCGCAGTTGTTCAGCTTGCCTAGAATATGGGCATATACACAAGGAAGAATCAATGCCGACTGAACTATGTGAAAGTATCATACACACCAGTGTGTTATGAAAGGGAAAGGCTACTTTTGTTTTATGTTAAATGTAGAAGAGGTTCTGCTTACTACATTTTATGAAGAGGGCTTTGGTATCTGTAGTGAGAAAGATCACACCACAATATATGTATTAATTTAATGTCTGTGGCAACAGACTGAAATGCAACTTATCACACTTGCCAGTCTTCTTCTTTTAGGAGGTGGTGGCATTTCCGTCCTCCCGCCTGCCCGACTGCCTGCCTGTCTAAACTATTTATTTTTCTGTCTATGGGGTTATACCATTTAACTCCCCAAAGACCTGTGAAATAGTCAAAACCAAGAAGTCATGGCTTCTCAGAGCCAAGTGCTCCATGACTTTAGTAGCAATTTACACACAGATTTTCCCTAGAAAATATTCAGTCAAAAAGACTATTTTGAACTTAGAAATTGAATTTAGAACTCTGAATTTAGAAAAACACACATCTTTTTAATTTATCTTGGAGCTTGCTATCATCTCTTCTCCTGGCATACACACAGTATTATCTTCAAAATATACATTTCCCTGTCTTCCCAAAAACACACATTCATCTATAGGAGTCTCAAATTTGGTCATGTTTATTGTTCTATGCTTCATTTTCCAATCACTGAAATGTTTAGAATTTGCTACAATACAGCAAAATCATATGAGAGAATTTCAAAGTAATATGCATTTTTCCAGTAGGATAGTGAAATGAAAATGCAATTGATGCCTGAAACTATTTTGGTGCTATTATGGTGCTATTTTGGCTATTTTTGGCCCTGTTCCATTTGCCCCATTCCCATTACCTTCAGCCTTTCCCTGAAATCTTCTCTAAAATAGCATTCAGTCCTTGGGCTGAAAAAAGAAATTGTGCCTGTGTTACAGGCAGTCCTTCTGACCACAGGGAATTCTGGGAGTAAAGGTATCTGGTAAAGAAATACAATGAGTATCTATAAGCAAGAAGGGCAGTGCACAATACAGGACGGAAACACAGTCAATGGCAGACTGATGGGATTCTGGAGGCAAAGAAAGCAGGATCAGGTAGTTCTGACTGGAGAAAGCAAGGTTATCAAGAGGCAGTGGATGCAAGGTAGAAAATAAGCTGATGATGTGATCCAGAACAACTGCATCATGGTAACCTCTTATACTTCCTCCGTGTTGAAAGCAGAAAGGTGGGTTAGTAAGGCATGGTGGTTTGTTACCTTCCCTGTGTATGCTGGCCCAATTTACAAAAATGCCCTTTGCCAGGTGTCTTTTGTTGTGATGCGCACATCTGGTGAGGTAATTACTTCAAATCTGGAGATGATACTGGGGCAATTTTCCAAGCAACCCTATAACAAACCACTGATTCTGGATAGTTTATTACCTACCACTACCACAACCTTCCCGTGCTGCATCGGGATGTTTCAACATGCTGTAGCTGGCACTGCAGCTTATTAACCCCCTCTCTGCCACACAAACCAGATTGTTCTATACTGACTTAGCTCTTACTTGCAAGTTTGGTTTTAGAGCATAACATTTGAGGATTGGATTTGGCCACTGAACTGTGGGATGGCACAGGGCACCATCTTGTCTCCAGTGTCATTTTCCATGTGAAGCCATTCAGAGTAGTCATTATGAGATCTGGGACAAGGTGTTAGCAATTCGCTGATGCCATGCGGCTCTGTTTCTCTGTGCTCTCTGAATCAGGAGAGGTGGTGCTTGTTCTGAATGATGCATGGATGCAGTTATGACTTGGATGAGGGCTGATGAACTGCAACTTAATCCTCACGGCACATGGATTCTATGGGTAGGCAGTTCCCAGGTCTGGGAACTGGGCTGGATGCATTTCTTCCAAAGGAGCAGGTATGCAGTGGGGTGCTCCTGGATCCATCTCTGTCACTGGAGGTCCTGGTGATCTTAGGGAACTGGAACTCCCACTACCAACTTCAGCTAGTCCCTAGGGTGGTACCCAGAACACCCAGCTGTGTTCACATAACACCTGCTTCAGCTATTAGGTGGTACAAAAATATCATAAATCAATATTGGCTACAAAGCTTATGTTGTTGTCAAAGTCTTAAACAACTTGGGAACAGGATGTCTAGCAGACTGTGTTCTCTCTAAATATGCAGCCAGCCTTTAAGAACTTGAGAGGAGGCCAGGGTAGTTCTCCTGTGACAAACAGAATATTACCTTCTTGGTGATAGCACCCAGCATCTGGAAAATTCTCCCCCGTGCAGTTCAGGGAGGAGAAAATATGGTACGTTTCAAGAACTTCCTGAAAATTCTCTTGTTCACTCAAGCTCTGTGTTATAATTAATTGCAATTACTCATATGCTATGCCATATTCTGTTCCTTGTATTATTATAATCGGGTGTATTTTAATACCATATTTAAATATGATTTTCAATATTTATATGTGAACCAATGGGGGATTTTATTACAGTAAGTGATATATAAGTATTACTAAGAACATATACATGTTTCTTTGGACATTCAAAATGCTGGCCAACTGAAGTAGATCTTCCAATATAATGCAAACAGCACGAGATTAAAGATAAGTTTCCTGTCTGAGTTTTTTGACGGACCAGCTCCCCGCATGCTTAACATTTGCCAGCAAGGGCCCACTCAAGACACCATCTCTTATGAATGAATGCAAGATGAGCACCCATGCAAAGCAGCAAGGACTTTCCAGTTGCGTGTTCTCGTACTGTGAAATGTGTTTCCCTGCCCCTGCATGCTCTGAAGAAATAAAAGCAAGGGTGATGAATAATAATTCAGACATTCTACTTCAGCAGTAGAAAAGGCTACAGTCAGCAGTATTTAGATGGCTAGGAAGTGGATGCTTCTGCAGATAAAACCAATCAGCAAGGACTGATTGTAATCGCACCAACACCCATACCTGGTGGTGATATCCAGCTGCTAGAAAGAAGACGCACATCTAGGTGGTCATATCAAGTTGGGAAAGGACAGACACGGAAGAGACAAGAGCTGATCTCTCTCTCTTTCTCGATGGAGCCATCAAAGGGTCCCCCTAAACTGGTGCAGGGAAGCACTCCTAAGTGGGGGGGGGGGGGTTGATTAACCCTCTATTCCCCATGATTTCCCTGTTCCAAATTGTCTCCTGAAGAAATTCCTACTATCCCTGCTTGGGAGTGGGGGACATGATTACCCACATTGTGCCTTCCAATGATATTAGTAGGTGAGAGGACACCACTTCAATCAGGAGAATGGCTCAGGAAAAAGGGGTTAATAAACTTTTCCAGCACTGCTGCCCTAAGCCAGCTGGTGATTAAGCTTTACAAAAGACCCTGGGCAATTGGGAGATGGGTCACATGCATCACAATGCAGTTGCCCCAAATGCTACTTCCTGCTGGTGCAGGGGTGAATCACAAGGAGGAGGTTATTTGGCCCATGAAATACAAGCAGTGAATGCTGGAAGGAATACACCAATGGTGCAGTAAACTGATTGTGCATTTGTGTGCCTGGCCCGGTGAGATCTGTTTTAGGTAAATGCTGTGAAGTGGGTGTTGTTTATAGCCAGGCCAGAGCCTATAAAACACAGTTTTATAAGGAAGTAAAATGAAAGTCCCATATTGTCTCTGTGTATGACAGTGTGTAAATTACATTCTACTGACCTTCACCAAAGAGAGACAGCAGGGTGTGGGAGAAGAATGGGAGAGAGAAAGAAATAGATGGCGTGAAATGGCAACCAGATGGGATAGGGGAGCGAGGTTTTCAGCATTCCCCATCCATTTGTCTGATCCTTTGCAACTTTAGCTAAACATGAAGCAGCCCTGAGGACTGGGCATTAGGCAGAGCAAGCACTGGGAAAAGTTAGCCCGTACTGCTTGCTGCATTGTCCATCTCTGACACCTGTCCTGAACTGAAACCAGCAGATTGCCAATTTGATCTTAAACAATCACCCAAACTGAAGGCAAGCGGAGAAAAGAATGATGGAAAGACAGAAAGAAGAAGCAGAGCAGAGCAGTATGCACTAGTGGGTGAGATGATTAAAGATTAACCCCCCCTTGCCTCCTGCCTCCACCCCCTCTGGGTAGTATAGGCCTTGAAGCTCAGAGAACCTTTCAGAGAAATATTTGAAATAAAGGCCAACAGATAGGGGACGCCGGCAAAATCAGTTAGGGAGGTTGAGGGGCCAATAACCTCTGGCTGCAGGATCGCTGCAATCTGGACCGTGTTTGCTGATGATAATGCGCCTTTCCAAAGCCCTGATAGACATGGAGATGGCAGATTATAGCGCAGCTCTTGACCCAGCATACACCACCCTGGAGTTTGAGAACATGCAAGTCCTGGCCATAGGCAACGGTGAGTCTAATTTGCTCTTTTCTATAACAGTAGGGTGCTGCGGGTAGGCAGCCAAGACATTCAGGGGTGTCTTTCCAGGCTGGCAGACAGATGGTGTGAAGACGTAGTAGCTTGTTTCTCTCTTTCCTGGGTCGGAGGAAAAGTTTTTCCTGGTGGTAGAGGCTCTTACCTGTTGACACAGCAAGTTCTTGTTTGAATTCTACTCCTCCTGGCTTTGAGTGGATAAGATTTCACAGGATAGATGCTCTCTAGAAATCCAAAGAGGAGCATGGTCTGTTCTCTCACATTATATAACTGCTTGGCAGACTGGCATGGCTGATGAGCTTTTGAAAGGATGACTTGAGAAGCCTAGCTTTTCCTGGTTGCTGAGACTTCTCTGGTGCAAAAGCCTGCTAGCAGTAGAAACGGCATTGCTAAGACATTTCAACATGGTTTTTACTGCATTGTACCGTCAGAAACTACAAAGGGAAGCTGCGTCAGGATTCTGCAAAGCTTGAAAAGGTTTAGTGGCTGCAATCTTGTTTACACAAACCTGGGGGGAAAGACCCCTTAATACAGTGGCACTTAATTCCAGGTAAACATACCTGGAACTGGGGTTGCCCAGTTTGTAGGCAGCACTGGTGAACCATTCTGAAGCGGTCACATCTGAGGTAGAAAAATATCCTGATTTCTGTCAGGAAGATTCAAAATATGCAAGGAGAATTAGACCGAAAGGAAACCTGCTTTTTCTATGGCGTCTGTGTATTTTGTAGCTTCAGTGTATTTTGCAGCAGTCTTGCCCAATTTGGTGCCCACCAGAGGGATTTGACCACAACTTGCACTGTCTCAGCCACCTCAGCCCATGGCCCTGTTGGCTGGGGATGATGGGAATGGTAGTCTAAGATAGTTGGAGAATACCGGCTATGGGAAGGCCACTCTATAGAAAGGAAGAGTAGACAAGTACTGCAAGCTGTCATTATTGTTTCCTTGCGCTTCTTTTGCCCTCATGACTTGTGTTGCATTATTCCACTGTTGAATCTTCCAGGGATTAATTTCTGTTTATGAGAACAAAGTGCATTCTTGGGCATAATTACCTCACATCCTCAGGAGCCTCAGAATTAATGTTAGTGTAATTTAGAAGCATGTCTTTCATTCATTCTGTAATTCAGAAGCATATTTTATATATGTGTGTGTGTTGCTAAAGTCACTTAATAAAGACACCTCCTAAGCTATGATCAGTGCGTCATACTCTCCACGTGCACCTATTTAACAAGCAGGACTTTTAATGATGAGTACAGTTATTTTCTAGAATATTTATGGTATAGCTCTATTTTGGTTGGCCTAACACTTTCTAATTTTGGGACTGTCTCCAGAATCCTAGCCAGTATGTATTGAAATTCCAAATGTTTTGAAATTGGGGGTGATGGCATGCTATGAATCAAGAAAAATATGCTCATTTGTAAGCATGTGTGCTTTTAATAATGTGTGTTGTGAATCTGTGAATTTCAGAACGTTTTCGGCAGGGTATCTTGGCAGCTTGTACAAAAACAGTATTTGGCTCATTTCATGCTAGAATATGTCGGGCTGGCTGGGTTGAAAGAAAAGATGGTGCTCCCACAATCCACATGCAAAGACCAACTGGACTGGCAACTGAATTTTATTTCAACACTAGCATCCTCTACTGCGCTGGGCTGCAGGAGGCTAATTTGGGGCGGGGGGGGGGGGGCAGGCCTCATGGCACAAACAGCTCTGTGTCCGTGACACCAGACCCTTCAGTTTCTGGGAGAGTGCAGAGAATTTATTTGTCTCTCCTCTGAACTGCAAATTTTGTGTTTTGAGTTTTGCACGCAACCTCTATGAAGCTTCTGAACTGCAGACAAGCCGGGATCAGCTCCAGCACGAGACATAATATGGCAGCTGCTTCAAGTGATGTGTGCCAAGGGCCAGATATGGACAGAGCCAAATGATTGTGAAATGCAAGAGCTGAAGTTTGCAATGGTTCAACATGAGGCTTAAATCTGTACAAGATAAGCAGAGTGACCAATCCCAATAGCAATGATTGTCATACTTGATCGGCATAATTGGAATTAGATGAAAATTACATTTATTGACATTGCTACATAATACATTTATACCACGACTTTATTCCTCTTGCAAGGAACCAAAGGCTGCTTACATGATCCTCTTTCTCTCCATTTGATCCTCACAACAGCCCTGTGAGGTAGGCTAGGCTGAGAATCAGTGACTGGCCCAAAGTCACCCATGGAGCATCACAGCTGAGCGGGGACCAGAATGTGGATCTCCAGGTCCCAGTCCAATACTCTAAGCCACACTGGCTTTAATAGGTTTCCCACAGACACATAACTTGCTGCCTTCCTGTTACTTATGAGGCCATTTTCTCATACATGAAGTACTTGCCTTCTTTGATCTTTGGAGGTGTTATTCTCCACATGCCACCACAATAGGATGACACTTGTCACAAGTCATGTTCAATTAAACCTTATGAGGAAACACTCATAATGTCTTGTGAATATAAGAAGCAGTGAATCTTGTATACATCAGCCATTAATGTAGATCAAGATTAATACCTTCGTGTTTTCAGAGTAATTCCCTGAAAATAGCCTGATCATTTATCTCACTTCCTTCAAATCAGGTTGCACATTATTTGAAAGAAGGATGTTTGTGTATGTATGCATTCCCACCGGGGCCCGCTCAAGACCTTTTGATGCCTGAAGGAAAGCAGCAAATGTCCCTTTCCTACCCCTCCCTACCAAGTTATGTCCAAGTCAAATTGGTTGGGCACCCAAGACAAAAAATCCCGCAAGCACTTCTCCCACTCCCTAGTGAGTCAAATACAACTATACTAACTTAAATAACTAGCCAATTCCTGCCATTCCATAGCACCTATTCATAGGCACGCATGCTGCCTAACACAAAATCTGGCCCCGATTCACACAGTGCCAGGTATCCTAAGTGATTCATGCAATGTCTCGCATTCACCCTATAGGGCTGGCAAGATAGCAAGCTTTTCTGTGGCACAGCTCTATTCTTCTGGCAGGGAGTTCGGTGCTCCTTTGAAGCTTGCTACAATACCAACACTGTAGGGATCATCTGAATCATCTGAGGTTCTCCTCTGATCTGGCTGGCATTGCTCAGATGAATGATAAAATAGTCTGGTTTTGCATTTCATAAAAGTGTTATTTATTTTCATAAAGTATTGTGGAATTTGTCCTATGACTGTCAGAAACTTCCATTTCAAAACATGTGTTTCCTTTATCACTTACAATATACAGTCATTTAACATTTATATATCATAATATTTTATATTACCCAGTGTATAATACAAATCATCATAAAAGCACTTTATATGTGCCAACCCAGTAGACCATATCAGAGGTTATATTCTGCTATTATGTACAAAGTCAGTGTATTCCAGCAAGTGTTAGGCTTATGCATAGGGGAAAAATAGTTAACTGTTGTGCCTCTTAAATAGAAGTACCTGGACAGTAAACTGAACTTGTCTGCCTTCACGACTAACAAGGCAGTCACTTTCATTATTACCATTAATCAAGATGATGATGTGTATATTTTGCTCCCCACCACAAAAAACTGCTGAAGAAACTTGCACACACAGCTACAGAAATCCATGATTAATATGACCAAGAAAACTATTAATCGAACAAATAGTACAAATAAAAATAAATGCAATTAAAATATCATCTAAAAATCAAGGCAGTACAAAAAGTGTCCAGACAGTACACTAATTTATTTCCTGCCCATCCATATGCCCTTAATTCAAATGACCACCACAAAAGCAGCCCATAATGGGCCTTAAAATGGAACTCAGCATAGTGAAGTATTGGATCTCAGCAGGAAGGGTCCGGGAGGTGTTCCTGCGAAGAAGAACACTGTGTAATTTACAACAACAATACAACAAACTGTGTCTCTTTCCTGATACCAGCATTATTTGATTACCTGGTGCAACAGATTGCTTAGTTGCTTGGGCCGTGATGTAATGCAGCTGGTGGCCATTGGGCTCTTCTTTGGTCAAATCTTTACCTCTCTGTTTCCCAGCATCTTCCCTTGCAGCTTCACGATACTTTCATTTTCAGTTGGAGATGTTTGCTAGGGAGTGGACGTACGAAGAGTGGGGCGGGTGAAGGGAAATAAGTACACATCCCTTTGACTTTTTTAATGCAATGACAAATCACCCCCCACACATACACACACAAAGGGGGGGGGGCACCAGTACCAGCATTAAGGTTTCCTTCTCTTTCCTTTCCATGGAACAGGATAGCACCCTATTCACGTAGGATTGCTGAGCTCTGGTACAGGGGGAAAGAGGGGGAAAATGGTGTTTTGAATCCTTTAAAAAGGCCACGAGGTGTCATCAGGAGAAAAATCTTTGGATGTTCCCAGACCAGGTTTATATGGCAACATCACCCTGCAGAAGCTTATGGAGAGTCCAAACAAGGTTGTCCTCTTTTCATAGCCCTCCTGTGTTGTTGTTTTTTTACCACATTTCCGCCTTAATAATCCATCTGGAAGCCCCATCATCGTTCTTCTCACATTTCCCACTGATTCTTCTGTCTCTTCCTTCAGGTCAGTTATACTTGAATTATCCCTCCCTCCTCCACATTGGATATTGCTTTGAACTTTTATTGATAGGTTATTAGAATGTTTTAATTGTTAGGTCATTTTTACCAGTTTGTTGTCTGGTATTATCTAATTCATTTTGGTATTTTATTCTCTGACACTGCAGGCTTTGTTTTGGAAGGAAAAGTAGGATACAAAGACTGAGATGAAATCAAAATGAATCCTGCATACCAATTGTGAACTCATTTTCTGGGTGCTGATCCTTCTATAGGCCCAGTTGCTCGGTGGAGAAGCAAATTCAACTGCCAGCTCTTAGAGTTGCAAAAGTCTCCTCCCTTCCACTCCATATTGCAGCTTGACAGATTGTTTGAGACTTTTGTAAACAGCTTTGTAAACTTCAAAAAAACAGCACAGAAATACAATAGCACAAAGTATTTACTGTGCGCTTCTGATTCTTTACTCAGGGCGATTTGCAGATGCCTTCCTTGATGTTGCCATCCTCCAGAGCCTTTTCTGTGCTTTGCAATCATCACTGCATTCTTTCCCATGTGAGGAAAGTCTGATATTATCCATCTGTGAACAGCAACAGGAAACTCTGGTGTAATTGCACAATCCTGCTATAGCACAGCACCACCTAGTGGTTTATAGAAAGTCCAAGGAAGAAAAGCAAGGCTGTGGGGACATACAGAAAACAGTTAATCTAAATGCTGCAAAATTCTGGAAGCAGAAGCCTTGGTAGAAGGCCTCATATAGAGACCGCCCCCCCCCCGGCCCCCGCTGCATCCGCTGCCTGTTAACTGTTTTGATGACTGCTTAAGGCTGTAATCCTGCTCACACTACCTGGAGTAAGCCTCCTTCAGTTCAGTGGGACTTAGCGTCTGGGTAGACACACACAGGAGTCCAATGTTAACCAATTTCATATGTGGAATGGTAACTTGTATGGCTCCGAGAAAAAACAGAGGACTCCAGAGTGAAAGATGATGGTGTTAGCAAGAAGAGGAACATTTTGTATCATGTATGCATTGACACCCGCAAAGTAGAAAGTGAGGGCTGGGTAGCCTTGGCTGTGGTGTGATGGGAGCTCCCCTGCAGCCAATGAGGAAAATTCATGTGCAGGCCTCCCTGGGTAGGAGCTCGTTATATAAGGCAGTGGGTTGTACACAGAGGCCCCAGGCTCCTTGACTGCATCCAGCAATCAGGGTTCCACATGTAGTCCCTGTCCCAGAATCCTTCTCCACAACGTGTGACACACTAGCATTGTAGACATTATATGGATGTACCTTCAAATGTCTCTATCAAATCAGTTGTGATATAAATCCTTTGGCTGCAATTAGTTAGGACTGGCTTGCATTCCACTGCTTTCAGCTGGACTTTAAGGGCTTGATATCATGTCGGGTTTCTGCATCTGACGTTGTACCTTGATAAAATGTGTCTGGTCACTGCACGCTTAATTACCTTCCAGTAGTGGAAACACTTAGTCCATCAGTCAGTGGAGTAAGTGACATCCTGCTGATGAGGTGATGGCTTGGGACATCTAGTTGTGGTTTGTACTTTCCCGAATCCTTCCTATTCCCCACCCACTTCCTTTCTGTGATATCAGCCCAGTTTCCTGAGCAGTGGGCTTTCTGGGGTACAGTGCCTGCCTCGGGTTCGGTCTGCTTGGGAATGCGGCCACTGGAAGCTTCCCAGCATTTGGCAATGCCTCTGTTTATGAACCTAGATGGAGGCTGAGCATAGGTTTAGCATGGATGCCCCAACGTTCCCTGCTCCCCCATCAGACTTCAGGGTGGTGGAGGTGATGCAGCCAGCACCATCAGACTTCCCAAAGGCCTCTAGCTGGCTCTCCTCGGACTGACACTGCCTCATTGCTTGAAAAGTACAGGCTGCTTGCTGCTATAGACACCTTTGCCTAGCACATTCCTTAGAGGAGTGGGAGCGGAGAGGTACAGGCAAATGGCCTCTTCCAGGAACATCATGCACCCTTTCCTCGCTCATGCCAAGGAGCCATTCAGTCACCTTCCGCCTGATCTCCCTACTAACAGGGGACACACCAAGTTGAATTGGTCTGACCTCCTTGCCCCTTCCAGCAGTTCACCTGGTTATCATGGTTGGGAGCAGGAATGGGGGAGCTCTGAGCAAAGATGCCCCCTGCCCACACCCCCTGCTGCAACAGCTTCTTCCTTCCCCTGCCAGCTCTCAACCCTTCCTCCGTTTGCAAAGCAGCAAGAAATGATGAAATAGTCCTTTTCTCTTGTCCTGTGCTCTCCCCGCTCATCCCATTCCACACACAGAAACTGACTGCGCTGGCACCACAACCCAGAACATCAGACGAGTTGTGTGGGGCGTGTGTGTGGGGGGTCCATACAGGCTCTGTCTTCCAAGAGAAGGGGCTGCCCTGGGAGGCTCAGGAGGGAGGGGGCTGCTGCCCCTCAGCTTCTGTGGCCCGAGGCACTGGCCTCACTCTGCTAATGGTAGGGTCAAAAGGAGACTGGGCAAAAGAGGCCCATTCCTCTTTCTTCCTGCCACATGGGACATGGAGGAAGGGGGTGGGTGTGTGGCAGAAAGGTCCCTTTCTCGAAAACCTTACCAAGAGGTCATCAGATGCGTTGAATCCAGCAGGCTGGGCCACTTCTGCAGAAAGCTTCGCAGACAGAACAAGGGGCTGCTGCTCCACGCCCACCCCTGCTGCCCCAGTGGCCGACTGCGTGGCCTTTCCTTTTTTCCTTTCCTTTTTGCAGAGTGAGCATGCAGAGTAGGGATCCAGAGTACCACTTAGTCCCATGCAGAGCCCAGGCACACAACATTCTGGGAAATGATGGTGCCTGGTGCAAATGACGGAAGCTTCCCCCGCCTGCCCTGCCCTGCTCTGCGGAAAGCATAAGGAACCAAGGGAAAGAGGTCGTGGTGATGGGGCACCATCCCAGCCTTGGCTGCGAGGCACCAGAGCTGAATCCCACATTTCCACCCTACCGGTGCCATTGGCTGGGGGGTGTCCTGAGATGTCACTTGGTCAAAACCCCAAGCCCATAGTGCATCTGGCTGCGGCCCACCTTAGTCAATACTGTTTGCACAACCGGAAGTGGTTCTTCAAGGCTTCCCCAGCCCTGCTGCCTGAGAACAATCTTAACAAAGCTGTGGATGCCTGGGGAGCTCTTTGCACAGAAATCATGTTCTCCAACCATAAAGTGTTGTTCTTCCCTGCAAAGATGAGATTCGAATTCACAGCCCTTCTAGCCCACTCTGGGCTGCAGCACAATGCACGTCACAGCTCCCAGGCAACTACATATTCTGAAGGGAACCCCTGGTTGCATATTACCTGGTACACGGAAACCATCTCTCTCTTTCCCTCACTTTTTCCCATGCCTGGGAGAAGATGACCACAACAATAACTAATGCTTCTTCTTTTTTCTTCCTCCTTCTTCTTCCTCTTTTCCCTGCTCTTCTCTTTGCCCTGAAATGCATATTACTCTGCTGAATGCAAAATCTACCCTTTATTGCATCTGTACTTTGCAAAAAGAGGTGAATGGTAGGGATTTCCCCCCAGGCTTTAAAAGGCTTTGATTCACTTCTGTGGTGTTTCCACTTTACGGAAGGGAAGCTGAGGCATAAAAAGCTGGAGCCCTCCTTTTCACGCCAGCTCAGACTGTTAATAGCTCAGAAGTTATTTTGCAGGAGTTTTGTCAACTAAAGGGGCCCTCACTCAACCCCACCTTACCCAAGCACACAATATACTATTTTGGGCTGTTTCTTTAAGCTGCTTTAAGTGCCATTTTATGGAAGAAAAGTGGGGTACAAATGAAATAAATAAGGGGAGCTCGAGCAAGACCATAGTTTTGCACTTCACTACTTTTGCTTTAGAGCTACTATAGCCAAGAGAGTAATCCTACACAGTGGGTAAATACCCAGAGGAGGATGCTGTAAGAAACTAAAGGCATCCTGCTGTGGCTTCCAGACATCGTGGGTGGTGGAGGGAGAGCAGGATTCCTCAAGGTCCTCTGATAGCTGAGCCTCACCGTGGCCCTTGCAGCTAGCATGGAAAGAGACACACCAGCCGCCTTCCCAAGAGCAGAAATGTGGCTTTGAGAGGGCAAAGAGGGGTTGTGGAGAGAGGACTTATGCCAGTGCCTACTGGTGCTCCAGCCTCCTTTCTCCCTTTCTCTGATGCTTCATCTATCTGGCCAAAAAAGGGCATCTGGATAAAAGGCAGAGGGCAATGCATGGTCATGGGAGAGATGGGTGTCATTGCATCTCTCTCTGGTTGCTTGATGCATCGCAGCCTCTGAGTGCGGAGGCTTATGTGCATCCAGAGGTCCTAGGATTGTTCCCTAAGCTACAGACCAGAGGTCCCTGGTTTAGCTCTCACCACTGCCAAGCAGTCCAAGGCAAGTCTCTCTGGGCTTTTCTGCATGAGGTGTTTAACATGCAACTTTGCTGAGGTTTCTGTTTCCAGATTCTTCGAGGTATTAAGATGGATACCTTTTCACATTGGTTCCATTATGGAACCAAGAGGTAGTACTGTGGTACAGTGAAATTGTGCAATGCATCAGGCTATCGTGCTGCCATTCACAGAAATACCAGACTTCCCTTGTTAGGCAAAGAGAAAAGCTATAATGGTTGAAGAGCAGAGGAGATGCCCTGGAGGGCAACAGTGTTGTATAAAGCACCTTCAAACTGTGAGTGACTAATTATGAGCACACAATAAAAGTCTCATGTAGAAAGCCATTCTTTCAGTGTGCATATAAATAAATATACTGTACACAGTGCATTATCAAGATAATAAAGATGACCTGCCTTGTGTGGTTCTTGTAAAACTGTATGTGATTGTGTTTTCAGTGCTCCAGACAGACTCAATCAATGTATTGTCAACTTATTTTTCACTGTGCCTTTCATTCTAAAACAAGATGCTTAAGGTGATTTAAATATAAAGCCATTCTTTCTTATAAAACAATTTGAACTCTGAACAATGGCTACAATCTTTCCCCCCTGCCTGCAAAACTGGTCAGCACAGAGATAAGGACAATTATCTAAAATGTTTTTAAAACATGTGTGTAGACATACATAGAGACTGATCTAAGGATCTGAAAGTCCTGAGTTTGAATCTTGTCTCTGTCAAGAGTGACAGAGTGACTTTAGACTTTAGGCAAGCTAATTATTTCAGCTCAGTACCCCAATCTGCAATATGAGGAATATTTATTTACCACTCTATATCTAAATAGATTCCAGGATAAAACGGTGGCTGCTTAGAGCAAGAAATAGAGATGTTTTCAGGAGGTGCCAAAACCAACACTGTTTTGGTGCCTGCCTGACCTCCGGAGGCACAGAGTTCCAGAGAAATGGAGCCACCACATTGAAGGCTCTTGCCTGGATGGAATCCAATCACTCCATTGATCTGTGTAGAACCACATGGCATCTCCACATCCCATCAGGCTGCTAAGCTAGCAGGAGCTCTCTCAAGTATCCTGGTCCCAAGTTATTCAATAGTTCTGACCGACCCTTGCAAAGTTCTTGCAAAAATAGGAATATTGTTTTCATTGTTGCTTGTGTGAATTTGGCATGTCCATAGTGATGTCCTGCCTCCATTTTAATCTCCGGTTATTCTACTCTTGCCTTCCTTGTCCCCCTTCCTAAGCAGACACAACCCCGTCGGAAGCTGCCAACCTCCATGCCTCCAACAGCATCGGGGCCAGTGTGTTGTGTGCCATCTGTGGAGATCGCGCTACAGGGAAACACTATGGAGCTTCCAGCTGTGATGGATGCAAAGGTTTTTTCAGGAGAAGCGTCAGGAAGAACCACATGTACTCCTGCAGGTAAAGCAGGGCAAGAGTACTAGGTAGACCTTTCATGCTTTAAGCCTTTGAAGTGCAATGGATTGCAAGGTATTATTTTTGAAACAAGGGGCTGGGTGCACATCTATGCTGGATCAACTGCTTTGGTGACAGTGGATTTCCCCATCTCTTTCCCTCCCAAGATAGCCTTGCCTTCCCACTGAAAACCCTACACAGAGGATTCCTCTTGGAGATTGTGTGAAAACTGAAAGCAGGGAGAAGTACGGGAAAGCAAAAAATGGCTTGAGATCGAAACAGGGAGCATCGTGTCCGTGATGTCTGTCCCATCATTCTACTTAGGCATGTGTAGGGTAGTTGGCACTGAAGAGGCCCGATGAGCTCGACAAGATTGGCAAGGGGCTTTTGCCAGTCTCATCTCATAGCTTGCTTGCTGCTTCCCTGTACCCACACTGGGGTTGGTCACCCGGGTTCAGATGACGTGGCAACTCACCATGGGCACAACAGCCCCAAGAGCAAGCCACAGGTTGTGAGGGTAGCTTGTTGCCCACAAGCAAGTGACTTTGTAGGAAGCAGTCTGGGTTTGAATTGTTTATGTATTTATTTAAAACATTTCTATAATATACCTACAGCCATTCAGCTCTCTGGGCAGTTTACAGAATTACATAAGAACCCACTGTGGCTCGTCCATGACATTATGAGTTGTCCTGTTATGTGAACCTAGCCATATTCTCTCTTTCATCCATCCATCCATTCACTCAGACAGACAATGCCCTCAACCTTCCCACCATAAATACCGAAATAAAAGATGACTGACACTTGGCTAGAATGGAAAAAGATTCCCCAGCCCTCCTTCTCGATAATGATATTTTTCAGAGTGAGGCCATAGAGTTTGGTAGGTGACAGGAGGAAAAAAACATCCCTGCACCCCAAAGTGGGAGGAAGATGCAATAGGAGGGGTGCAAATGGGGCAGGGGCTGGGTAAGGCACCCCTGGAGAGCAGAGGGAAGACTGAGGTCTGCATGCAGGCTCCATTTTGTATATCCCTCTTCTAGCCAATTATGGACCGAAAACTCAATTCATCCTTGCATTGCATCAAGTCTTAGCATTGTTTGCTTTTTAAACTAATCCCTCACTCTTCTCTGTCTTTGCAGGTTTAACAGACAGTGTGTTGTAGACAAGGACAAAAGGAACCAGTGTCGATATTGCAGGCTAAAGAAATGTTTTCGAGCGGGAATGAAGAAGGAAGGTGAGGGCTCTTCACGGCCACCCTGTCATGTCAAACAATTTGAGTGCAACCATGTCGGAAAAAAAGCTATATACCTTCTCCTTTCTCTGCCCAGCTTCACACAGCCAAGGAATTTTGAGGTCAACATACTTGCATTAAGGCAGAATGCTCAGTGTTCATTTTTGCATACAGATGTATTTCTAATCATGCAAATAAGTGTACTTGAACAAATATACTGCAACCATTTATCACCCACCTTTCTATACTAAGTGTCTCACAAAACAAAATAAAGCAAGAAGCTATAAATATAATAATAAAAAATAGCAAAAGGGCAGAAACAACGGCAATTAAAATGATCAGAAAAGTGCATCATTAACTTGCTGCCAGTTTTTAAGCAGAATACATGCATTTCTGGAGGATAAGGCTGTCATTAGCTAGAAATGATGGTGGTATACCAGTTGTTGGGGAAAAACAGCAGGCAGGTACCCTGTTTCTCTCAGGTCCTGGTTTTGGGCATCCTGTAGCCATCTGGTTAGATTAGAGATGTAGAACCTTGAGGGCTAAGGTCAAAACTGGCCTTCTTGAGATCCACATCTGGCCCTCTGGTGTTTTCCAGGGAGCCGTGCCCTCTTCTCTTACCCCAACCCCTTTCCCCTGGCCAGCAGTCGCTGGATGCTTCCCAGTTTCTGTGCACTGTTCCCATTCCAAAAGATTGAAATGTCTTCCTTGAGGCAAGAGCTTTAAGAAATAGTAGACCCAATGGTATTTGGGTTATTTTGGCTCACCTCTTTTGCTTTCATCATACCAGCTCCCAGGAGCTTGTTCACAACAGAATTTGACCCTTGGATCTAAAGAGGTTCAGCACCCATGGTATAGAATAGATGTTGTGAAAGAAAAGATGCTGGGTCAGGTAGAACTTTGATCAGATACACGAGGGCTTCCTTTATATTGTAATTCCAGCCTTATTTATTTATTATGTTTATATGCTGCACCCATAGCCAGCAAGGCTCTCTGGGAAGCTAACAGTGAGTAATAACAACAGGAAAACAAAAATTAAAAGATAAAAATCCAGTTAAACCAGCAAGGCAATAAAACTAAAAAACCAACCATTAACAAATTAAAAATTAAATTAAAAACAATCTAATCAAAAATGTTTTAGTAAGGAGTTAAGAACAATAAAAGGTTTACATACAATTCACAGCCCAAGTGCATCAGATGAAGTTTGTGTGGACTCACAGAAACTTTTGCCAAAATAAAGGCAAGTTTAAATCGAAAAAAAAGCTTTACTGGCTAGGAGCTGTGGGCTTTTCTGTAAACCTGTATGGAATTGTGCCCAAAATGTGTTGATCTTTTAGGTGCTAGAAGATTCTTCCTTGCTGCACATGTTTCTTTAGTTTAGAGTGAGCTGTGGTCATAATCTCTTTCATCATTTTTTTTCCTGCAACAGCTTAATGCAACTAACCCCCAGATCTTGGACATCCGTGTCTTCTCCACAGTACTAGCTGTAATCAAACCCGTAAGCCCCGGCACTTCTAAGAATGTGGCTTAGACATGCCTGAAGGATAGCGGAATCCTCCTGTCTTTTTGGAGCACCCACTCGTATTTTTCTGTTAATATTCAATGGAAGTTACATTAGGTCCATGACCAGCTAAATACTGAGTAAACATTCAGAATACATCATGCCACGACTGAGCTCTGGCGATCCTGATAACACACAGAATAACCTTGAGCACTCCTATTAACAGCCGCTGACTGCAGGGTTTCCATTTCAGAACAAGCTCATTATAGCCCTATTATCAAGCAGAATTATATGATTGCAAAATCAATCTTCAGAAGCACAGGTGGAATAGTGACAATCAGATATTGTTTGATGCAGGTATTCTTGTGATTAGCCATAGAGAGGATAGATAGCCATCCAGTTGTAGCTCGCAGTTCAGGCATTTGTTTGACTTGGCAACTTGGTTTGCCTCCAGGAAGTCAGTGCTGGTCACGGAAAGGCCAGATGTCTTAACAGGAGAGCCTAGAATACCTTTCCCTGGTGCAGGAAGGAGCACCCAAAATGGTTGTACAGGTGGAGTATCTTTCCTGCAATGGAAGGTTAATGCACTGGGGCCTTTTAAGCTGAGAAAATCAAAAAAGATGACTAAGAGGGTAGATGAAAGAGAGCCATACTCTTATGCACAGTGAGGAAAGAGCTATCCGTTTCTTTAATTTGACTTAAGATATCCCTGTGTACATATGTATCCTTTTAAACAGACTCATTTCAGCCTGCATCTCAGAGGAGTAGCATCCATGACAGGAGAACAGAAGATGTGGAAGGTGAATTTTTCCTAGTCCTGGTGAAACTGACCAGGTTTTCCTTTAATCTTAGCTGTTTCCCCAGAGATCTGAGAAGGGAGAGTATGAGGGAAATCTGCATGTGTGAAGATGACTCAGCTTCCTCTTGCACACTTCTATACATCATTCGCAAATGTGTGCACTTCTAGGGTGAGAGGGGAGGGGCAAAATGCTGACTGAAGGTTGCAAAACGTGGTTCAGTTTGAGCGTACCTGTTCTGCTAGGTGACCTGAAAAACAGAGAAGTTGAAGCATGGCAGTAAATCTGTATTTCTGCATAGCCATCAACCAATTTCTAAGCATGATACAAGCATCTTTAAAGCTAGATTTCTGCCTTTTGGGCATGCAGACTAATAGCAGGAGAGTGGCTCTCAAAAAGAACTTTTAAAAATGGCCTGTGAAATCTATCTAGATTAGGTCCTATCACTGAAAGGGAAAGTAGAGGAGAAACTTGCTGAAATCTGACCCTCATGTATGCACATTAAATGTGATCTTTCAACATTTTTAGTTGAACATGTTGATGTTTTCAGTTAAAATGCATCCTGTCATTCATCGTTAAGATCCATTGAAATTGGTGGGATTTACTCCTGAATATATGCACCATGGTTAGGAATGAGCTGTGAATCCCACTTAAATCTGTGCAGATTAAGACTGTTGTGTCGGGGGTTTATTCCATTGCTTTTAATGGAGTTAGCCATGATGAGCATTTGCTGGCTAGCCAGCCCTGTTCAGCTGGGATCATTTCAGTTCAGCTGACTTCCGTGATGGTGTATGTAGGATTCGGTATACTTTTGAGGTGCTTTCAGATGGGCATCTCCTAACAAAGTCTTCCCCAACTCAGTGCCCTCCAAATGGTTTGGACTTCAAATCCTATCAACCTCAGCCATCATAATCAATGGTCAAGAATACTAATGGCTGTTGTTCAAAACAGCTGGAATTTACAACTGGTATAGTCTGTCCTAGAGCTATCAATGAGATTGTGCAGCTGCTCTATATTTTCTGGGATACAGGAGGAGGAGAAGGAGGAGAAGACAAGACAGCATTGTGTTTATACCCCCCTTTTTAACTCCTGCAAGGATCCCAAGTTTTCCTCCATTCTGTTTTTATGCTCATATCAACAACATTATTAAGGCTGGCTGTGAAGCTGGTTAGGCCGAAGGAGCAAGACTGCCCTAAGCCACTCAGTGACTGGCTGGGTAGGGACGAGGGCCTGGATCTCCCAGGTCTCCAGTCCAAGACTCAAACCATCACACCACACTCTTGGTGTTTTTTTGATCCTCTGCGCAGTTTTTTGGATGAAGAAGAATGACTGTAGTAAGAAACCCTTGCCTGGAAGCACCCTGGTTTAATTTGGGCATTTCATACATTTATGTTATCTTTTATCTCAAATGTTTTGGACAAGACAGGTGGCATCATATTCGCGTTTGGCTTTGCCTTTTCAGAGGGTGAAATCGAATGCTACATGAGTGGCCCTCTGCCCATGCGATGGGGTATCCCCCTCCTCTCCCTATGCCGTCCCCACAAAAGCTGCTCTGCAGGGTTCCATCCGCAGGTGGGGCTTCAGCGACAGGGGAATTGCTCTTGGCCAACAGAACCTGTTGCAAATTGGATGCAACCCCGAAAATTAGGACTATAGCATATAAAATCAATGACTAAAGTATACAAACCAACCAAAGCTTTTTGCTTTGTTTTGTGTTACTTTTTGAATGCAAGATAAAGGGTTTTTTGTGCTTTACGTTTTGGTTTTGGTTTTGTTTTGTTTGCAGCTGTGCAGAACGAACGAGATCGAATCAGCACGCGGAGATCCAGCTATGAAGACAGCAGCTTACCTTCCATTAATGTTTTACTGCAAGCAGAAGTACTTTCACAGCAGGTACTTCTTTGAATTTAGAGAACAAATCAACATAAGAACTATCTGACAAGCCCCCCTGTGTTGTTTTAATTTTACTTTCCATTTCATCCTCTCTATAATAAGAAAGAAATTTCTGTAAATCATCAGATGCTTACACTACAGATCCTGTGTGCTTACTCTTGAGAGGAAGCTCTACTGAACCCGCTGGAGCTTACTTCAGAGTAAACGTGCATATGGGTGTGCTGTGAAATCTCTAGCAGGACATCTTTCATCTGAACCAGATCTGTCATTTGTCAAGGACAACATCATGGGCAATATCCAGTTGCTCTCTTCATGGCACTAGTGCAGCCACATTCAAACCACATTTGGTCAAGGTGCAGTCAGCTATTTGGCAGGTACAAAGTACTGCCCTTTTGTGCTGAGAAAATGTAGCAGAAGTTCAGATTTGAGGGAAGTTGCTTAGATTAGGTGAATCCTGGATGGGGAATCTTGGAAAATGAAGGACATTTTTCTATCTATGAGTAAATATTCATAAAACTGTGCCCTTAGTGTATCAAAATTGAGAAAGGCCCTTATATAGTTAGGTATAAGAAGGGCAAATATCAGGAAGGAATTTGTTTATGTCCAATCCAGAGTCACTCGGTATTTATGTGTATTAAATCTTCTGTGTTCCTTGACTAAGAAATGAAATAGCAAGGGTGTGTTTTTTATTTTCTTTTTTGTTATTTTTACAATTCTGTTGATTCAATGACACATACTTCTAAAGCTGACAAGTTTCCAGGAAATAAAGGCACTTGGAAGAAAAGAAGAAGGGTGAAAGGGTAGGCTTTGCAGTGGCCTTGGAGACAATTTTTTGCACTCTGTAAACAAGAGATTTGGGATCCTTGGATGCTAGAAGGAACTGTACAAGAACTGTACAAGAAAGGAGGCGGAAACCCTTAAAGGAACTGGCTTATGGCTCACAAAAGTATCAAAGCACAATAATTCAAATAACTTCAGTGCATAATAGTGATTGCCAAAACATGCATCCAGGTAGACCAACACGGTGGTATTGCAAACAGATCCATGTAAGAACAACCCAGCTCATTTCAATTGCAGAGTCAGCATTCCACTAAAATAGATCATTGAAGTTTTGGCCTTATTCCTTATAAGGTGTGTGCACAAGAACTTCAGCGTGTTCTATCACTCAGCTCCATGCTGTTCACTTTCCCCAAACAGGCATCTTTTTTTACTGTTTATTGTGATCTAGAAACTGCCACCTAATATTGTCCCCCTCCGTATTCAGACTTGGCAAAATGGTCCCAATGTTCTCTGGCTAGCCAATCAGAAAGAGTGGAGAATGGTCCTATGCATCTGTCTTTTAATTTTGAACTCCCTCATTACAAGGAGTCTTGGCCAACTTGCATGGTTTCTTTCATCCCAACTGCTGCAATGTTGGGTGAGATATATTAGGCTCCAAGGACAGGCACCAGGCCTCGTGACCAGTGGTGCTTCCAGACAAGGCTTCTATTGCGAAACCGTCTTGCAAGAAACACAGAGTTTTGGGGTTCGGGTTAGGGGCAGACAGCATCTTTTATTTGCACCCCTCTTGTATTTCACAACCATTGCTTCCACTGACATTGTATTTGGGATGATGCGAAGAGGTATGACTGTTCTGTCTACTGGTGAATTGCTGTATTCCTTCTACACCACCAGAGCTCCAGACAAACTCATGTGAGCTCAGCTTTTGAATCATCTGCAAGTGCTCTAAGAACACTTGGGGCTGGTTTGCAGGATCAACGGCTCCAAGCTCAAGATGACAAAAAACCAACTGAAGCCAAATCACAACCAAGTGATAGTTCAGTGTTTGGACCGAAGAGGTTTTGCCCACTTGCTGCTGAACTCCAGTACCCAGAAGCCCCAGCCCATAAGGCCAATGTTCAAGGATGATGGGAGTTGCAGACCAACAGCATCGGGAGGACCACGCATTCCTCACACTAGCCCTAAGGAGACCAAGGGAAACAAGTTATACCAATGTATGATTTGCTTGCAAAAGCATTTACCCTAGTTTTGGAGGCCAACATAGCTAATAAAGGAGGGGAAGAAGAGGCATTAAAATATAACTCATGTTAGACTATTTGAGGAAAAATGAATTTCCATTTGGTAATAGGTCAAGAGCCTTTGGATTCCACTTAAGCATAAGAAAAGGCATTTCACATTCTCCCACATTGTTAGATGATGAAATCTTGTAGTTTGCATAGCTTCCAGTTCTGTTTTTTTTTTTTTTTCCTAAGTAATGTTAGGTAAATTTTCATGCTTTTCCAGATATCATCACCAATTTCAGTGATAAGTGGAGATATCAGAGGGAAAAAGATTGCAAATATTGCAGACGTGTGTGAGTCTATGAAGCAGCAGCTGTTAGTGCTAGTGGAGTGGGCCAAGTACATCCCAGCATTCTGTGAGCTTCCTTTGGATGACCAGGTAAGCCAGTTGTTTGGATTCCCATTTATAGCTAAAATTAAACTGTGGTTTCCTTATTCCAGCTCTAAAAAATTCTGTAAGCCTCTTATGTTACTCATTGTTTGAATGAGCATTATTGTCCTTTCGCAGTTCATTGATACACAGAAATACTGAGCTGATTAGCAACATGTAATATTTTGTTATATTTTAATTTATTTTACATGTGCATGCTGCTCCCTGCTCCAAGTGGAGTCTCTAGGTGGCTTACAACACTTAAAATTACACAATCGCTAAAACAATAAAACGAATAAACAATCAATCACTCATACAAGGAAACAATAATAAAACCAATCAAATATGATAAAAATATGATAAACACAATAATAAATAAGTAATTGCAATAAATCCACTGCAGGAACAACCATAAGATGATACGTTATCACACACATTAAAATAGTTGTTAAATGTATTGTTAAAATGCCTGGAAAAGAGAAATGTTTTCACCTGGTGCTGGAAATGGAGTAATATCGGCACCAGGCAAATTTCTCTGGGGAGCACATTCTGTAAGCGAGGGGCAGCTACTGAGAAGGCCCTTCTTCTATTTGCCTCTCACCTCTTTGAGGAATGGCTCCTTTAGAAGGATCTTCTAAAGGTCTTTACAAATGGAGACAGGGACCTCTAAAGACACATACAAAAAGAGACTTGAAGCATAAGCAAATTAGCATATGCAAATTTGTGGAGGTTGTCCTGTGGGCCTGAGTTTCAAATCTTTTCGGTACCTCCCCACAATTTATCCCCCAGGAATACTTCCTGCACACTTAGGGGCAGTGGTGAATATTAGTGTAATAATCTACATACTTTCTTCTTTGAAAGAAGGATGAAATGCTCCTGCAGTAGGCCACAAAATTGCACATCCTGAAAACTGCTACAACAAATCATCATCAGCTGAAACTTCTGTTTAAAAGGACAACAAATTCATCATGAGTTAGGTGTGGGTGAGTGGAGAGTTAGTAATACAACCTGAAATATGCAATTGAGATGTAAGTATTTGCATGCAAAACCTCAATGGCCATGGTGAACAGGCCTGGGGAAGGACTGCATTTCACCAGCAAGAGGATGGTAGGATGAGTTGGAAGAAAAGCATCTGTATCCCTGTCAGCCATCTATTTAATTCATTCCCAGAAAGCACCTTCATCCAAAAAGCTACATTTCAGGGCATAGCACATGAAATTCCATCCAGCAAAATAATATGAAAATCACAACATCAAAACTTCATTGACAGTAAAATTGGCAAGATGAGATAAACAATTGCACAGGCTAAAACCACACAACCGCACAAACCAATTGTACAAACCTAGCTTGTTTTCACTAGTCTGGAGGGCATTCCAGGGACAGGGCACCATCAAAGAAAAGGTTTTGTGGTTGCACAATGCACTTAAACTAATGACTGATTCAGAGAAAGGCCTCAGCTGAGTACAGGTTAAGAAAGCAAGGAGGGAGCCCAAGAAGGAAATGTTGCAATGAAGCAAACTTTCCCCATGCTTGGGGATAATAGGAGTTGAAGTCCAACACATCTGGAGATCACCTGGTTGGGGAAAGGTAAAATAATGGTTGATTTAACTTGGCAAATTAAACATCTGAAAAAAAAGAGAAAATATCTAAATATGATGCCATAGCAAGTTAGTTGTAAAGTTGAGCGTGGGAGTGCACACAATAGGAGGAACAGTTGCTTTCTTGCCCCGCTGTTTGTCATCTTGCAGCACATGGCCAGTCCTTGGAAATAGGACACCAGACTAGCAAATCTTGCTGTGAGCAGATAATAACACTCTTTATGTTCTCATTGGAGGGGAGGGGGATGCATCTAAGTGGGAATCATGCGGATACAATCCCTGAAAATGGCTGGGGTAGATAAGGCCTCATGCATGCTTCATTTGCCTCACACAACAATCACATCCCTGGTTGCAGGAATGCCTGCATTTGCGGCTTGTTTACAGCAGGGCTGGGCAAGTTCTGGCAGGTCAAGGGCCAATTTTCCTTCCCTGCCTGCTGCCACCACACTGCTGAATTTGCCACCAAATTTTAGCTGCACAGCAATAGCAAAAATACTGATGTTTTTGTTGTAAACCTAAGCACATGTCCTGTTTGACAGGGAATTTGTGGCAAATCTGGCAGCAGCAGAGTCTGGGCCACATGTGGCCTGGGCTGCACATTGTCCACCCCTAATTTACAGAGAAGTTTGAGATGGCCCTTTCTGTGCTTTTAGTATCAGGATACTTTTAACGAAGAACATTGCTCAGGCAAATTTGCCTCCTACTTTGTCTTCATGAGTTGATCGAAGCCTTTGGGAAATAGTAGTCTCTCCCTTCCCTTCAGATTGTTCACTGCAAGGTTATTTCTCGGTGTTTGTTCAGCACATACACATTGGCCCATCCCCGTGAAGACACCCTTTCCCAAATCCTTAAGTTAATGTTTAGTAGTTGTTTGCCACGCAGCTGAAGTCCCAGTCGGACATTAAGAAGTATCCATGTCACACCGTGTTTTCGTGTTAACCTTTGTTTCTGCAGATTTTTTTTTAACAGAAGTAGGATAGGAGAATCAGAGCATTCCTGAGGATCACTGGAGGGTATAAAGTGACTCACTGGAATCATTAACAACAAAGTGATTGGTTTGGTTTAAAAAAAAAAACTCTTCAGAACCCTCTTCTCAACAAAATGTCCACAGTCACCAGAAAAATTACATACACTGGGACAGGGATGCTAAACTTTTGGGGTTGGATCCAGATAGGATGGCATGGAAGAATTCCTTGGCGTTCCATGGAAAGAATATACTAACACAGTAGCACAACATGCACAGATTGAAATCTGCCCATACACCAAGCACACAACAGTTCCTGAGCAACACTGCACACATGTCAAGTGCTGACAGAGCCCAGGATGCCAAATCAGGATGGGCCAATTAGTGGAATAACATTACCAAATAGGGAGGAAAGTCACTGTGCTGTAACACACATTCTGCTCACATGGGGCAGAATCTGGGTCCAGCCCATGAAGGATAGTCCACCTTGTGGCTATTCTGTGACCTTATGGTGCTCTAAAGAACCTTCATGTTGCAGAACCCTGGCAGCTGAGTATAATTTCATTTCCTGATTAACTAGAAATGGTCCATCCTCACACTCATGCAGTTCTGCCCTCTGGAGAGGACCAGCTCAGTTCAGCTTTCTTCCTTCGCACTGCATGAAGACTCCAGGAAGTGTGCATGTACTGGCTATTACCACAGAAGTACTTCCTGTACAGCCATCCAACTGGCCTTCTGGTCCCCACGCCCCGAGCTTGCAAGATACTGATGATATGGGAACTCTAGTCCCAAAACAACTTGGCTCCAAGTGAGGATGCTCATTGCATCATTGGAGTATTTACTTCCACAGATTCTGGTGAAAGGTCAGACAGTGTCACCAAGAAATGAATGGAGTTTTGCTGTATTCTCTTTGATGTGTGACATATTATGACTGAATATGGAAGGGTGAGTGCTCCCTGTACTCTGATGCATGGGAGGCACTCCCTTGCCTATTGTTGCAAGTTTCGGCTGGCATATCTGTGCAGACATGAGTCAGCTGGGGAAGGAAAGTTTTCCAACCCCACAGAAACAAAACAGTCTTGAGGGCCGCACTGCCAGATGCCTCCTGTAACGTGGCCTTCACAGGAGGTAGCAAGGTGAATGTTCTCTCTGCATTTCTCTTCCATGGGTACATTCGAGTTCTCTGCCTTTCTGTTACACTCTTCTTCCAGTAATAAGAGGTCTTTGTTGCTCCAGGTGGCTTTGCTACGGGCCCATGCAGGAGAACACCTGTTACTGGGAGCTGCCAAACGGTCGATGGTGTTCAAAGACATCCTACTGCTAGGTAAAGAGCCTCTGTCTCCTCCCATTATACATACTGCAGTCTGTGAAGTTTTCAGTGTAGGGATTTGAAAGGAGAAGTGTGTTGCAGATTTTAACAGCACAATCCTATGCATGTTTATTTGGAAGTAATTGGGAATGTATGAACAGTGTAAAATCCATTCTGCATCTGTTTCAGTGAAGGTTAAGTGCTCTTTGTTGTGCTGTCTGCACACTGAAGGAATCAAATTTTTCAAAAATCTGTTCCTATGCATTTGCTAAGATTTGCATTCTTGAAAATGAGCAGGCTAGAGACAGTGAGTAGTTTTTAAGAGTTGAATGTGTGATAAGATAGGTGCTTCTTCCTATTTCTTCACTGTCATTTCCAGTAAATAGATTTTGCAGGTTTGGGAACGGGAAAAGGGCAGAGACACTCTGAGTGACATATAAATGATTGCACTGATATGCTTAAGCTCCAATTTACAAACAACTTATGAGTATTCCTGCAAGTTATTGGTGGGACATAAGGGACATCAGTTCTGCCATAAGGACATTTTTTCTGGAAGAAAATAAAGTGAAAACAGGAGCCTTGGAATTTTTAAATTTTCCAACAGTTAAATGATGGAGAGGGCAAGGTAATTATTTGTCATCTGTTTGTCTTTCAGATAAATCAGCTGTATAAATAATAATAATAGTAATAATAATAACAACAATAATAGCAGCAGCAAATGTTTCCATCATAGCTCAACAAATCCACTGGAAGGGGAAGAGGTTATTTAATAAAACAATAGATAGTAAATTACAAAACTATGGGCAGCCAGGGAACCGCATTGGCAAAGATGTTTGAAAGAACTAGGTTTTAAATAAAACAATTTTCCTGCAGGAAATGACCACATAATCCCACGTAACTGCCCAGAGCTCCTAGAAATCAGTCGTGTGGCTGTACGGATCCTGGACGAGCTCGTGTTGACGTTCCAGGAGTTGCAGATTGATGATAATGAATATGCTTGTTTGAAAGCCATCATCTTCTTTGATCCAGGTAGAAGCAGATTTCTTCATGACTGCAAGTGGGGTGTACAGTGGTTTGTGCACTATACAGTAGTCCTCTAGCACAGCCAAGACACTGCTTTTATTCAATCTTCTGGAAGTTGGAATCAAGGACAGTGTTCAGCATGATACTACCACTGACATGAATTGCCTGTGCAGGCCTCTAGCAGAATGCCAGTCCCTTTGGCTTTTAGGGCAGGTTTCCCCAGAAAACACAACATGGCAACATGGGCTATTGACCTAGAAGCTGCATATGCTATTGTTAGTGCAAGATAATTTACGTCAGTGACAGTGTCACACTGGATACCACACAAGCACTAAGGAGAAAAGACCTCCCAACAGAGCTTACCCAGTAAAATCCCATTAAATAGAATCCTAAAGCAATGGTAAAACACAACATTTAATCAAATCTAAATTATTAAGTAACGCTGTTTCCCATGGCCATGCTCCTCCTTTACGCTCATTCTGCAAAGGTTCCTTACAATGTGATCCTAGATAGGGAATTAGTGATTAGTTTAAGTGCCTTCTGAAGAAACTGTCCTAATTGCCCCAAGGTTGATTCCTGTTTCTGCCAGGGATCAGGTCTCTTTAAGTACTGTTTTGTTTTCTTTTGTTTTTCATGTTACAGCAAGATAGTTTGACTCTGAATTCAATAACAAAAAGTAACCATCAGAGAAAGCCCGAAAGAAAGCCCCTCTCCTCCATAAGAGCAGCAACTGGCAGGAGGCCAGTGAAGAGCGGCTGCTCAGGTCTGCCTTGGTGATTCATCATGAATCTCCACCTGCGGTCATAAGGAACCATTAAGCCTTAGTCACGCTCTACCTGCCCACGCGAGAGGGAGAGAGAGAGAGAGAGAGAGAGAGAGAGGCTCATGCTGCAGTCACCTTTTATCACCCTGAAACTGAACTGCAGTGATTTGATGACAAGGATGTCTGGATCTCCTTAAGAAAGGGGGCAAACAAAGCTTGGCGATTCCGGGGAAAGGGGCTGGTGTGGAGGCTACTCTCCTTCGCAACTTCATCCAAGCTCTTTCAAACTATGCCACCTATGGCCTCCATGCTGCCATTCGAAAGCAAACAAAGCTCAGCTCAGGTGGCCAGATGGAAAGGAAAGCAGGACTTCTGCACCTTTGATATCTAAGTTGGTGCAGTTTTCTCATTTTTCTAGCACTCCTCATCACATCCCCTCTTGGCGGGAACTGTGCCTTTTGTGCTGAGCTGAGTCACCTGGTTTCATAAGCCTCTTTACCAGTTCTTACATCAGGGCTGGGCAACCCATGGTGTTAGAGATGCTCACCTCCATTTTCATTCATCCTTGACTATGGCTGGGGCTGAAGGATTGTAGTCCAACGTGTAGTCCATGTGGACAGCCGGAGCTCAGAGCTAGCCTGTGCAAATCCTGAATAAGGAACATGAAACAGGTGCCTCTTCCACAGTGCCAAAAGAGTTTGAAGATAGTGTGGATTCATGTAGCCACCCAAACTGGCCTGAATCTCTGGATGTGCACCTTTATATGGGAGACATGGCATAGTGTGTAACTTCCTGTGGCTTATTCCAGATGCTAAAGGCCTGAGTGACCCCATCAAGATAAAACGAATGCGGTATCAAGTTCAGGTCAGCCTGGAGGACTACATCAACGACCGGCAATATGATTCTCGGGGACGCTTTGGGGAGCTCCTCCTGCTGCTGCCCACCCTCCAGAGCATCACCTGGCAGATGATTGAACAGATCCAGTTCGTCAAGCTCTTTGGCATGGCCAAGATTGACAACCTGCTGCAGGAGATGCTGCTGGGAGGTAAGCATTTCCAGAGAGGCCCTGCAGAGAGCTTTCCAGGCATTAGACTTGGAGTCTTGATGCTTGGCTAACAGGCAAGTGTAGGACACAACATCAGCCCCACTGCAAAGAAGAAGAGAGGAGAAGAAGACATCTGGAGTCCAAGAAGAGTCTCTGGTGTTTGGCCAGGGACTCTGATCTCCCTGCCTGAAGTGAGATTTGAGGTAGTCATCTGTTTTTATGTTGCACTAAGGTTTGCAGTCAGGGTAGGAGAGAAGAGGTTATTGTCTAATGGGACATAATCTTATCTTCAGTCTTCCACCAGAGGCCCTGAGGTCTACATAGAGAGAGGATACACCACCTGAGGCAGGGAGAGCATGTTATAGATATTTTATGGGTGTTAGGCTTTTTCTCTCTTTCAGAGAGTAATAATATGAGGTGACTCCATTCCATTCTATTGGAGATCCTCTGTCTTCAACCCAGTTAGGGGGACACTAGACATTCAGTGGAGAACTGGGTCTAGTCAGTGAGTGTCTCTGCCAAACAGCTGAGGAAGGACATGTTTTGAAGCAGAGAGACAGTGGACTGAGAGGATGCAGGAGAGGGAAAGGGAAAGCTGTCCTTATTTGCCACTTCTGATTGCATCTTTTCCCAGTGCTCTGTAGCTCCTTGGCAAAGACCTGAGTTCTCCATCCCATCTCCCCACCAAACCTCAGTGTCCAGCCCTTAATCTTACTCAGTCTTGTGTGCCTTAACACCACTGCATCTTCCCCCTCCTCCCTCCCTCCCTCCCCCTCTCTCCCCACACACACAACCAAGATACAAATTGATTTCTGTTAGCCACAACATGGCCCTAGCATCACCTCAAGCAGGTGATCTTGGTTGTGATCCTGACCAAAATGCACCTCCACAGTTATGACCGCACACCTACACATCTGATATTGATTGGCAGAACATCCATGACTAGTTTGGGCAACTAGAAGGTGGGCCTTGGTCATGTGCTTCTCTCTATCCCTGGGTTGATTACTGACACTGGGAGCATTTCAAATGTGGAAAGAATTGTGTGTCACTTTTTGCGCTGAATATCGTGCCATGCTAAGAGCAATATAAATCATTTTAGGATCGTCGAGCGAAGCACCTCATGCTCACCACCACGCTCTGCACCCTCACCTTATCCAGGAGAATCTGGGGACAAACGTCATAGTGGCCAACACAATGCCAGCTCAGATCCACAACGGGCAGCTGTGTGAGTATTCCTGCAGGGAGACCCAGTATCCAGGAATGCCGTGCATATTCTGAGTTATGGTAAACTAAGTGCACATGGATGTGCACTGGTTATCCTTCTGCTTGAATAATGGGATCAGGTTTTCCCATGTTGCTCTGGCCTCCCTAACAGACGTAGCAGTGGAGAACAGGGGAGCTTTGCTGTGTGGAAAACTTGCTGTTTGTTCATTGTTCTTCAAAAAAAAAAAGCATCCAGAGGATGTGTATTTGAGCACTGAATTTCTCCCTGCACATACTTTTTTTCAAAGAAAAAAACGCAGAATCATGGTGCTGAGGGAAGAAAGCATTGTTTTACTTTCCCTTTCAAAGGGGCACCCTGAGTACTGACATCCTGCAGTGTATAAGCATGCAACCTTTACACACCTATACATTTACACACACATGAACACACCAAGAAAAAAGAATAAAGTGGGAAAAAGCATTTTTTAACTATCCGCACAAAAACTCCTCTGATACTGGAGTGATATCAAGTACACTGCGTAAAAGCAGCCCATTACAGATACTAATGTTTAATTTTTTAAAGATTTGCATGAAAATTTTCATGCACAAATTTGCCTCATATACACAAACTTGCAAGCCATTTGACTAATTATAATTAATTTTTAACATAACTTTCACTAATGTAGGATTTTCTGTGTGCATTTTTGACCGGATAACTCCACTGCAAAATTCAGGGATGTGCAAATTTTCAAGAATAACTGTGTTTATGTATTGATCAAAAAGTGCAGAATTATATCACTTCACATTAAACTGTACACATATCCCCCCAGTCCCTAAGATTTGAATTAGTAGCAATAGCTTTGGGACAGATGACTTCTGTAAGAGGAGGAATGGTCCAGTCCCAAGAAGGTGGATGGATGCTTCTCCACCTTCTACTCTTACAATGGTGATGGCTCTCTTCTCTGGCACCTGCTTCTTTTATGTTTTACATTAGGAGTAGGTAGTCTGTAGCTTTTCAAGTATAGTTAAATTACAGCTCTCATTATCCCTCATCATTGGTTATGCTGGCTGGGATTGATAGGACTTCGAAACCAAAACATCTGGAGGGTCACAAGTTCTCTGTCTTCACTTACAGGGATTCTTTTAGCACTGTGTATAGATGCCAGCAAGAACTTCGTGTGGTTTAGCATCATCCTATGTTTATTCTTTCCAATAGAAGTCTTACATTCCAACTTAATTGAAAGCCAAAACTAACAGGTTGCAGTCTTAAGCACAAAACACTTACTAAGGAGTAAACCTTATTGATCCTAGCAGAACTTTTAGAAATCTGTGTAAGATGGTGCTATTACACATTTCTACCATGTGTATGGAAATGCTTGTGTTTGGCTCAAGGCTTTACGGTGCCTGATTTTGTAACAGAGCCTTTCTCCCCACAGCCACTCCAGAAACTCCTCAGCCTTCCCCACCTGCTGGCTCAGGAGCTGAACAATACAAACTACTTCCAGGAGCCATTGCAACTGTAGCCAAACAACCCAGCTCAGTCCCTCAACCTGCCATCACAAAGCAGGAGGTCATCTAGCATCTGAACATGCCTGGTGTCATGAAGACCATGTTGCGAGAGAAAAGTTCTCGCTCTCATCTTGAACATGCTGGAGGTGGAATGTTCATCGAGATATCCCAGGGTACAGATGCACCAATTTTCTCTTTGGAAACTGCATGAAAAAAGCCACCTCCACATGTTGGCTGTGGAGACATCTGCACCCAAGCACTGCAGAACTTATGGACTAGCCTCCATGGTGGCCTTATCCTCCTTCTGTAGCACCAGGTCCCACCCTTCAGATCTGCTGGTGCCTTTTACAGAAATGCACTGACTGCCTGTTTCTTCACTGCCACTGAGTTACTTGTTATTTTTATTTTTACTGGTTTTTAAAAGGCATCTGAATGTGGGGTGGTGGGGGGACACTCCTTGGCTGGAGCATCTCTAAATAGCTCCAAGTCCTCCTGTGACATTCTGGAGTTAACACATTCTCAGACGGGCATGGCTTCTATGAAAGAAGATGCAGAGTTTGAACTGGCTGCTGCCAGAGCTTCTGTAATGCAACCTCTTTACTGCTTCCTGCATAGCTCCACTGCCTTGGCGTGATACCAGAAGCATAGACCAGGCCTACATGCTTCCACTGAACCTCAACAATAAACAAAAATTCAGTGGCAAAAGTGTTGCTCTCTTAAGGTAGAGTTATCTGGTTGTATTTTGTCCATCTGGTGATTGATGATTTCTGTGAGGAAGGAAAAGTGTATATGAACAAAGAATTTCCGTGCTGGGTCAGAACAAGGTCCATTCTAGTCCAGCATTCTCACCTTCCAACAGTGGCCAACACAATGTTTCTTGGAAACCTAAAAATAGGGAGATACAAGAAGGGCCAATGTCTTCTTACTGTCTTTAGCACCTGGCACTCAGCTCCATTTTATGTACACATCAAGGTCCCACGGCTAATAGCCATTGATAGACTTCTCCTTCATGAATTTGTCTTGTTGTTAAGACTAAGATCTGGCTTGCTGAAACAGACTGCAGTTCATCTATTTGCAGGGACACCTCTGTGGTGAGGTATGTTGCTTAAGGTTATTCTAATGCCCTCCTTCTCCTTCTCACTTTCCATCCAAAATGAATGGTTTGGTTCAGTGGAAATGAATAATGGCAGATGTGTGTATTTTGGTGAACCTCTTAATTGTTCCATTGCCAATCCGTCTGTTTCTTGTCCTTATTCATTATGATCTCAGGTGCTATTATATTGAGAATCATGGAGAATAAATATGGGAAAGAGTATGGGCTGGAGCAAGTTGTAGGAGCAAGACTGATACCCACAAACTCACATTATGCTTTACCATTCCAAGGAACTCATAGAAAACCTTCTGTTTGGGCCGACTGCACTTTTTGCCCAAATCCATGGATTGTCACCCTATTCACATGTCCCATAAACCTGTGAGGGATGGGGCACAAGGATGAGCATGTGAGCTCTGCCCTCACCTCTCCATATTTTGAGGGCAACTGTCCACAGCTCACACCCTTTTCTGGAGGGGGACTGTCCTGGCACATGAAAGAACCCAGGTTTAAAAGTGGATGGAGAACCTCCATGGATAGAGAAGGCTCTCTGCTGTAAAATGATCACCCTCAACAGAGGGAGGAAAACCAGGATGGTGATGGAGAGAGGTGGGCTCAGCATGCTCATTTTCGCTCTCCCTTCCTCCCGCTCAGCTATTTATAGAAAGCCTGACTAGGGCTTATATTGCAATGGAAACAGTGTCCTCTGTGGCAGAGTTGAGGACCTGCCCTTGAGTGCTTGCTGTCATGCCATTTGGGCACCATTCCAAACTCCAGGAATGGCAGCTTCCTTGACACACCCATTGACAAAGGCCATAAGCACATAACAAGCTGTCATTGATGGAGTCAGGTCATTGACCCATCTAGCCCAGGATTGCCCATTCAGATGCAAGGCTTCAGAGAGAGGACTTCCCCAACCTGCCTCTAAATTAGAGGTGCTGAGCATTGAAACGGGGGCCTTCTGTACGCGAAGCATGTGCTCTGATGTTGAGAGCTATAGAAACGTCCTTAAACAGAGGAACTGGGCACATCTTTACAAAGCATGTTGAGAACCTTTGAAGTACTCTAGAAACTCTGAGATTTAAAAAAACATAGTTGAATGTTGTTCACAGGAGGGAGGAAGAATCTTTAGCACATTTAATTTTTTTTCTATGCAATCATGAAGGTTGGGAACCTGCAGAGAGGGTAGATTCCTGAAAATGCTGAGCATTTCTTGTACGCTGTACAAAAGTGGCACTAGCACCTAATAGGATGTCAAAAATATGCTGACATTTGATGGGCATTAAATTGGGATTTGTAACAAGGGTGAGAGGTACCCTAGTTGTCAGATATTCACCCTGGGGTATGTTTACATCATTTGTTATCCTTGCTTAAGGAGTCCTGATTTCCCATCAAGCTCCACTTTATTTAGCACATTCAATGGGTAAGTTAGAGACTGAATCTGAAAGAGAAAAGATATTCAGAAGAACAAGGGGATTTGCTTATTTTAATCCCAAGATAAACAGTGCTATAACAATAGCTGAATTGTTTACTCTGATGACTAACATTTCCTGTTAATTGGAAGCCTAAGTCACATAACAATTTCAGAGATTCAAAAGTCTCCATGGGTGCCATTCCCATTCCACGCTTCCATCAGAAAATTGCACTGCAAGAATACACAGAGAGAGCCTGCAAGTTCCCAAGCATTTTTAGTTGTGTTTCAGGACACAGTAGGGTATTCATGCCACTTTATTTTGTAAATATTGAGAAGAAAAATCACTTTTGTGGTTACCCTCCCTCCTCAGAAATGTTCATATGAATCAGTTTAGAGGGGCTTGCAAATTATTCAAGGCATTCAGCATGGAAGTGTGGGTGTTAAACCTGGAATTCCCTGGAATTCATAAGGGTTGCTAGCTTGAGATAGCAGCCTCTGAATTCTGCACGTATAGACAAGCTTGGCTCAAAATGTCATTGTAATAAGAATGTTGCCCTCTTCCACGCCTTCTCTCTGGAGCCCAGCTTGTCCCTCACAGAGAGACATATACCTTAATTTTATAGAAGAAGCAAGTGATCAGATCAAGGCCCAACCCAGGGAAGAAAATAGCTATGATGCAATTTAGAAAGGCCTTTCAGTCTTTAGGTTAATACACTGAGGCGGGTGAGCACCATTTTCCATCATGCACCATATACAAGAAGGAAAAAAATGGTTTGCAGAAAGAGCTCTAACTAGGAAAGAGAAACACTAATGCCTATGAGAAACATGGACTATATCTCTGTCCCAGAAACTCTAGAACGGTGGTTTACGAACTCTTTGCTTCCATATAATCCTTTCTGCCCCTGGGCTGCACTGCAGAAGGAGCTGGCAGTAAGGAAATGTTAGCAGGTGTGGACAGACTTGATATTTGCAGGATCCACTTATTAATAATAATTATTATTTTATTAAAACCTTAAGATCTACCAGCTAGAATAGGGTGCAAAAGGTATGCACATAAAATTAAAGAATTCTATGTCCAAAAGTTGCTACAAGTACCAGAACCAAGTAAAGTCCACAATCTCCCAACACAAAAATCACTTTCTGGTTACCAAACGCTTTCTTCATACATTCACATGCAATGGGGGGAGAGTAATTTTCCTGCTGTTTTTAAACAACTGGGAGCCAGAAATCTTTGATGATCTACTGAAATCATTCCGAGGTCTGCCAGTAGATCCTGCTCTTCATACTGCCATCCCTGTTCTAGCATCTTTAGATCAATTCAAGTACTGACCCAAATCGTATTGTACCTGGCACCCCGCGTGAGTCGAGAGCATTCCATACACTCCCCTGGTGTGCAGGACAGGAAAAGATCAGCATTTCTTGATGGGTAGAATTCAAGTTGCTTTATGCAAAGTCAGGCTAATGGTCCATCTCACTTGTCTAGTAGCAGCTAACTTGGATTTGAGACAGAAGTTCACTGATTTCTGCTACTGGATCAAGATCCCCTTAACTGGAGATGTAAATGATTGAAGCCAAGACCTTCTTAATGTGGAACATCTGCTCATCTACTGGGCTATGGCCAAAAGTCTTCCCACGGAAATTGTGGAGGGGCCATCCAGTTTCCTGGAAAAGATGAAAAGACATTGACTCAGTTCAGACAACACAAAAACCCACACTCAAGAGCTGAACATGGGTTGTTGTTGGACCATGGACTATAATGTTTGAAAAACTCAGATGCACTAACAAGACCTGTTACCCACAAACAACCCATGAAAAGAAACAATAGTTTGTTGTTGGGTTGTGAACCATGGTTTGTTAACTATGGTTTCTTAGCTGAGCTCAGACAACACAGCAACCCGTATTTCAGCAATAAGCATGGTTCAATGACAATCATGATTTCTGAACCAGTTGCTGAATGTTTCAGAGAGCATGATAATAAACTACTGACAGTTTCGAGCATTTAAGAATTGGAATCAGCGTTTAGGGAAATATGAGTCTGTGGCGAGTTGTAAGTGGAGTTGTCGCCTTATAGAATGTAAAGACAATTGAAGTGATAACTGCCTCAAAGCCCCGAAGACATATTTGTAAGTGAGATAACCAACCTTTTGATATTAATCAAGTTCATTTTACTTACAGCAGCTTAGAGCCTAGCCTTTTTACACCAGATGCAAAAGTAAGTACCCTACTAGCAGACAGTGGTTGTCAAAGTATTGTAATATTTTCCACACATGACTGTGTTATGCTATGTAATTTATTACAATGATGGACTGAATAATTCTTGCTAAATTACTGTGTAAATCATATTGATTGCATTTAATCAAAAATTAATGTGAATAGTTTAAATTGCAGGACTGCTTCTCCAACTGCATCAATGTTTTCTGTATCTCTGGATAGTTGGAAGAAGGTATTTTGGGTGTAGGTGTACTACATGCCAAAAATCTCCTAGTGCGGTATGTTAATTTTTGTTGACTACTGCCTTCCAATGGGAACAGTGCTGTATTTCTTTATTAGTGTTTTAAAGAAAAATAAACACAAAAATATTTTCTAACCTTTCACAGATGGACGTATTTTCTAATGTAAAAGCAGTAAATCAACTTGGATTAGCCCATGTTAAAACTGATATTTTTGAACCTCTCTACTGCAAGAAATGATGAGGCAGCATGATATGTAAGCTAGACTGATAAATTAGACTGGGAGACTCCAGCAAATCTATACACCAGCCTTCCCACCAGCCTGTTCTCCAAATCTCCTGTATGAAAATTCCCATCATCCCCAGACTGCATGGGAGGGGGTGATGGGAGTGTGGTTGGGTGGATATAGTCCATATCTCTCTACACACACACACACATGGGTGGGGCGGGGGGGGGAGAGAAAGTTAAAACCCAAAGGCCGTAACATTCAAGAGGTATAACCTGTGAATTAAAATGTATAAGGTAAGTACATTGTAAGTAGGTATCGTTTTCCATTAAAAGCTGTCCCCAACTAATCAGGGAGCAGATTTTATATTTTCTTAACTTTAAACCCTCCCTGCAAGTTCTTCAGTTTTTGAGAAGTAAAACTAACTGACTGTGTTGTCATTTTTCTCAGGAATTTTGTTTTTCCTCATATGTTAATTTATGCAGATCTGATCCATGAAAACACATAAAGTGGCTGAGCTTTCTAACTGGGTGATGATTGTCAACTTCTTAGCATTATATTCCTTAGGAGTACTTTAAGTGCTTCCTATACGTTGGGTTGGACTGAGTCTAAGGTTGCAATGCCATATTCCCTGAGAGGATGTCTGCAGGCCTATCCAGTATATTGTAGTTCCCCCATTCCCAGAAAGGTCCTCAGAAGATGAGATCCAGCCAAGGGTTGCCCCTTCCAGCTCCTGTTGATAGCTCCATATCCCTTACCACCTGGACATTGGAGCTCTAAGGTGAAAACAGGGTGGACTGGGGTCATGGCATGGGCAGGTTGGGGAGGTTTGGATTAAGAGCATAAGAAGAGTTGTGCTGAATCAGACCAAGGATCCATCTAGTCAGCTTCATGTTCATACAATGGCTCACCAGCTTCCCACAGAATATCCATAAGCAGCCCATGAGTGCAACAATGCCTTCATGCCCATGCTCCCCAGCAACTAGTAGGCATAGACATGTTGCTTCTGATATTAGTTTGGGACTTGTAGCTGTGGACAGCTTTCTCCTCCATGAATTCATCTAATCCCCCTTTAAAGCAATCCAAATCCTTGGTCAAAGCAAATTCCATGATTCTTGTGCTATGTGAAAAAGTGCTTCCTTTCAGCTCCCCTAGCATAGGATTCATGGACTCCAAAATCTTCCCACTCCCCACCCATACCCTCAACAGGGGTGGACGGGGGGTGGGGGTTATGTCAACTTATGTATTTTCTTCCCGTTGCTTCTAATTTGCAAAACTGGTTCAAAAAAGGAGATGAAATAGAAAACAGGAAGTTAGAAACTGCAGAAACCTTTACTGGACTTCCTTCACTTCTACTCTGCTGACATCACCACAACAGGGCTTTAGAGATCTTGGAAGCCTGGATGTTAGTTCTCCACAATCAAGCTTATGTTTGCACTGCAAGTCAGCTGAGATAACGTCCTACATCAACTCCTCTGTAGGGAGGAAGAAAAAGGAGTGGAGACAGAAGCAGGCAAAGGGAACATCGGGGCCTGCTCCAGCTGGACTGCCATCGGACGCCACCATCTGTCCTGTGGGGAGGGACACTGGATGCTCTCCCCTGCTCAAGGGTACCTTGAGGTGCTCAAGTTTGCCTTCTTGTGTTGCTGTATCTCTTGTCTGTTATGGAGATGGCAAACCATTTTGAGGAGTGACTGGGTTTATTTATTTATTTATTTATTTAAAACATTTATTTATGTCATACATAAAGGGTGGCATATACAAGTTTTAAATAAATAAATAAATAAATAAATAAATAAATAAATAAATAAATAAATAAATTTCTATGCCGTCCTTTGCATAGCCTCAGTGGAATAGTGGAGTGCCTATCTATTAAATCCAAATCAAAACTAATTAGCTAAAAATCAGTAGTGTTATTTCTACATCACAGCTGTTGAATGAAACTGACAAAGAACAGCTCGCCTAAGTTCACCTACTGAGCTCACAGAAGTCAGATTTGATCCAGGGACCCAGTTGCTTGGTTACAGGTCCACTGCTTAGAACATGATTCTACCAGTTTTGCCCTCCATGTCCAGAAGGCCCTGAATGCAGAGACTTTTGATTCTCCAGCGCAGGGCAAGATGAGCCACAGGGATCATCTTTGCTTCCCAATCTTCCTGCCCTGTTTTGTGTGTGTGTGTGTGTGTGTGTGTGTGTGTGTGGTTTTTTTGTTTTTTTGCTTGTTTGCTTTTTTGCCTGTCTAGCAATGGTGCTTCACAGGGGAAGGGAAAGAAATTGGAAGGGGTTCAGGATAGCTCGTATCCTGGTCTTCCCAGTCTCTTCTCTTTCCACTGAAACACCTCATTTTCCCCTCCCTGATGACACTTTTTCAGAACATGGAGGCCAGCCACTGTGGTCTTCTCCCTGCCAGCTGAAAGGGGGAAGGGAAAGGTGGCCAGATCTTCATCTCCCCCTTCTGAGGTCAGAGCATGTCTCCAGTCTTAGAGGAAGGAGTCCTCCTTATCTTATGGCTCTTCCAACAATGTCCAGTGGCCACAGGAGTTCTCTCTCCACCATCATATTATGACAGCCTTGGTATGCATCAATATTGGGGAAGCCTACTTTTTAGATCCCGGGTAATGACCTAATGGCATTGATAAGGCTAAGCAAGCCTGTTTCTGGTCACTGCCTGGATGACAGATCACCTGTAAAACACTCTACATGCCACCTTCAGTTTCCTGGAAGAAAAGTGGGATGTAAGTCTAATAAGCAAAATTCCCTGATGGGGCTTTTATGCTCACACAGCATGAGACAGAATCCATCCTTTAGAAATGCTGACCCAAACCAAGTAGGTTTTCTGGCTCGCCTAATCCTCTGCATAGTTGTTGGGTTAAGTGGATGACGCCAAAGGCAGGATAGAGCCACCGAAGCACAAAAGAAAGATAAAGTGAAAGTTAATTTGTTACCGGTTGTAAAAGTGAAGAAATGCACCAAAGATTAGGAAAGATTGTAAACAGCTTTCCTCCCCTCTGATCATGAGACCTTTGTGTGTCTATGGCACATGCCAAAATATGTGCAGCAACTGGGGAAGAGGGATAAGGAGCAGATAACTATATGTCATTGACTTACTGCTCAGTGTTGTCCTACCATGTAAAGTTCTCATATATGTGACGAGCAATTACTGGTGCTGTGTTAGTGCTGAAAGAGCCAACAGTAAATCTACTGCCATTCCCCTGGCTATGCTGGAAAGAAACAGTATAGTTAGTTCTGAAGAATGAGGCCCTTCAGGCCATGAATGGTTGTGGAGAGTGTCCCTTGCAAGGAACAGCATAACCACTTCCACATTCTCAGGGAAGATTAAGGAGTGGTAGGCGATCTGCAGCCCTTTGCCTAATTTCCCAACCCCTCCCAAAGCAATCCATTCACAGAGTGATCTGTCTTCCCAACAGTCAGTTGGGCAGGAGGAAAAGTGCAAGACAGTGAAGGAGGTGATGTTGGAGCAGGGGTGGCAGAAAAGAAAGGAGTGGCAAAGAGCTGCTCAGCCCACTTTGCTTCTGATCCCATCCGCATCTGGCTTCAGCCCTTCCGTCTCCCAACATGAGGAGCCTGACAGATTGAACCCTAGGAAGTGCAGCTATGACCACAAATAGGTTCCTTACCCCAGGCCTAGAGAGAAAAGGGAACTTTTCTGTGAAACAGCATTAAACAAGACACGTGTGGTCGGTGAAAGCAAACTGGGAGCTAAAAAGGAAGTGGGTTGTCTTTGAAGCAGGTTCAAAAGGTCGGAAGGTGAAAGATGTCTTCAGCTCCATCTGAAAGGAAGTGGAATGGGTGGAGATGAGGAAATGTCATCTTCTCAATCATCCTAGAAGAGCTTAGCAGCCTTTTCCATGCCTGGGAATCCTCAGGCTTCTTCAACAGGAAATGATGTGGGGTGTGTTAGTTTCCTATCATGTTTTCTGAGACTTCAAGTCAGCTCCCAGTCCTCGCCATGAAATAAGACACTTTATGTCTATAGTTAGTACGAAAAACCTATGGCCTTGGGACCAATTGTATGCTGAAGCTTAGGTTCACTTGATCAGTGGCATTGTCCAGTCCACTCTGGACTGTCCTGAAGTTGTGGGTTGTGCAACAGGTTGATGCTGAAGGGCAAGCCCCACCAACAATCTCTGCTTTGGTAATGTGTATGTAGGTAGAGGATGCTACAAGGTGAGGTCTGGAAGGGCCCACAAGGAATTACATGCTGGGAAAGGGAAAAGCCCAAAGCAAAGGAGCAAACATGGGCTGACGAGAGCTGAAGTGGTATGGTGGTTAACAGTGCTAGACTTGGGACCGGGGAGATCCAGGTTCTAGTCCCTCCTTGACCATAATGCTCATGGAATGACTCTGGACCAGTCACAGACTTGCAGCCTATCCTACCTCACAGGGATGTTGTTGTGAAAAGAAACTCAAATAGAAGAGGACTATGTAAGAAAAAAGGCAGGCTATAAATGTAAAATGGTGGTGGTGATGGTAATTCATCTTATGGCAGGGAAATGACCTCTCCCTCCCTCCCTCCCTCTCTCAGTAAATAAGTTATTTAACCTTCTTTCACACTATGCCCTTCTGTATAGCAACACAGTCAATCAATGTTCTTCCTTTTTTACCTATGAACGAAGATGATCAGTCATACACTCCTTCCACTCAGCAGAGCAACAGAATCCTGAAATGCTGCTCTGGCCCCACCCACAGTTGGCACTGGTTCTAAGCACGGTTGGCTACAAGCCACAACTGATTTTTTTCAAAGGGTCAATAGAGAAAGAAACCCCACCCTATCCTACAGAAACGCCTGCGACAGTCTTCTCACAGGTAGCCTTTCCTGGCCATGAGAAAGAAGGTGTGGGCAGAGATGATGACATTAGAGACACTGACTGAAGGGAGCAGGTATGAGCAGAATCAAGCTGGAGAAAGTCCTACTCACAACAGGCTGTGTCCACCTTGATTCTGCTTGTAAGAACTCTTGCAGTTGCTCAACTATGGTGTAGTGTGGTGTAGCGGTTAAGAGCGCGGGACTGGGACTCAGACGACCTGGGTTCTAGTCCCCCCTCAGCCATGGAGCCAACTGGGTGACTTTGGGCCAGTCACAGACTCTCAGCCCCACCTACCTCACAGGGTGGTTGTTGTGGGGAGAAGATGGAGGAGGAGATGTCAGCTGCCTTGAGCCCTTTGTAGGAAGAAGGCAGGATATAAATCGAACAATAAATAAATAAATATGTGCGCACCTTCTCAAATTCTTCCGGGAGCCCATTCCACTGCAGGAGACTCGGTGGGGAGTTGTACAACCAAGAATTAGATGGTGAGAGGGAAGAATTTTCTCTCTTTTCTTTCAGTCAAAGGCCTGGATATGCAGTAAAGTTGAATGGCAGTAGGTTTGGCACTGATAAAAGAAAGGTGGGCAACCTTCATGAGCCATCACCCATCTGGACCCCGGATGCTTGGGCTTCCTTCACAGGTTCCACACACTGTTCTCCCCAAACCCTGGCACTAAGATCTGCCTGTTGACTCACCACCACAGGGCGTTGTAAGAGGGCGTGCAAAGGAATCCCTTTTAGTTTTCAATCTGTGATCAGTAGAAGCGAAGGACAAGCGAAGCCCATTTCTCCTGGGCTGCTATGGCAGCATACTCAGCTGGCGCTTACAGGAGCACCTGCAAGCGCCAGATGAGTGGGCTTCACTTGTCCTTCAACTTCCCCACCTGGCAAAGGTGAAGAACAGGTGGAGGCAGGCTTGGCAACATTGCCTGCTCTGCATTCTCTTCCCAATGGAGAAGGAAAGCCTCTGCACAGACACACCAGGCAGATTATCCTCCTGACACTCTCACTAAGGACCAAATGGTGTTGGGGAGGCACCTCTTTGATGGTAGTGGCTGTTGCTACGCCCTTTGATGTCATTCAGCCCACAGAGGTTAAGGGCTTCTCCCAGTTTGGTTACACACCCCTGGATCAAAGGAATTCATTCCTACAGAACACTAATTGGCTCTTTTAAAGAGATTGGGTAACACATTTACCCAAAATTTGGCGCCCTCCAGAAGTCTGAATTGCCACTCCCAGCATTCCTAACCATTGGTCATGATGGCAGATCGGAGTGGAAGTCCATAACATCTGGAAGGCACCAGGTTGGGGGAGTGGAACTGGACAGACTATGAAGGACCAGCTTCTATCAAGAAGCTGGTCATTGCATCAAAACAGAACTCCTGATGAATTCTAGCACGATACCTCTGTGCATGTGGGGAGCAAAGGTAACAGAATTAGGCTAACACCTTCATGCCCCCCTTGTAAGTACCTGTTTGGAGGCAACTGTTGGATCGCTCTTGGAAACACATACCAGGTTAGACAGATTTTGGTCTGATTCTGCAAGGGCAATTCTTATATTCTGAGTGTACACACTGGAAAGCTTTCTGGACTTGCTTTTTAGCTCTTTTTGATGCATTTGATGAAATGGGGCCTTTTCCACGAATGCTCTTGCTCCCACAATACATTTGCTTGTCCTTGACTGTCACAGAGTTCTTTTTTGTTTTAGTTGCTGGAGGGCAAACTACATGTTACACAAAAAATTATGCAACTGTAGCCTGATACGCCTTTTTGAAGAAGAAAAGCTGGGAAAGGTAATCAGGAATGGAAGAACAGAAGGCAAGGAGGCAGTGCTTAACTCTGCACCCTGCTTCCACATTTACTTCCCAGCTCCAAATGGTTTCCCAAGGTGGTTTTTGCTCCTGAAACTTTCAAATCTGTTTTAAGCATGCCAGCAGTTCCTGCTGATTCTCCACCCCTGGTCACCCATTCCAAGAATATTTCCTTTTCGGAAAGGAGCATATATATTTGCACATGGCCTCTTATTTGCCTCTTGGGTTCTTTCAATTTTCCTTCACTTTTTTGAGAAAGTGACACACAATTCCAATGTACTTAAACACTCTGAATACCTATTCATTTAAATAGGCATTTAAGCACATGCATAACTCATTCCAGTTGAAATGAATGAATCTTAAACATGCTTAATTGTGACTAGATGGTGCCCACAGTATTAATACTTCTTTGTAATGAATAGACCTTTGTTATTGTTTTTTTTTTTTTAATGTGCCCCTGAGTTGGCCAAAAAGGCTTTAGAACTCCCCACCCATCCCTTTTTCCATGATCTTTCATATCTTTTCAGTGCTAAACACGATTGGTGCATAAGTTTTATAGCCCCATATATTATGCTTGAGAAAAGCAGCTATTACTGCTATAAAAACCCACACCTCTTCCAAGGCCTGATAACCATAAAACTGAGAGGCTTTGGGGACAGCCTGGAGACGTGGCAGTGCTGAGATAGGCATTTCCATGCTCCAGCCTGTTTCGTTCCTTCAAGACTGAGTGCCAATCATTTCTGCACAGTTCATTTTGTGACACAGGGTTGCCTTATGGAAAAGAAGCCTTCTTTCCTTCATCTCAGGCAGCCATGGTCAGAAGTCAAGTCCTGCTCCTAAGATTTCCACGCTCCTGCCCAAATCTAACTTTTATGGGAAGGTGTGACACATTCAACAGTAATCACTGGGTTTACAGAGGCAAATCACAACCAGGTCAATAAAATCAACAGAGCAAGATTCTCAGCTTTGTTGTGTAGTCCATAAACTGTTCAGCATAAATGAGTCCCATTTATGTTTACTTCTGTTATACTGATTTAAGTAACATTCCTTCTTCCTAGAGTTCCCTGAAAATCGTGGTTTAGCTGGGGAGGGGCTAGAGAGCTGTAACAACGCATCAACAAACTGTAATCCACAAGATTATCTGGAAGCTGCTGCGGCAGTTAAAGTTCTTCATGGCACTATTATGTTCATAAAGTAGCAGTAACTTAAGGAAGCGTTCGCAACAAACAGTTTTCCCTCCTATGAAAAAGTATGAAAGTCTTGGCCAAAAGTGCCAAGCACCCTGAGAACAGCTAGGAGGAAAAAGCAAGCAAGAAAGCAAGCAAGCAAAAAGAGGAGGAACTTGCTGAGAGGGGGGCTTAAATCTCAACACTCTCTTTCTGCAAGGAAAGATTCCTCACACCTCTGCTTTCCCTTGACAGCTCACTTTTTGACAGCTATCAAGAGTAAACAACAACAAAAAAACCTATTTGGAGCTCACTGGGTCAATTTCCAGGGTTGCTTTCAACAGTATTTTGACAGTAGGGATGCCCCAGGACATTGCTGAGCCAAGTCTTCCAACTTTTACTGCAAACCTCTACAAGTTTGGCTAAAAAAATACTATTTTTTTTTAAATTACGCACATTGTAGTCTCAACCCCCCACAACCTATGCATAGGATTTCTGTCACAACTTGCTTAGAATTGTGCCTTTAGATGCTTTATTCACCCTCCCTCCTGCTTTAAAAGATTAAAAAAAACTACTGAGATTGAGTGGTAATAGTATAGAAGGGTATGACCAAGTGCTCAAGTAAAAGCAAAAGAAAAGGTGGAATAATAGAGAAAGAGGATTGCAAATATAAAGGTTGCCCTAATGAAGGTGTTGCCCAAACACCGTTCTGCTGTTTATTGGTTAAATTTTCTTTCTCAGAATCCTTCTAAGGGACAGTCCTAGTGTTACATCTCCCATATTCCTCCAACAGGCTGGGCTGACTCAGATCTTCCCTCATAGTCTTCTCATGGGTATCCCAGGGCAGGACCTACAGGAAACACCCCGATAGTGCACAGTGCAGCTTGGCCACTTGCGGTGGTCTGGGCAAGTTTTTCAAGAGTTTTGCTGCTCTTGTCAAGAGGTTTACTTGTCACTGTCCAGTACCACAATTTGGTAGCCTGGATTCAAATGACATGACAACCTACTGTGAGTAAAACCACCCCAGCAAGCCATGGATTGGCAGAGTAGCTCCAAGTTTGCATGACTTTCTAGCCATGAAGGGTCATCATGTTGTGAGATGAACAAAATCAAGAAAAAATTAACTCAATTCTATGTATGATTACTTGGAATTAAGACTGCATTCAAGGAGATTTACTTCGAAGGGATTATGTTGTTGCTATGTGCCAACTTATAACTTCTGTGCATGAAACTTCTGTGCATGAACTTTTGTTCATGAAAGCTCTTCAGAACTTCCTATCCATGACATCCCTGCTGAACTCTTGTAAATTCAGGACTGTGGCTTCCTTTTTGGAGTAAATACATCTCTGATTGGATCTTCCTTTTCTCCTTCTGCCTTTGACTTTCCCTAGCACAAATGTCTTCTCCAGGGAGCTCTGCCTTCTAACGATGTGCACAAAGCATGACAGCCTCAGTTTTGTAATTTTTGCTTCTAGGGAAAGCTCTGGCTTGCTTTGATCTAGAACCCATTTGTTTGTCTTTCTGCCAGGTTAGAGTATTCACAAAGCTATAATTCTATCTACTTTGGTTTTCAGATTGGAACTGAACATGCATTTAAATCTGAGTAGCTGATCACAGGCAGGCTATCAAGAAAAAGTGCATTACTCCAACGATTAGCCTTCAAGGGTACCTATTTAAGAATTATTACTCCTTCACATAGCTATCTAGTTTCCTATTCTCCCCTATTTCCCGTTCTCCTTTTCTTATGCCCGAAACTGACTATACAGCCTTCTAGATTTCCCCCACCACCACTGGCCGTATCAGTCCCTCTGAGTGTTGCAGGCAGCATGTAGCCAGGGCAAAGCCGCTGAGAATCACGAGGGAGATGCCTGCATCTTTAGGGGAACCTCAATATCCACAGAAGAAAAACACAGTGGGGATGGCTGGTTGGGAAGAGAAAATTGAGGGGTGTGTGGATGCGGATGGAAAGGAGTGTGCAAGAAGCAGCAGTCATGTGTAGAAGAATGGCTGACTTAGACCCAGAAAGCAAGAACTCCAGACTGCAATTTTTTGTTGTCAGTTCTGCTTGTAGGAACAAAAAGCCACCATTTCTCATGGCACAGCACCTCCTACTGGCTAAATACTCAGTTTCCTTAACTCAACTGACACCACAAGGCTACTTTGTCTTATAAGCAGGTAAGCACAGATGCTCCTTAATGTACAGTACTGGCAGTTGTACTACTAAGTTTATTTATTTGGCCCCTTCAGATCATCTAAACAATAACAGTAGTAAACAATAGTGAAAACAATATGAAACAATATTGCAATCCATTGAAACAATATTACCATTATAAGAATCAATCAATCAATCAATAACAAAGTAACAGCAAGAAAGAAAATTAGGTTATTTAAAGGCAAGGACTGTCTGGTGCAAAGATGAAGTTCCATCAGTGGGACCTGGAAGTATTTTAACAGGGCAGCAAGTACCTAAATCACATGGTCACTGCCTTCTGCAAGATCATGAGATGTTCAATATTTCTATTGAAACAAATGGTCATTCTAAGGATTGCTGTCATTATTTCTAAATGAATCCATGTCCTCCATCATAGAAGCACTGAAGGGAAGGCTTTAAATCTGCAGTCCCCTGCATGTTCTGCTCCCAATAAATAACTGAACCCCCACACTTAAGTTTTGGGGTGTGTTTTTTTAAAATCAGCAAAGCAAAGCAAGATCCAACATTGCTACAAGTGATGCATTTTAAAGTAACAGGCAAGGAGGTCATGAAGAATTCCAAGGAAAGGCATAATTCTTTGCAAGCTTAAATAGATTTTTAAAAGCCTAAAACTCCCTGGATGCAGCTGCTGGCTAGCACATGATGGGAGCTGTAGGCCCTTTTTCTGCCTAAATGTACAGAAGATTGCACCCTAAATGGCTGGATTTTACAAATCATACCATTCCTTGTCTTCCTCCCAACCCGCCACAACATATGACTGCACCTGAGCACTGCAGTGCCATTCTGGAGAAGAAGACATGTTTTATCAACACTATAGAATCACATGGTATCATAGCTACTCATAAATGAAAGAGGAGAGAGGCTTAAAGTCTTCCAGATGTGTTAGACTTCCATTTCCATCATTCCCGGCCAGCATTATTGAAGAAGACTCAAGGAGCACGACACAGCAAAGCAGAGAACAAGCCACTTCAAAACAGTTGCCTGTATCAGTGCTAGAATGACAAGGCATAGTTTAACAATGGCTCATTCTACTTCTGCTTGCTTAGCTACTATTTTGAGGACAGCAGAGGGCCTGATCTGCCTAAAACTAGGCAGAACTGGGCAGGAATTGTGGGTTTCATTCGTTGGTCTGCTACCTGTGATTTCAGCACTGGCGGCCCTACCCCAGATAATGAATTCTGGAAACAACTTGAGAATATATATTTCCCTACCACCAGGAAAGTCATGTTCTTACAATGAAGACAAGCCTTAAAATTAAAATGTTAAGCAGATTCCAAGCCCAGTTTAACTACAACAGCTTCTTTTCCAAGGATCCGTGCAAAGGAGCTGCAGATTTCTATGGCAAGAACTAAGAACAATCTAATACAGATTTATAGCCTCATCACACAATTACAATTCCCAAGGTTCAGATAAACCACAGCAGTTAAACTGTTTTTAAACTAATTTACATTTGCTGTGTAGACATATCTTTCGATAACAATCAAGGCGCCTTTTATTGAACTAAGAACTGGATATTTTCCCATTCTGTTTGTTAAAGAGTATTGTGAACTCACAATTTCTGCACTTGCTTGACCCAACTACAGATATCATGTCATTTCTACAATATAAATTGATTTTATCAGTCATTCTGCTTGCTAAGGTTGTAGTCCTATGCTTGCTTACCTGGTAGTAAGTCCCACTAGTCTCAGTAGCTCTTACTTCTGAGTAAACATGCATAGGATTGCGCTGCATGACAATCTTGTGGATCATAGAAATGAATATAAAATGTGAATAGCTGGACCAGCAAGCCCAACTATCTAAAAAGTATGTTCGTCTAGGACACTATACTGTACAATCCTACGCATGTTTACTCAGAAGTTAGAGTTATAATGTGCATAGGCTAGCATCCAATACTCTATGCAGCCCTATGAATAAGTCCCACTGAACTCAAAGGGGATTTATTTCTGGGTAGACCCATATAGAATTGCACTATTTGATATTGGGCTTCTCTATGGGAGGCATTTACTGTACTCATGATTGCTCGGTCACAGATGTTTTGGGGGCTTTACATGATGCCAGATTCTTCCACACCCTCTCCTGAGTTTTCCAAGTGTTTTTACTGCTTTTTCTAGAGTGAGGAAATTCTAGTATTTTCCTAGATGCTACCATGTTTCACCAGAAGCCTTGCATATTTTTGCAATTCTGGACTATGCAACAGCCCCACCTTGTCTTGTGTAATGGAATATACAGAAAGGCACAGCAGAAAATTGCCAGGAAAAAACCGCATGAATGCTCAAATCCTCCTGCAAAGAAAGTGGAAGCAGTAGCCTCGGTAAAGTGTCAGGTGATATGTCTCATCTAGAGAGGTCCTAAATATCTATCTCAGTAGTCTCTATTTCCAGAGCTGTTTGACATTTTGCCTCATTTGGGGTACTATTCCAACAACAGCTGTTTGCAAAAAGCTGTAATGCTATGAAAAAGCTGGTTGGTAGGTAGGTAGTCTGTCTGTCTGTCTGTCTGTCTGTCTGTCTGTCTGTCAGGAAGGCCCTTGATTTTCTCTGGCTGAGCGCCTGACATAAATAAGAAGATCATTCAGTGGAACCCATTAAACATAAACCAGTTCCAACTGCTTTCATCTACAACAGAATTTGTCTATATAACCCAGGGCTGATGCATAGCTCAGCACAGCAAACTATACTTCGTTCAAGACCTGACAAGTAAATAGGAGCAGGGAAGATTTAGAAGGTACACCTCCAGGAGTCACATCCATTATTGCAGGAGTTAGGCCACTGTTTCAGCTGATAAATCAGCAGGTGTTTTTCGCAGTTCGTACCGTTCCTTGCACAGGCAGTACCTATCTTGCTTGCCCTGCTGTCAGCACTCCCGGTCCACACATGTTGCATAATGCAGTGGGAAGAGAGTCTAGAAACAGACATCCATTTTAATTAACGAAAAGCAGGGAGCAGTCAATTACACAAGACTCTTTCTTCTTGATGTAGCTGTTTGCTTTAACTTGCAGTGAGAGTGTTTGTTTGAATTAATGCTCGAGGGATTAAAAAATGGCATCTCACCACTGCAGTCCAATGTGTAGTTCTACTAGTCCTGCCTTTCAGTCTTTTTGTATCCATTGACCTGGCTGCAGAAAGATAGGTGCAGGACACTGGCAGGATTCAGCCATGCAGTGAGGTTGCCCATCCCTTGCAGGATCATAGTTTTGCCCAGGAACCTTAAACAAAACCAACCCACAAGCTGTTTGGCAGGAAGAGCCTGTTTTATTTATCTTAAACTTTATGGTCTTCTGCTGTAGAATCAGAGTCCAAAATGCAGAGAAATACATAAACATCTTGTGACACATGCCATAATTGCAGACAGTTGCTCACAGTTCTGCAGCCAAAGGGACTCCAAAGACAAACCTAATCTATTGCAAATTTTGCTGCCAACCTCTGTTTTTACAATGTTGTCTTGTTGTTTGGCTTCTGCTCCCAGAGAGAGCATATTCTTTTGCACTTGGCAAAAGCTGCTCCTATCAAAACACATCTGGAATATGTACTTCTGAACTAATGACATTTCTTCTGCAGTGATGTGCAGAGGGATTATTTATATAATACATGTTTGCAAACTTTCCTAGAATGATTGTTATTGGTTTTAAAAGTTTTTAAATTCGAATAAGCTAACTCAAATCAATGTCTTTGGAGCATATTCTCAGCAAAATCAACACATCTTTCTCCTGAATGTCATTTCTCAGAAGCAATTGGCCAAAATGTAGACACTGATTTCAGTAACTGTCTCCTGACCTCTGATATTTAGTGTCATATAAATAATGTCACTGAGGACACAAGCATCTTTCTTCAGAAATTGCATCATTTTGAAATTAGTAGGTCTGGAATTTTGTTCAGATGGAGCATCAGTACTAAGTGTGTTATTTTAGCAATAAAAATAAAGAGCCACTTCAGTCACTGCTATCACTGATGGAATAAATGCATGCAGTCATGTTCACCTTTCATTAATTTCAAATGAATGTGAATGCCCCTCAACATGTCCTTTCCTTGACAATCCTGCCCAGCTCTTCTAAACTCAAGATTGAGGCTTTCATTATGGAACTGAACCATCTCATGGTTGGCCTTCCTTTTCTTCTTCTGCCTTGGACTTTCCCTTACATTATTGTCTTCTCCAGTGAGTCTTGCCTTCTTATGATGTGCCCAAGAAGCAACAGCCTTGATTTCATCATTTTAGCTTCCGGTGCAATTCCTGGCTTGAACTGATCTGGAATCCACTTGTTTGTCTTTCTGTCCGTCTAGAATATTCACAAAACTGTCCTCCAGAACCATGTTGCAAATGCATCATTTTAATTCCTGCCAGGTTTCTTCACTGCCAAGCTTTCAAAACCATACATAGTGATTGTGAATTCAATAGTATGGATGATCTTGGCCTTGGTCTCCAGCAAAAAATCTCAACACTTGATGATCTTTTCTTGTTCCTTCACTGCTGCCTTTCCTAGTCTCAGTCTTCTAATTTATTTCTTGCAATCGGTATTTGAGTAAACTTGGATTGTTTAGCTTAGAAAAATGTAAGGTGAGATATAATAGAGGTATTTAAAATTATGCATGGAGTGGAGAAAGCTGAGAGGAAGACAGTTTTCTCCCTCTCCCATGATATTAAAGCCCAGGGTCATCCCATGAAGATGACTGGTAAGAGTTTCAGAGCCCATAAAAAGAAGTACTTCTTCACACAAAGCATAGTTAAACTATGGGATTCACTGCCACAGGAAGTCGTGATGGCCACCAATTTGGATGGCTTTAAAAAGGAGTCTGGACAATTCATGAAGCAGAAGGCTATTAATGGCTTCTAGCTTTGTTGGTTATGTACTACTTTCAATTTCAGAGGCAGCACGCCTGTTTATACCGGTTGCTGAGGAGCGTTGGTAGTGGAACTTCTGAACCCATTCTGTTTGGGGGATCCTGTGGGCAGCTGGTTTGTCACCATGCGAACAGAGTGCTGGACTAGATGGACCATTGGTCTGTTCCAGTATAGCCTTTCTCCTGTTCTTAGAGGAGAGAACACGGAACATGCCCAGAGAGCCTCGCCCGCTCTGTCCCAGTAGCCTCAGCCCTGCTTCTGTTGAAGGAGGAAGCTTGGCCTGCAGCAGCTCAGCTCATGGCTCCTGCCCTGCCCACCACCCGGCTTCCTCTTCAGGACAATCTCGATGGAGATCTGGGGAGGTTTCAAATGTTGTCCTATCTTCCAGAGGTCCTTTCCTGATTTCCTATTGCATGACTTTGCAAATACATTGAGAGATATGCTCTTCTTTCCTCCTTTCTTTTCTTTCAGTTCAACTGATCTCTTCTTTTTATCAAACGGTTTTAGTAGGTAGAAGTGATTCATAATGAAAATTCCGAACAAAAGAAAGATGACTAGGAACAGGCATACAAGATACCAAGACCTGTGCAGGTGTGTAAAATTCACTTCCTTTATAGCTCTCTCCATCCCTTTGGGCTACTGAAGCCCAACATATGGGCTGATTGCTCAGCTATGCACATCTTAAACCACTGCAAAACTCTTTTCCTTTCATGATTTCAAAATATTGATCGTCCTCCAATCCCTCCCTCTCTTTGTCTGTCCAAGAAGCCTTAGAACTGTTTGACTTCGCTCCAGCCCTGACAGGCTCCAGAACCAGCCCAGACAGATGCGGCTGTGGCCTATTTTTCTCAACCTTACGCCCTCTAGATACATTTTAAGCTAACTGGTCTGCCACTGGATCCAGTGCATGGGATTGCAAAATCACTCCATGGTCATCGTAACTTTAGCAGGCATAGGATTGTTGGTTACAGGAGTTAGTTCCCCACTGATATTCATACTTTGTGCTGAAATGCTTCCAGTACACCAGCTAATTCCCGAAGTGATCAGTGTGACATTTTTATTTCTGCATCACCCATAAACACCCTTTTTAGAAACAAAACGTCCATGTGTATCCCTGGAACCAATCTGCTAAGTGTAAGATGTACTTTTTATGCATAGGTCTCAGGTTATGTGCAGGTGTAATACATATCTGGCAAGAATGCAGACTAATACAGCTTCACACGTCCGAGCCTGATGAATCAATGGAATACTATTCATTCCACCAACAGGCAAAGTCGGACAGGCCTTTATCTGTAGTTGGAGTTTAAATGGGCTGGTGCTGCTTATTTCTTTGAAGGTACAATCCTATGTACTGCAAGAATAGGGAAAACAACCTTGTAATTATACTCTTAAAACCTTAATGACTGCATCTTTTTTTTTTTTAAGCCGAGAATGCACTGGGGGGGGGGTGTTATTTATTGTATAATTTAGTACTTATTTTATTACTTCTGTATTTATGTGTTGTGAGCCGCCCCGAGGCTTTGTTGCAATGGGGCAGCATAGAAATGTTTTAAATAAATAAATAAAAAATGTAAATTTAAATGGAAAACACCCTAAAATTCCCAGCAATCCTCAGCCAGCATGGCTAGTTTGCAAATCCTGACTATCGTAGGGCTTTCCCCCATCTCGACATGCATAGGATTGAGCCCTTATTGTGTTTCAATTGCTTTTTTGATAGGCTTTTCATCAAACGTTAAAAAATACAGATTTCACTGTTAGCTGACGAGTGTTTTTTGGTGATAGAAATTAATTAAATATATGTAAAGGTTGCAGCCCAAAATCTTTCAGACTCTCTGCTCTAAGATAGTAGTTGAGTGGCTTGCGAACTAAACGCTACAGTCCCCGATTTGGATTATGCAACCTACACAGATCCGGCTACTTAGTTTGAACATGTAGTAACTGGCGGGTATGCAGACTGCCACGCTGGACACCGACCATCTGCGTACTCCCCCAGAGAAAGTACACGGGGCTTTCTAGCCTCATTGACTTCAACTGGCAGCACACTGACTGAACTTCTTCTGGCTGGGGTTCAGACTCCTGAATTTATCTTGGAGACAGCAAAGAGAGAGGGAAAAAACACATTAAATTACTTTAAAATGTTTTTAAAGGTCTTTATTGATGGGATACAAACTGTGATTGCTGCACAGGTCACAGAAGAGCATTAGAATGTATTTACAAAGGTATTTTGGGAAATTATGGTGTTTTCTTTTGAAAAAAAGAAGAGCTGAGCTTGGCAATGAAATGTCACCCTCCAAGGAAGTCCAAAGCATCTGTCTGAGTTTGTTCAAGGCAACTCAGCCAAAACCTATTAAAGAGCCTATTTATTTAATAGGCAGTGCCATGGCAGCTCCAGAGCCAGGACCTTGGTTCTACCCTGCTGCTTAGGATTACTTTTTGCGGGCAATGAATGAGTCTCCAACTGTTACTTACTGGTGTCATGTTCTGGCAGCCCTGTCTGGTTTCCAGGGGAGCATCACTGGCCAAAAGGACACTGTGCACCTCACGTAACCAGACAGGGTTGCTTCTGCTTCTGCTGCCTCACAAGATTAGCACGTCAGCAACAGACCAGTTCACTCCACCGGGAAGCAGGGGAATAATCAGAGTCCTGCTAGATCAAACCAGCATCCATCTAATCCAGAATTCTGTTCACAGTGACCAACCAGCTGCCCACAGGCAGGGCAAGAGCGCAGCAGCAGCACCCACCTGCCCCCTAGTTCCCCAGCAAGCGGTGCATGTAAGTGCATGGCTTTGTCACTGGAGGAAGCATCCAGCATCCAGCAGCCACTGATAGCCTCCTCTCCATGAATAGCCATCCAATGCCACTTTAAAGCCATCCAAATTGGAGGTCACCTCTACATTTTGAGACAGTGAATTCCATCATTTGCCTGTGTGCAGTGTAAAGAAATACTTTCTTTTATATGTCCTGATCTCTACTAATTCTGGACAACGTCCAGAAAAAAATATGCAGCCTGTAAGTAAACTTCCAAAATCCGTATTAATGAAATACTCCCATTAGGCCAACCAAAAGGTCGCCTCAAGCATGCAAGCTTTTGAGGTCTTTTTATCAAGTAAGATGCTATAAGAAGCAGAAAGGGGGTGGACAACTAATGGAAGGGGAGGGGATCTGACTGGATATTCAAGTCAGTGCCAGCCCCAAGTGTAGCTGCTGATAGTAGCCATCGCACGACCTGAGTCTAATTTGAATGCACCAGTCTTGCATTATTGCACTGGGAGCTATGAACACGCAGATCCTGATCTACCCTTCACTGCCAATACCTGCTTTTTAGCCCACTATTTCTGATGAAAACAGAGAGATCTCAAATCTTACACACTACTGGTGATCTTTTGGTTGACCTGATAAAGCTTTTATATTGATATGGGCTTTAGAAATTCCAAAGTGAATCTCTGTCACCACCATGTTAGTGCCAGCAAGAATGAAAATGTTGATTATCCAAGGGAAGTCCGTCCAGTTGCAGAAGAATCTCAGCCTGTGCTTGATCTGGGGGTTCCCCAGCTCCCTGCGGCAGCTTTTTAGGGAAGAGCAGTTCCTAAAGTGCTTCAGTTTCTGAAGTGTATTTGGCTCCCTCTGCTGATTAAACATTTAACTGCTCTTTTAGAAGAGAATGCATTATGGGACAAAGAAATCAGCACCCATCCTTAATCTAACAGTAACTAATCCCTGTTTTTAAACTAACTATCCATCTATCCATCTATCTATCTATATATATATGATCATTGCAGTTAAAACAGATCTGCCAGAAATTATGTCTGTAATATTTCTGATGAGGCAAAATCCAATTCCACTCATGCAAGAGGACCTTCCCTTCCTCACTTGCTGAGCATTGCACAATCTCCTCAAATCTACGCTAAGCATTTCCTCAGCTCCTCAGAGCGGATTTTAGGTGGGGGACAAGTAGGAGGTTGCAGGGAATCACTAGTGGAACTGTCCCATTTGGATGCTCTTGCTGTTGTTACGTGCCATCAAACTGTTTCCAACTTATGGCAACCCTAAGCCCCCCAAAATGCTCTATCTAAGACAGCCATGCTCAGCTCTTGTAAATTCAGGGCTCTGGCTTCCTTTATGGAGTAAATGCATCTCGTATTGGATCTTCCTTTTCTTCTTTTGCCTTCAACTTTCACTAGCATGTTTGTCTGCTCCAGGGAGTTTTGTCTTCTCATGATGTGCCCAAAGTATGGAAGCCTCAGTTTTGTCATTTTTGCTTCTAAGGAAAGCCCTGGCCTAATTTAATCTAGAACCCACTTGTTTGTCTGCCAATTCAGGGTATTAAAAAAGCTCCCCTCCAGAACCCTGTTTTGAACACATCTTCCATTTTCTTCCTGTCAGCTTTCTACACTGTTCAGCTTTCACACCCACACATAGTGATCAGGAATATGATTAATTGGATAGAACTAATATCTATTGGTGGGATAGGTATTTTGTACAGTAAATGAACAAGTACAGCTAAAGAGCAGTTCTGCACATTTGTACCCAGAAGCAAGCTCCACTGAATCCAATGGCACTTATTTTCAGGGGCGTTTAATGGTATTTGCAATCTTGATCTCTGTCTTCTGGAATATTCTACTCTGAAATCTCCACATAGCTGAAAATCTATAACATATATAATGCATTCTTCATCAGAAAGTTCACATGCCACCTATGTCTGCAACAGATTAGCATACAGGATGTCAGAGAATGGAGAAAATAATTAAGCATTGGCTGGAGACTTCTTTTTCTAGCATTCTAATTCCTGCTTCATTCCAGCAACTTCATTCCAGTTCTTTGCAAGACTCTCAGCATTTATAATTAAATCTAAAAGTTGTATATAAGCTGGTTGAAAATATTTCCCCAAAGCTCAATGTATTCTTTACAAGGTGAATGTCTGCATTCAGAAGCACGACTGAATTAAATGGAACCTACTCCAGGTAATGAGCAAACTTCTCCATTAAGGCTGCTTAGGATCTCCCACTTCCAACATTTCATTGAAAGTCCATTTCATTCCGGAAGTCCTACAATAAAAAGTCCTGCATGTCTGGCTTGGGCATGGCAGTTGCAGGCTTTATTTTTTCCTGCCTAGGCGTGCACAAAACGGCATCTTTCTATTACTCAGAAGTAAACCTTATTGAATTAATGGGGCTGGCTCCCAGGAAAATGTATACAGCATTGTATTGTTTAATACCAAACAGTGCAAGCGGGTTAAATGCCATCCTTAGCTAAACTCTTCCGCACCTCTCAAAGCAGAAGGCACGATTATGCCCCGCAATCGCAAAGGGTGCCTCTGCCTCTGCCGGAGGTTGCGTGAGCTTCGCTGTTCCTCCACCCTCCTCCTCCAACCCCTGTCTCGCCCAGGGAGGCTTCTAAGCGCTCAAGTCGGCGAACCGGAATTATCGCTTCGCAGTTGCAGAGACTGAACACCCTGCTCCCCGTCACGCCCTCGCGGAGACTTCCGCGCATGCCCACTCGCGCCTTGTTCCCTCCGCCCACCCCGCGGGACAGGTTCTGTCTGACATCACAAGAATACATCCGGGTCACAGACGGGTTTGCTTCCTGGAAACGGTCTCTTCCGTTTCAGCATCGCCGGAGCCGGGGTGAGTCTCGGGGAGGGGGCTGAGGTTGCGGTAAGGTTGCTGTGCTTCTAAGGACTTGGATGCTTCCGTTCGCCGCTGAGCATAACGACTGAGGGGCAGCTTTCTTGGCAAATGCTCGGGGTGTGTGTATCTGTCTCTGTATCGCCGTCTTGTCTGTCTGTCTGAGCGTGTGGTGTGCAGGTTTGTGTGTGCGCGCTCGTCGGAGAATGAAGGATAATGAGACAGGTGGTTGATGCAGCGAGAAAGAGCACAGCAGGGCCGCCCTGTGGCCCGACAGTTTGAGGCTAATCTTGGTTGACAAGTAAGGGCAGCGGTGCCTTAAGTTATACTATGGTGGCTGGGGAATGCTAGGAGTCCTAAGATTTTTTTCTGTCTAAACATGCATAATATTGCACTCTTGGATACTTTTTATAGTCTATACATGGTTATTAAGAAAGAAGTCCCATTAACTTTAATAGGATTTACCTGTAGGTAAGTGTGTATAAAATTGCAGTCTTTCAGTTTCTGTTTTGTTTTTGCTTTTTAACCTGTAATTGTATTTTGAATCCTTGTGCCACTGTTACATTTTATTGGGGTTTTTATTTTATACTATATTTTTAATTTTGTTAAATTGTTTTTTATCATTGGTGGATTTTATGGCTTCAGTGACTGAACCACCCAAAAATTATTGGCTTTGGATGGTATTAAAATGCAATAAACAAGTTTTAATTTATTATAATTGCATGTTTACTCTTAGGGAGAGATACCTGTGGTATTTTTCCCCACTCAGGTGGCAAAATGACTTGGCCAGCCTACAGTGCCCATTGACCTGTGAGATGGGTGTGTACCATTTCTTCTTTTGCCTTAGGCATCCTAGTATCTTGGACTGGCTCTGTAAGAAAGTGGGGAGGCATTTTGTCCTTCTCCCACACCAGAGTTGGAGCGTGGGGTAGGAGAAAGTATCCTGACACATCTAGTTCCAAGGCTGATCGTAGGAATATGGTACATATTTTTGAGAGAAGGTCAGCATTTTCATTTAAGAATTCTAGGATGGATATCATCTGGGCTCAGTGATTTATTAACTTTCTATTTGCCAGCAAGACTGAACATGTCATCTTTTGTCACCACTATCTGTATTAATTCTCCTGAAAACATCAGCTTAGGCACAGACATCTGTCCTGTACTTTCTGCAGTGAAGACAGATTAAAATAATTCATTCAACTTCTCTGCAATCTCCTTATCCTCCTTTAGTGCTCCCTTAACTCCATTATCAGCCAGTGTCTGTACTTTCTAGCTGGTTTCCCGCTTTTTATATATTCAAATAATTCTTTGTTGATGGCTTTGATGTTCTTAGTGACATACTCCTCAAAATGATTTTTGCCTCTTGTCCTCTTGCATTTTGTGTGAGTTTGTGCTCCCTTTTGTTTTCTTCATTTGGGTAAGACTTTCATTTTTTGAAGGAAGACTTCTTGTCTCTAATACTTGCAGTATTGCTCATTAACTTCTTGGACTTTTGCTATTTTTTTAACTTGAGGTATATAGTATTTATTTATTTAGAATTATAGTATACTATCTGAGCGTCTGTTGTGGTGGTTTTGTATAATAGCCAAGCATTTTGAAGTTCTTTAACTATCTTGACTCCTCTTCCAGTTTCCTTTTTACCAGTTTTTTCATTTTTTGAAGTCAAATGTTACTATGTTGGACCTCTTTGGCAAATTTGACCTCAGTGAAATGTCAATTAGATCTGACAGTGCTGAGGTTAGTGTTACAAATCAATAACATTTACAATTCATACTAGGTCATGAACAACCTCATCTAGGATTAAATCCAGGGTTGCCAGGGCACAGTCATTTAGGTCTGAGAAATTTAATCAGAAGCAAAATGTGCATTTATCCAGTTGATGCAGGGATAATTGAAGTCCCTCATTATTGCAATGTTTCTGTGTTTGTTTTTGAGGTTTTTACATCTCAAGATTACTCTGAGCATTCTGATCTGGAGGACAATAGTGTGTTTCTAGGACTAAATTAGTTTTGGAACTAAGTATTGTCATCCACCATACCTCCATAGAGGAGTTTGCACTTTTTAGATTTTCAAGTCTGTGTGTAGGTTCCTGTCATCCAACCCAATGAGATGCACATTGGAGAGGACTCCCAAATGAGACTGCAAACCTTGCCTTGTTTGGGGGTGTTTGGAATCCACCTCCACTGCCCACCCTTGCCAGGTTTGGGTGGCACAGCAATTTGCAACCAGCATTGCGAATTATGGAAATGAGATATCTTGTGCAGGATGGGGAAAGGAAGCCACTGTGGCTTCTTCTTTGATCATGCAAACCCAGACATTGTGTGTGGAAGGCAGTCTAGGCAGTTCCTAGATATTTAAAGAAAAATTAAATTTTTGAAGAAATATGCACCATATATTTAACCTGGTGTGACATTGTGTTCTGTTTCAGAACTCTCAAGACTTGGTGGATGCTTCAGAACACCATGTTCTCATACATACTATGTTCATAGCATTTAATTTTTCCCCTTTCCTTACAGATTTTGCTACTAACCAATGTCAGGAGATAGTGATGGCACCATTAGAAGTCCCTCTGAGGGATCGCTCTCGGGAATTGAGGTTCTTCCAGATCAGCCAAAGTATGTGTGCACACTTTCTGCTGAGCTTGTTGCCAAGGCACGTGAAGAGCTGCAGGAAAAACCTGAATGGCGGCTTCGAGATGTTCAGGCCCTCAGAGACATGGTGTGCAAAGACTATCCTAACCTGGGCACATGTCTAGATGATGCTTTCTTACTTCGGTTTCTTCGAGCCAGGAAATTCGATTATGATAGGGCACTTCAGCTTCTTGTGAACTACCACTGCTGTAGGAGGAGCTGGCCTGAGGTCTTTACCAACCTGAAACCATCTGCCATACAAGATGTCTTGGAATCTGGTTTTGTCACTGTGCTGTCTCATTTAGACACTGAAGGACGCCATGTTGTCTGCATTCGTCCAGGTATGATTAACTGTCCAGGATGGAATTGATTGTCTTTTTTGTACCTTGTATTGCCTACCTGTACAGTTAGAGTTCATATAGATTGTTTATTTCATGCAGGTATATTTTGCTCTGGTTCTGCTAATCAATATTACAACTTCTCTAGCCTGCTCTCTTAACTAAATTTGGTTAGAGAAGACAGTTTGGCTTTAAAATGCCCCTGGAAACTTATATGTTAAAACACATTGGATTAATACAATCCTCCCCTTGCTTCCCTCCCCTTCCTTAAATAATAAACCAATACATATTTATAAGGCTGTAAGCTTGCCTTCTCCTTCTCAGAACATATGCCCTCTGTTTGGCATCAGAGATTCAAGAATATGATGTTTGAAAACATCTTATATAAACAATGGCCTATCCTTCATGAAGGAATATACATTTTTCTTAAGTAGAAACTAATGTAGATTAGGACAAAGTGTTAAAGGATGGCTAATAATTATAAGGCAAATAACATTCATACTTGGGAATATATTGTTGGTTTTCTGTTCAGCTTTGTAACTTACCATCTCTGTCTTATAACCATAGACAGATGGACACCAAGTAACTACCCGATTACTGAAAATATTCGTGCCATATACTTAACATTAGAAAAGCTCATTCAGTCTGAGGAGACCCAGGTGAATGGAATTGTAATCCTTGCAGACTACAAAGGAGTCAGCTTATCTAAGGCGTCTCATTTTGGTCCTTTTATAGCCAAAAAAGTGATTGGAATTCTTCAGGTAAGATCTGACTTGGTAGAAGGAGAAAATAATTGTACAATGTAAACTACTGCTTCTTCCTAATTGTTGCCTCTCAGTGGTCCTGATGTTTGGGTGTACTTGGAAGTGAGTACCATTGAATTCATTGGGGTTCACCCCACTTAAGTAGATGCAGCATCGTATCCTTAGTTCAGGAAAACTAAGTGCAACTTGAATAAATGTCCAATAAAGGAAATGGAGAAGCTGCACAAATGGTGACAAAATAAAGAAGGGGTACTGAAGATTTTCTTAGAGGAGCTGATGAAGATAGGAAGGGACTGCTTGAAACTTAGATGAAAGAGACAAAATCGTGATATGTAAGGAGTGATCTTATCCGAAAACTTGATTGATTAGAGGATAAACCTGCTACTATATACCAGTCATGACTAGAAGCTATTACCTCTAGTATAACAGTCACTCTGTCTCTGCACACCAGTTACTCGGGAACATTCCCATGGAAATCTGGACAAGGTAGGAACAGAATGCTGTACTAGATAGCATACTGATCCCGCATAGCTGACTTTTGGTTTTTATACTGAATGGGGAATATGTTGATTTTTAAAAAGTTAAGCATTTTTTCACTATAAGATGATTTGTTTTAAACTGATGCAGACTTTAATTGCATTCTCTCTATGATTGTTCCGTAGATGAGTCAGCATGCAGTTAGTAATCTAATAATTCATGTACTGGATGAAAAACTAAACAGGGTGAAACAGTTATTTTGTATCTAAAATAATGTCTTACTTAATCAAGTTTGTTTGCATTTATAATGTAAAGCAAAGAACTATAGAAATATGCATGGCTTCATCTGAACAAGCGGTTAAAGCATATAGCATCAGTTGTAAATTCATTAATGATGTGGAGGATTTCTACTATTTTTCTCATTTTTTAAAAAAAGTATTCAAGTTTCTAGTTCAGTATTACATAGAAAATGGAGAAGCTCTAGATAGGGATCCTGATCAGAGAACCACTCCTGTTAAATACAGTAAGATAAGTCAAGACAAGATTAAATTCAGGAATTTACCTTTTTCTGAGCAAAGTGTGAAACATAACAACACCCATACATTATTGAAAGCTCTGAGAAAGATTTGATAATTTTGGTAATGGGTTTAAAGCAATATGGTCTGTTTAACCGAAGGAAATAAAGCCTTAAGGAGAAAAGCCTTATGCTGAAATGAAAGATGTATGTTACTGTTGGCTCAGGTAGTAGAAACAGAATGTCCAATAAATTTATAAGCAAGTTGCTTCATATTGGCTATGACTGAACTTTTGTCTGGCAGAATGCAAGCATAGCATCATTTGCCAGCAGATGTTGACAAGTTATTCTTCCATCTATAAAGCTGCTGACTTCCTGCATTTCAATTTTCTCTAATTTGACTGGTTAAAAGCCACCCACCCTGCCACACATGCATATTTATATTAATCTGCTAGCATGTTTCCAAGCCCAATTTAAAATGTGGTTTCAATCAAAGCCTTAAATGAGTTAGTACCGAATCACATGGAAAACTGCCTTTTCTCAAACTAACCTTTTGGCACTTTTAAGATCAACAGGGGAGGTTGTTCTCATTTGCCCGAGTTCCAGAGACAGTTAGTGGCGGGAGGGGAAATGAGAAGAGGACTTTTCTGCAACGGCCCATGAATTATATCTTACTGGATTCCAAGTAGAATCATATGTTGAAGGTTTGCCTGTCATTATTTGTAATGTTTGTTGTTTTTATTACAGCATCAGTTTTTATTATTGTAATAATAATACAATTATTATTGCACACTTGCAAATGTTATTGTACACTTCCTTGGGGATGCTGCTGCTGAGAAGTGGGACAACCATGTTCAGAAAGGCAGCCAAGAACCACCTTAAATACTTACAGTAGGCCCATAGAAATCAATGGGACAAAAGACAGTTGTGACTAATGTAAATCTCATTGATATCAGTGGGCCTGCTTTAAGTATGGGTCCAATGAATTGCATGTATAGAACACTGTGGTTATTGGATGGTAAAACTGTTATTAGTAAGTACAGGTACATGCGGCAGACATTCTGGCCAGTTATTGTGTATTTTACTTCATGCATTGTTCAGGTTTTACTATGAGAATGGCAAGGCACTTACAAAAGTTCATCAGGTAGTGTAGTGAACTTTGCCAGTTTCAAAAAGCCAATATGATTTTTTGAAAGCTTGCCAAAGTCTCATGAACTTCTGCTTGTTAAAAGAGCTCCAGAGATACTGGCCTTGAAGCTGCCTTTCCTGTTAATTCTGTAGAGGACTGTCTTTGCAGTGAGAATGAGTTGTTCAGTATACCAAATCTGCTTCATTCCCAGGAATGGGTAGGGAGCCCAGATGCATCCTAACAGGCTGTGCAATAGTGCAAAAGAAACCTGTATAAAATCCACTTTAAAAAGCATTGTCTCTCATTCTTGGCTGTGAGGATGAATTGATGCATGGCCCACCCAGACATCTTTGGAGGCCTGCAGAGTGCCCTTAGTGTATTCAGGGAACCAGTAGGCCGCAAAGAAGAGTGTAACATTTCTTTTGTTTGTTAATCATCTGCATCATCGTTCATCATTGTATTTAATACACTCCATATCATCTTTGATATCTGTGGTTTTGTGTCTAAGTATTCTTAAGAATACTAAAGTAGGGTGCATTGGCTGGACCAGGGCACCATGGCCAGAACACAGTAATAGTTTAATGCTAAATTAATTGGCACTTGTCAATGTAGCTAGCCATTAAATACTGCTTTTATCATCCTAATCCTGAAATCCACTATGGATGCCACAGTAGTTCACAGACTAGGATAAGTAGCAGCAGTGTGTTTATATACCTGCCAACTCAGGATAACACTGATGTATCTGTTGAAATGAACTGTAGTCTAAGAAAGTTTATGTCATTATAAATATGCTAGTCTTTAAAGTACCACATAATACCTTTTTGTTATTTCTGCAACAGGCTAACATAGGTACTGTTCTGAAAACAGAGGGTCAAAATCTGGCTTAATATGTGTGGTTTATCTTTAGAATTGTTTTTAAATTGTTCAATTTAAAATGGAAGGGTTGTTGTTTTTTTTACATTTTAAGAGATACATCTTCTCTTACAGTATTCATTCTACTTAAGTATACAATCCTATGCTTGCTTTGGCATTGAAAGGAGCTACAATTCCTACCATCCCCCAGCATGGTTGGCTGGGGCATGCTGGGAGTGGTAGGCCTTTTCTTTATTTAAGCATTCACAGGATTGCATCCTTAAGTTCCACGTTCGCATGGTGCTCCCTACAGTTTACTGATCAGGTTATGGCCAGTACCTGATTTATCAGATTCAATTTGTTTCAGAAACATCAGTGTGTGTGTTTAAAGCTTCCAAAGTTTACCTTGTGGTTTCCTTTCCATTAAAGGAGGAATGCATTCTTTGGACATGATGGGTTTACTAAAAATCTCTTGATACTCCTCAGGAATACACACCTGCCTACACTTCTTTTTGTAACAAACTGTTTCTGCCCAACTAGGACTTTATATTTCAGAAGAAATTACCCTTCTCCCACTGAAATTAGTTTTCTTTTGAAAACTGATAGTTATATATTTGAACTGCATAATCCTTATTGGCATTCTTTTTTGTGTTTAGGATGGTTTTCCTATTAGAATAAAAGCTGTCAATATCATCAATGAACCTCGCATATTCAAGGGCATTTTTGCCATCATTAAACCTTTTCTGAAAGAGAAAATAGCAAATCGGGTGAGTAGTCGTTATGTAGCCATAATAGAACTATACTAGTGACTTGTTGGAAGGCTTCTTTTTTCCAAATGCTTGGGTTGCATCTGGTTGGCTAGTGTAGGTAAGAGGTTGTTGGACTAATTAGTTCTTTGAGTTCTTTGATCCAGCCCAGTGTTCTCATATCCTTAAGTGATGCTTTTGGGGAAGTAATAAGCACTTTGCTAACTAAACTCAACTTGAGGGACTATGCATGGTTTGCATGGTACTCTGAATTACTAAGATTTGGACCTTGCTTCCACTTTAAACACTGCCAGAGAAGAGTAACTTACAGCTTTAACACTGGATAGCTTCAGATGTTTTTGGAAACTTTGGGAACACAGATTATTGACTGTGCATCTAGTTTTGTTTTTAAGTTATTTCCTTAGTCATGGGTGCCATTGCTTATATTATTCAGGGCAGTGTGGTCAAGATTGCAAATAGACTGCTGTTCGGTCTTATGGATCAGTTTTCACTTTGTAAAAGTAAGCAGTCTCATACCTTGACTGATGAACTGTGAGCTATTTCTTTTTGAGAGGATAAGTATCTGCCATAGAGTGCTACACAAAAAGCTGGAAGGAACTCTTTCTCTCTGTTCTTTCCACTTGCTTGACAACATGGGGTAATCACGCTTTTGCAGCTTTCTGTGGTCATAGTATGAGTTTGGTGGCTACAGGGAAGCAAGTTCTTTTGGAAATTATGAATTCTAGCGCCCAATAAAGTATATTTAGGATTATAGTGTAGTATGCAATATTGCTTCAGATCATCTGTCACCTTTAAAGTTAGTTGAAGAAAAAGGAGTCCGCTTATAGCTCTTCTGCAATAATTGTCAGCTAAATACAGAATTTGTTCAATGGTTTTTGTGATGACCCGCTTGGGGTTCACTTCATCCCAAGTTATTCAAGACTTCTTCCCCCTTCAGAACTCCTCACCCCATTTTATCCACCGGCTACTTAGATATTTGTTTAGGTAACACGGCAATGCTGTTTTGCTTAGCTTTGGTTCCCTTTCCACCATGAAGCTAGCCACCAGGGGGTGCAACTGCTGTAAGAAGCCAACAACAAAGATGAATATCAGTCATCTTTGCTTCTCTATACCTTTCACCATATTAGTGTCTTTTTGTCCTTTCTTATAAGTAGAGAGCCATATCACCTCTCTACTTTTCAGCTTCTTTTCTCTGTCTGCTCCCCCCCTTTCTCTTTTGTAGCATAATGCTGGCAAATCTGAATGTTTTGGAAATTTTATATTCCTCCCCATCTCCTTAGATCAGTGATGGTGAAACTTTGAGAGACCGAGTGCCCAAACTGCAAACCCACTTATTTGAGAGACCGAGTGCCCAAAACCCACTTATTTATCGCTAAGTGTCGACACTACAATAACACCTGAAAACTGAGGTTTTTTAGAAAAAACAACTCACAGCCAGTCCAAGCAAATGTGTGTGTGTGTGTGTATATATATACTTGGCAGCGCATTGTCCAGCCATGGGAAAACTCAGACGAGTCATGGCTAATGAGTCATGGCTTGTGACGTCATTGCCTGGCGCCGTAACTCCTTTCCAAGCATGCGCATGGCCCCTGTGTGTGCTGTTATCTGATGCTCGGCTCCTGGGGCGATGCTGGCATGACTTGGCTTGTGTGCCAACAGAGAGGGCTCTGTGTTCCTGCTGCGGCATGCATGACATAGGTTCACCACCACTGCCCTAACCCTACCCTGAAGCACTCCCCTAACCCTAATATAGGGCAAAAGTTTCATTGAAAAGAGTGCGATTTTGAAAAAGCCTTCCTTGAGTAGCCTTTTCTACACTGCTCATCATTTCTGCCCATTCCACATTCCAACCATCAAAATCATGCCAGGAGACCTCATTTTTCTAACCCTAACCCTTCCCTGGTGCACACTCCTAACCCTAGTATAGGGCTATATTTCCATTGAAAAAAGTGCAATTTTGAAAAAGCCTTCTTTGAGCAGCTTTTTCTGCACAGCTCAACATTTTTGCCCATTCTAAACACGTTCCAACCATCAAAATTATACCAGCATACCTCATTTTTCTAACCCTAACCCAGTGATGGTGAACCTTTTAGAGACTGAGTGCCTAAACTGCAACAGAAACCCACTTATTTATTGCAAAGTGCCAACACTGCAATAAAACCTGAAAACTGAGGTTTTAATTTAGAAAAAAACAACTCACAGCCAGTCCAAGCAAATATATATATCTTTGGCAGCGCACTGACTGGCCATGTGAAAGCTCGGACGAATCGCGGCTAAAGAGCCGTGGCTTGTGACATCATCGCCTGGCACTGCTACTCCAAGGATGTGCATGGCCCCTATGTGCGCTGTCATCCGATGCCCGGCTGCTGGGGCAACTTGGCTCACGTGCCGACAGAGGGCTCTGTGTGCCCGCTGTGGCACATGTGCCATAGGTTCGCCACCACTGCCTTTGATTTACCATATTCAGCTTGTGGATTGATCAAGCCCTGAGCTGCTTGCCCAGCCATCATCCCATAGAAGTCATCCGTCTATTTATACATACATGGGCTTGCTCAGGAATAGACAACATAACTGCTATAAGGCTTCTTATGGTAGTTGAAATAAGTCATGCCTTTAAATATGCAATAAGGGTTTTAAGTCTGGAAACTGTGGAACTGGTTACAATCAGTCCTTTAAGTCCCAAGGAGAAATATATCAGCCTGGCCTGTAAAGTTGCTACTGTCACTTGGACTTGTGGACAAAAACCTTCTGAAACTAAGACATTGTTTGCTTGTTATAAAAATATTGATTTGAATTGAATTATCTGTATGGTTGAACTGTCTGAATTTTTCTTCTTCAGTTTTTCCTTCATGGCTCAGATCTGAGTTCTCTTCATCAGAATCTTCCACCGAGGATCCTCCCTGAAGAATATGGAGGCACTGCAGGGAAGCTAGATATTTCTACATGGAATGAGTTATTGCTGGCCTCAGAGGATGACTTTCTGTATGATGTCTCTCATCTGGCTCTTTCCAATGACTGTTCACCTCATGACCCACTGATGAGTGCAGAGATTGATGAGAAGCAATGTGATGACTCTTTGCGAAGTTTGAAAACACAGCTTTACTCTTGTTATTAGAATGCCAGTGAAAGCTTCTGAAAGGTCACCTTCTTGTTCGCAAAGAGATTAGGAACTCTGCCTTGTTCCCAGGGCTGTAGACTACGTGGAGAGACATCTGAGGCACTTTACATTGGAACCAAAGTAAATTGAAAGTAGAAGCCATGGAGATAGGTGAAGTTGTGTGAGAATCTATCAGATGGGTGCACTTGGGAACAGCTTGAATATTTTGTGGTTTATTAACCCTTTACAAAAGCAGCATCCCTCTGAGATTAAATGTCACACTTGAATGGGAATAAAGGAACATTGCCAACACCAAACTCCTAAGCATAGTTACTTGAAAGTAAGTTGCATTAAAATTAATGAGATTTGCTTTCAAATAAACAAGTTTAGGATGAGAGTACTAAATGAGTCTTTCCCAACCAGGTGCCCTCCAGAAATTTTGGCCTCTTCCTCCCAGGCATCCTAACTACAGGACATGCTCCTTGCAACTGATGGGAGTAGAAGTCTGTCTACTTCATCTGGATGGCACCAGGTAGGGGAAGGTTTCCTTTGATTCTCTCAGGCAGGAAGAGGCCAAACTGGATTATAAACTTGACAGTGCAAAATATAATAGTGGATCATGCTGTCCTTTTCTGTGGAAAAAGGAACAAATGTCATGAACTGTGAGATAAAGAATAGTAAGACTATTTTATGGCAGATAAGCTTCTAGTCCAAGAGATACCTTTTTGGTTGTAATCTTGATTCTTTTATATATTGGTTATTGCTATCCTTAACATTAATTTCCGCTACCCTCACATACAGAATTTTGTCTTCTGTAGAAAGTGTTACTACTGATGTAGAAAACCTTTGACTTGAAATTTGCAGGAGGTGGCTAGTGCAGTAGTAGTTTGTCATTAAAGGTCAGTGAAAGCCCATGCTCATTCTGCCTCCCAGAGTATCAAAAGTCTCTGAATCTCTTTTACACCATACTTGAACTTGTTCGCCAGAGAGGACTAAAAAAAAATGGACATACATAATTTTGTATAATTCAGTTGTTGGTTAATACCTTGCTTTATTTAAAACAGGTCTGGTGTAGGGGAATACAGAAATCAGCTAGCTGTAGATGTCTGTTAAGTAAAGGAAAGATGCTTGTTGAGGTATCTTTATTTTTGGGAAGTAGAGTTTTTGAATTGTTTCCATAAACCAAATGTAGACAGGGTATTTTACAAGCACAATATCTGGTTTGTAAATGTTTTAAAAAATTCCCCGTTCGGTGTGGTGTTTGGTCACTTGGACCGCAGTGCTGTTTTGACCTTGGCTTGCTATGCAAAGGTCACTTTCAGTCTTGTCTGTAGTGTCACCCTTTTTAATAGAAGTGCTTAGGTCTTCCTTAACTGGTAGCTTAACTTTCATAAGAAGTGTGTTCTCTCTCTTAGTTACATAGTAAGCTGTTATTTTATCATCTTGAGTTAAAAACCTTAAACCATTCTTCACATTTTACTACAGGATGAAATGGGTCTGGACCCCTGCTAGATGTTCAGTGTGTATGGGGCAGCAGGTCAACTTACTATCACCTCATCTAATAGCACTTTTGTGGAAGTTCTTACTTAGTGCCAACTAAGACCAGACACTGGTGCTTATTGTAAATATGGAATAGGGTCTTCAATAGGTAGACCATTGTATTGTTGGTGCCAAACTTGTATTTTTCTAAACCATATAACCACTTGCCTCTGTATTACCAAAAGCTGAGGCAATTTTGTCAGTGCTGCTTTGCTTAACCTAGAATTCTCCTTTTGAGTATATATATGTGGTATGTTAAATGCCAAACCAGGCCATGGAATTTGTTTTGCTGTGAAGTACAGCAGATTTTATCTCTTAGAGTTCCCTTATATTCAGACTTCTCCTACATTGATATGTAATGCAAATTGCTTTTTCTTATGCGAGTCAGCGGGGCCAGGTACACAGGTCTGCCGACCTGTGCATACAAGGAAGTAGACTTGTTAATTACATGAAAGCAAAAAATATGTGGAATGATATATATCTTTTCTTCTACTGGAAGCGATATCCATTTATTAAAAAGTGGACTTGAGTATGGAGGCTATAACTGAACTAACATATGAGGTTTACGTGATAGCCTAGAAATCATGATGGTTTTATCCTGCAACTTCCCACCTAAATGTGGGACTTTATGCAGAAACTATTTTGAACAGACCTTAGGTATTGTTTTCTTTGAGTAGCAGACTTCAGATACTACTGAATGCCAACATTTGTTATTTTGCAGAAAAAGTTATAAGCCAAAAACATTTTATATTACCTCTTCCATGGTGATGGAACTTGACATCATTCCTCAAAAATCTCTTATGCAGAAGTTCAAAAAATAAAACACTTGACCTCTGTTAAGGCTTATATATGGAAATATGTTGGGACTTCCCACAAATTTTATTCTGGTCCAGTTCTGGTTTATGTTTTCTCTTTCCTTGCATTCTTCATATTATTCCATGTAATTGGAATAACCAAATTCGTAATGCTTGTAGAGATAGTATTTCCTCCTAAAAGAAGCATACTCTAAACTGACCCCTCTCACATCCCACAGTGGCACCTCTGACATAGTGAAGACTTTACAAAAAACTAAGTTTGTTAGTTTGCTTCAGAGGTGTTGGGACAAATGGGCAAGGAAGTAGGATAGCATAAAAATTTAAATGTTAGAAGTGGAGAGGGAAATTTATGATAGCGTATGCTGAGTCTTTACCCATGAAGATTCTTTGGCAGTATTGATACTTCTAAAAAGAATCATTCCAAGCAGAGGAGTACCTGGCCTTGAGCAAGACACATTGGTAACTTACCACAATTTTCAAATTGCCTTTTTCAACATCATAGGAAGCAGGAAAATGGTTACCATAAATACTTGAATTTATACTGTGGGCTGAACAAGCATCTGTAAAGTCTGAGCTTTTTTCAGAGGATGGGTGAAGTGCTTTGTTGCTACTGTTCAAGCTGTTTTGGCATTTGTCACTAATTGTTTCATATGAATTTGTTTTGCCTTTTACTGTATGTAGAATTCAGGTGTTTGGTTAAAGTATACACCTTTGGGGGTTTATTTTTATATTGCACTTTATAAAATGAATTGTTTAAGTGTAACTTTATGCATGAGCAGATATTAAACAATCCTACTTTAAAACAGCCTCTGTTCTTTTGAAGAAAACATTTGATGCTCCTTTCTGATGTATATTCCAAGAGTGTTAGTAAGCCCAATTTAAAACTTTTTCCACTGTGCTTTTGGAAGGTGATACAAGGAATCCTAGTAAGAGCCTAACTAAATATGTGATTGTATTTCATGTTTAATTTTTGATAGAAACTCCTGCTTCATAAGGATAGCATTGAGAAGAGCAAAAAGATTATATTCCCTCCTTCCATTAGCTGCAAACCTTATTGGCACTAATATGGGGCATTTTACAAAAAACCCAATCATACCTTTCTAGCTGGGCCCTAAGATTTTCATTCCTGACGTGGACTGATTTTTCTGAACAGCTGTTAAATGTAAGACTGTCTGTAGTATTTCTGTTCCTAGAAATGAAATGGAAAATGACACAGAAGACTTTTAATAAAATGTTTTTATAGTGCAAATATTAAATGCCAGGATGGAGAAAGTGATGTACTGGCTTTTACAAGCATTGGTCATACTAGAAAACAGCACTTCAGTACTTAATTTCAAGAACTTGCTTAAAGCATATTTAAACACTAAGAAATTAATTAGCAAATGCTAATGTTTGCAACAGTATTTTGTATAAAATTTGCCTTGTGCAGTGATCTAAAAGCTACTAATTTTCATTTAATGCACTACATTTAACATGCTGTTCTCTACTGAGAAAAGCAAATTTTATCCATTAAAAAAGTGCCACTGGATAGATTTTCCAGATGTGGAATGCAGACTTGTAGTATGGCTTTCATTTCCATATACTGAAGCATCAGAACTTTAAAATATATTACTTTCAGCTTAATTAAGCTTTCTTCTAAGTGTGTGGTGTTTACACAACAGGCTTTTAACAAAACTTTCAACAGCACAGCTGTAGTAGATTAATAGTAAAGCTAGCTTTGAATTAAATGGATCAAAATGTACATACTGTAGATCTTGCATCAAGCATTATACAAGTTAGCTTTCTATTCATCTGTATGTTACAGGAGAGATGGCTGGAGCCTTGACTCCAAGAAGCAATACAGAACATTTGGCTTTCAACAGAGCACAACGTCATATTTTCATGCTTTCAGGGAAGTTATCATTTAACTGAAGTCCCGATTGGTAAGGATAAGAGGTGCCACTAAAGTCCAGACGTAAAGGAGGAGACAGACCCAGCTTGAGGAGATCTTCACCCAAACAGCTGGCCACTTGCTTGTCAGTGTTTTGGTTTCAGCATCAGGACTGTACAAGTGAATAAAAAGTGATAAGTGAACCCTACCAGAACTGGAAAGTTTCAGAGTGTTAAGACTAAGCACAGGAAAGACAGGATTTTCCTAGAAACCTGCCCCCTTGACTTGGACTGACGCTGCTATCTAACATGATGTGGAAGTTTTCCTTATTTCCCATAGCTGTACCTGGCTTCTCCACTGCATGCAAAACAGAAACAAATGCCTTGCAGGAAAGTGGGGAAGCTTGGACCCTCAAGATGTTGGTGGGCTACAATTCCCATCAGCTCTAGCCAATATAACCAATGGTGAACAATGATGGAAAGTGAACTGAAATATCTGGAGGGGCACATGTTTGAAAGCCTCTGGCCTACAGCTTTATTATTTTGGGGAAATTGGTAGGTGTGATAGCCACCTTCTGGAAGGGAAGCCATGGTTCAGACACATCAGTATGGAAGTTTTTGTGCTCAGTATCAACATTCTTTAAAAAAAATCTGGATGGAGATCTTTTTACTACAAGGCCACTAGCCCACAGGAACTAGAAGGGAGGATTTGTCTCCCTCTAGGCTCCCTGCCCAGGCTTTAATGAGTAACAGCTGCAGCCAGTTCACAGTGCTACCTCATGCACTCTGTTATCAGCCTCAGCCCAATCCAGCAGGCTCCATGCCAGTCCTCTTTTTGGGGAAGGCTGAGGATAGGGAGAGAGACTGTTGACAGGAGGTACTCAATTAGCCACTATCTCAAAGGCCTTCGTTTGGGAAAGACAGTGTAACCACTGGTCATAGGCATACACTATTTGGCTGTAACGCTTGTAAGGGGCTAGTGTGAGAATATTCTACTCTCAGAGATTCCAAACATAATTTCCTTTTAACTCCAACAATCCTACAAAGCTGGGAGGTAAATCTTGATAAATGTACCACTACACACACCTCCCCACTAAGGGTTATCTTTAGCTCTGGACAAATATAAGGCTGATACACATATTCTTCTTTTACAGAGTCTCTTTCATACTACTAAAGCAAAAAAAGGGGGGGTTCTGATTTTCAAATGGTGGCAGCATAGAAGAGCATGCATTATTAGCCACACAGTCACCAAGTGACTTTAGAAAACCTCCCTGCACTAAGACAGGTAGAAAGGATTGGCCCTAACCATTAGGAGGATAATAATGTATGTGGAGTACTTTGAGAGCTTACAAAAAGTAATCTAACAATAATAATCAAAAATTTCCTTTGCATCTCTGGAAGGGCTCCTCTCTGGAACCCTGGAAAGCCACTGGGTGTCATCACAAGAACTATTCAGATATACAGAATCTGGTCTGTCTAAGGCAGCTTCCCCTGTTCCTAATTTTTTAGTTAAGTAAAAATACAGCACTACTTAGCATCCATAAACATTTCCACCACTTGAGCAATAGTGACAATGTAAGAATTGGTGACTCAAATCTCCACTAGAGTATTCTCACCTGTACCAGTTGGTTAGAGTCATCATGATATAAAGGGAGGCAAGAAATAACATGAAGTGGAAGAAAGTATAGCTATACTGGACACCATCCTTCTCATTGTCCAAGACCCGCCTGGGTTCCCCATCCTCTGCATCACCAGCAGCAGCACCAGAAGCATCATCCAGAATGACACTGTCACTTGCAGACAGAGTCAGTTTGTTCACTTGGCTGTAGTTCGAAGAACGGATGCTGCAAAAGAGTGTTTTAAAATGTCAAAATAACTGCAAGTTGCCACTAATCAGAGAGTTCTGTAGTCTTATTATAGATGTTCAATAATTCCTTCAGTCTCCATTTGGACCTGAGAGCACACACAGTAATTCTAGTGCCAATGTTAAGCCAACAATGCCATGCAAGCTGCTTGTTAGTAATACTCCAGGAAGCTATACCTGAGCTTTGAAAATTGGTTACATTTAACATGCTCAGAATGAATATTTCCTTTTTACAATCGCTGCAAATTATAATCAAGCTAGTAATATTGCTTTATCAGCTAAAATCAGTTGTGGCTGGAAAACTAGCCCTTTGCATAACAATGAATCACTAGCCTTGGAAGGGTTCAATATGCATGGAGTTCACTTACAATTTTAAGAATAGGTCAAACATATCAATGCAGTTAGCACTTTTTTGTTTCAGCAATTCTTCAAATGTATATAAGTAACCTTACATTCACTTAAAAAACTTACATTTTCCTTGATTTAAAAACAGAGAAAACATAACATATTCATTATGCTAAATGCAAGAGACTATTTTGCCAAGTCAAAAGGGCTTTGTCATGAATCTGACATCTTACCTGGAGTACAAGAGACAAAGTACAAAGATAATAAGCCCAACAATGCTCTGAGCATCCCACCACTGTGGGGATTTTTGTGGTGTAGGAGTAGGAAGAAGAGGGACATCAGTTGCATTGACTGAGATAGCAGTAGGTGAAGCTATTTGGGTGATGATGTTCAGAAGGCTCGGGTTGCAGCTACGATCTGGAAAATGAGTTTTAAAGTTCAAACACACACAAAAACTGTCCGTTTCAATAACTGTCAGGAAAGCTTGCTGTTGAGATTCTGAAGATAGTACCAGATATTTGTCATTCTGAAGACCCTCAAAAAAGAGGCCAAAGTATTTGTTTAAAATCCCCTTATACTATTAAGACAGGAGTTTGTGATTTCTGAGGAAAGTACAAAAGTGGAGAAGACAATCCAATGGACTGTGCTACCTTTGTACAAACTGTACATCCTCTTTGAAGCCTGTATTGCCCCAATTCCCAATACACTTTAAAGATTCAGTATATTTTTTTCTTTAGACGTTACTTCCCCAACCATTATTATTTGCAGTGATGATCTGCACTTATACACACTTACCTGGCTCATTAGACATGGCTGACCAAGTGAGATACATGGTATAGAGAGTAATGACAGATGACTGGAGAAGGCCAGAACGAGGCTGATGTTCCTGTTTGAGACAAGCAATTTTTAGTAAAATGAATGAATTTAATCTAAACGAGGCAGGTAGCTTGTTGGTCTAACATTAAAAGCCTTGACTGGAATATTTCAATTCTGCTAGCTAAATCTGTGTAAAAGGGACACTACTGAGGCTGAACAGAGACACAAGCACTATTTGGTGGATTGATGGGCGATATTTCAACCTCCCCAGGCAAGAGTCACTCTAGCCATGCTTCCCCTCAACTCACACATATTGACTGGATACATTTTAGCACAACCTCCAAATGGTTCTTTCAAGTTTCCCAAATCTATTTTCCTTTCATCTAGTCATTCACAACCCTCACAATGGTCCAGAAATGCTGCTATATAGCCAGACAGATCCTCCCTTGCAAGCACAAAATAGCATCTTACCAAAGGTGACCATACATCATCTGTTTTACTAAAAGTTATACTAAAGCTCAATTACTCGTAATTCTGGCATCGAAGCAGTGCGTTACATGACCATCATACCCTCCAACAATATTAAGAACTATTATAAATTAAGCAGCTTTACAGAACATAAATCCACCTACTGTTAAGTGTTGGCGGGAAAAATATTTATTATTTAAAATATTTATACCCCATTCAATAGCCAGCGGCTCTCCAAAATGGTTCACAAAGAATTAAATATCTGCAGAACACCCATAGCTAAAACATTTACATAAATACCCAAATAAATAGTAATACCAGTAGACTCTTTAGGCCTGACATATAAACCTTGTCTACACACATTATATGCGTAACAGACAAGCCCAGGGGCAACAGAAAACCAGAATTAAAACTATGTAAGATACAACAGAGACCTAAAACCTAATTCTTTTTACGTTGGGAAAATAAAATGGTTTTTGCCTGGCACCAAAAAGAGTTGGTACCAGGAGCACCTCTTTGAGGAGCTGATTCCATAAATGGGGCACCATAGCTGCAAAGGATCTTTCCCTTGTTCCCACCCTCCTCACATCCTTTAGAGGGGGCTATTGGAGGAGGACTTCTGAAGATGATCTTAGTGCGTGGGCAGACCTATATGTAAGGAGGCATTCCTTCAGATATTCTGGTCCCAAACCATTTAGAGGCTTTATATGTTAGCATCCTGAATCAGGCTCAGACTTACTGGTAACCAATGCAAATGGTACAGCACTGGGGCAGTATGTTCTTGCCTCCCAGTCCCTGTTAGCAGCCTCGCTACTCTATTTTGAACCAACACTGAACCAAGTCTCCGAACCATTTTCAAGGGCAGCCCACACAGAGAGTGTTACAGTAGTTCAAATGAGAGGTTACCAGAGTATGGGTCACTGTTGCTCTGTGGGCTCTGCCTGTCCAGGTAGGGACACAGTTGATATATCAGCCATGCTAAAAGAAGGTGCTCCATGCCACAGTGTCAACTTGGGCCTCCAAAGAGAACTCGATCAAGGAACACCCGAAACTATAAACCTTGCCCTTTAGGGGGAAGGTGACCCCATCCAGGGCAGGTTGCATATTCCTCATCCAGACAAACAATCTGTCTACCAACAACACCTCAATCTTATCTGGACTGAGCTTCAATGTACTGGTCCTCATCCAGTCAATTACCATGCATGGACACTAATTTAAATATATAGTAACTAACTAAAGCACGCTTCCCCAACCTGGCTATGTTTTGGGCTACAACTCACAGCATTCTTATCCACTGGCCAAGGTGGCTGGGGATGATGGGAATCCAAAACTTCTGGAAAGCACCAGGTTGGGAAAGAGTGATCTAAGGAGATCAGTTATCTAGCAATGCATAAGCCCAATTAATTCAGCCAAGCCTGTCCATTTGTCCCACACAACAGCCCTGTGGAAAAAGCATCCTACCTGGACTTTGGGAAGTACTGACATGATAGACACAGCAATGCACACAAGCATATTGAAGCTGATAAAAAATTTGTTCTCAATGCAACCATCAGGCTTTGTGTAGAAGACATAGAAGAGCACAATGGCAACGAATGATAGGATATAGTTGAAACCTGTGCATGACAGTAGAGCTGGAAAAAAACCACAGCGATTCCAATTACAACATGTAATCATGTATGCAATTAAATGACTCAAAGTACAGGGGAGGTTTACTAAGATTTTCAGTACCTACATTAATATTCTGACTATTTGCATGTAGAAAGATATTAGACCTTTTCCCCATGGAAAATGCTATCTCACTTACTTTGCATTAAAAATATATGGCACAAACAAATTACAAAACATATTCTTAGTTTAAATGGCTGCCTCTGCAATTTTTCAATAATCTTTCATATTTAATTTTCAGAATTGTCTTTTTGCTTTAACACACACATAGACATCTTCAATATTATCCCAGTAACAACATGAGATTAAAGAACAGTGACTACTGCTTTGCTCAGCAATGCCTGCCACTTGCAAAACCAGGATTCAAAATCACTCAGATTGTTGCAACTTCCTATGTTGCACTTAAAGCATTTCTTGCCGTAGTTATGGTACTTCAGCAGCATCATCTAGTAATGTTGTGTGGTCCCATTTCTTTTATTATATACAAATTGGTTTTGTCTACACTGCTGATGAGTTAGCTGGCCAATACACTTGACATCTAATCTGTTTCTTGCCTCTTGCTCATTTCTGTTATTCAACAGCTAAGTATCACTTACCAGCATACCAGCATCTGGAGTTCCCTTCTTCCATTCGTTCAACCCAAGATTCATTCCAGGAATGAGCAAAATCTATAAGCAGCACCAGCTGGATGAGTATGAAGCAGAAGGCACCAGCAACACCAATAGCAAATAATGCTAGAGTGGGGAAAGAATAAAAGGTTATCATCAGCCTCTAGCATCCGGCAGTCTGTGGATGAATGTATCAGAATGCAGTTGGAAAGCCATGGAGCAGCACAGACAGTACAGCCCACCCCCGCATGGCCTTGAATACAAGCCACATTACTCTTGCTGTGGTCCCCAGTAAATCCTAGCTAGCATAACCAAGGGCAAGGGGCGCTGGGAGATGAGTCCAACAACATCTGAATAACCACACCACAGTCCCCATCCTTGCCACATTGTGTATCACTCCCACCACCCACCTCACCCTTATCTGAGAGCAAAGTTAGGCTGAGATGGCAACTAGCCCAAGGTCGTCCACTCAGCTTCAGGGCCAGGTGGGGATTTGAATATGGGCCAACCTAGTCTGACACTAATTGCACCACACAGTGTCTCTCAAGATGGATAATTTTCACTTTGTAGCTATAGAATAAACTCACCTGGTGGGAAGGCGGGAGATGAGGGATGGCCATCTCTGGTATATCCAGCCATACTGAGGGCCCAGGTTTCATCCCCATGCCTCTTTCTCCCACAGGCTCATTAAAATGCAATTCAATGGCCTCAGCATCAGGCTGGACCCTACAGATAGTCAGCAATCACCATTGCTGTGGCTACTCTGTGAGGCCATCACTGTGCAACACATGCAGATCCGAATCTACTTTTATGAAATGCTTATTACATGAATATCCACATGCCTTCTTTTTTTTAAAAGCCAATGCATACTATTACAGTTCAAGAAATTATTAACCTCCTTTGTCACCCATGTGTTTACCTGTCGTGAAAGGCCCTTCTGGAATGTAAAATGCTCCAACCATGATGCCAACAATTGCAGCTATCTTGAAAAACCAAAACCTGTTTTAAACGGACAAACAAGAAGACTAAGAGATATTTGCCTACAATAAATCATCTTAAGCCAAAAATTGCTCAGGACTTTTAAGAAGAGTATCAAATAATTATTGTATTTGAATACCTGTATACAAGCATCTTTCCTGGGCTGCAATTCTATTTCCACCTACCTGGAAATAAGCACACAAGCCTGAGGTTGCCTGTGCTCCTAGTAACAAGCCAGGGTACTACATCTGAATATAGTCACCAGTCCTTAGAAACTGTGCATATCATCAAACTGCAATAAGAGAGTTACAATGGATCTCAGCAAAGTCCAAGTCAGTGTTTAATGGGAGAATGGACAAGTAAAGTTCTTAAAAAACTGGAGCTCAAAAATGGGCGGTATGTTGGACAGAAGCCAGTGTGGTATAATGGTTAAGAAGCTCAACTGGGAGTCAGGAGATCTGGGTTCTAGTTCCCATTCATGAAGCCCACTAGTGATTTTGGGCCAGTCATACTCTCTGCCTATCCTACCTCCCAGGAATGTTGTTGTGAGGGTAAAATTGAGAGGAGAACCTATTAAGTTGCTTTGGAATCCTTTCAAGAGGAAGAAAGACAGGATATAAATATAATGTAATAACAAATGCTTCATATTTATAAAAATATAAACCAGTTCAATTCTGGTTGGAGACTGGGAAAAGAATGATCAGGATACAGGTAAGGATTTTGACTGGGTGGACAGTAACTGTACTTTAGAGATTTTCCCAGCCAAAACTGGTACTGAAAGACAAAGGCAAGTCTTCAAGGGATTTCTGGATAGCACGTTTAGTCCTTAACAGAAAAAACTGTCTTTCCCTGTCCCATGAAGTCTCTGTGTTGTCTCATCTGGTTTCAAGAGGAAGCATCCTCAATTACTTCAAGAACTGGAACAAGTAAGGTATATTCACTAATTACAGAAGTTTAAGTAAAGGTTTGGAAGTAAATATATTTCTTCTATCATTAATGTCTGTATCAGCCTTTCCCAAACTGATGAGCTCCAGATATATTGGATTACAACTTCTATCAGTCCCAGGCAACATGGACAACAGCAATACAGGGGAGGAAGCTGGCCTATATAAATGCATCAGTAGAAGTCAAGTTAGTTGCTATATTTATATTTTGCCTCATGGAGGGTGTACCATACAGCCATTAAATCTCACTGAAAAAAGACATCTGTATCTCCCACCTAGACATTCAGTAAAAATGAAAAGATAAATTCAGTTGTTTACATTTCTGCTGTGAGAAAAGAAGAAACCCATTCTTATGTCCAACGTACCCATTATGCACAGCAGCCCTTGGATCTTTACTTGATTTCACTTGTATCATAAGCAGTGCAAAGAGACAGAAAAACACCGCCATGGCAAAACTGATTCGGTAGACTGCTCTGTATCCAACCAAAGCATCACAGTCCACAAAGCCTTCACAAAATCTAGGGATCTGAAAGAAGAGACCAATATAGCCAAAGATCTTAGTCACAAACATGGATGCCACACTATCAGCATATTTTCCAAGTCCATAGTTACAAGCTAAAGAGCCACAGCACACACTTTTCTTTTATACAATTCAATCCAAGACAGAAGCGCACCGGATTAAGCATGTTAAGGATTTATTTAGGACTAGCACCTTCCAAGGTTAACTGCTTCAAAGCCAAGTTCAGACAAAGGGCCAATGTATGGGCTGAAGTAAGCATAAGAGTGAATCACATTTGTTGATTCATCTATCTGTACAAATGCCAGCAGTGTCTTCCATATTGCCTGGCCTGGTTTAAGCCTCTTGGCAGGCAAGATGGACAAAGAACAGGCACACAGTCCCATGATAAATAATAAGCAGGTGCTTATCAGATGGCTTGCTAACATGTTTGCATTCTAGGCATATGTCATGCTACATTTCATAGACTCTGTGTATCAGCCATGCTACAAGCTTGATGAGAAAGCCATGAACTTGTAACCTGTGAGTCAGTAGTTAGCTTTCGCAGCATTATAGATGCAACTCAGATGTAACCTATCATCTTGCTAGTAGTAGTTAAAAAGTACAGAAGCTGGACTCTAGCCCAGCCCCTCTTTGTTCAGACTCTTGGACCAGCAGGTTTCACTGTTTGTCCACTCCACCTAATGAGAGCATCAGTGAGTAATTACTGATTGGGAACATGCTGGCATTGTGAGTTCACGCAATAAAATCTTCTTGTAGGCAAAGCCAACCCTTTCACTTTCCTTGAAATTCCAAAAAAATCTGAGCCAGAGGGTGGAAGCTGGGTGCTTGTTTTTATCACCAAGGGAAGTGTGCAGGTGAAGACAAAATATATTCTGTATGATTCTTTTCTTGATTCTGAGCCCAAACAAGGAAGCCTGAAGGAAGGGTACAGGGAAAAAAGCTGGGGAGGATTCAGCTCATCCTTGATTTTGTGCCTCTCAGTCTCAGAAGCAGACCTCTAGAAACATACATACAACAGACACATGAATAAGAGATAAGAGAACCACATATCTGCTCTGAGAGAGGCAGCGAATCTGCAGGCCCAATAGAGTAGAATTGTCTAACTGTAGGGCACACATTTAACATGGTAAGCTGCATATTTGAAATGGCACCCAGCACAGCACATCAGGAGTGCAACAACTCGTGATGAGTCCAGCGGATCATGAGAAGTGGGCCAATTTCTTTGTGCTTATACGCATGTCACCTACTTTACAGCATTTGCAGCTGCATGAAACCTATAAGCTGTCCATGACTCACCCTAACTACAAAAGATCGGAGGTTTCATGATGCAGTGACATAGTTGTCGAACAGTGGTGCATATTTAAATACAGAAAGGAAACTGTAAATGAAGGCCCCAGGCTACCATTGTTGCAAGGACTCACTAAAAGAACTCAGCCATATCTAATGGGAGTGATTTCTATTGCAGCAAGGCTTCTGAAGACAGGCTACATAAGAATCTGACATATTGGGCAAAATTACTACTATATGTACAGTGGTACCTTGGCTCACGAACTTAATCCATCCGGGACTCTAGTCGTGATCCAAACTGGTCATGAGCCAAGTTAAATTTCCCCATAAGGTTCAATGTAAATAAGGTTAATCTGTTCTATACTATTTTTTTTTAATCACAAAAATTTGAAGCGGGCACGCTGGGCGGGGGGGCAGGTGCAATCGCGGGTGTGCTGGGGGGAGGCAGTTGCGATCACGATCATCACCTGATGCGGAATTTGCGACCCCAGGCAAAATTTTTCAGAAATTTCTGGACACAACCCTATTTGGTCGTGAACTGAGGCGTTTGTAAGCCAAGGTACCACTGTATTTGGTTTACATTTTAAACAACGGCCTCTGATATTAGCCTAGATCAGGAATTGTGGCCCTCCAGATACTGGAATGCAAGGGTGACTTCCATTAAAAGCAGAAGTATATAACGCCTCACTACCTTTTGCAGCTGCCTTTCCATTCCTGGTGCCAGCATTATGCATGAAATAAGAGTACTGAGGAGAAGCAGGAAGGCATAAATAAGCCGCGTCACTGTGGAATTCTTGCTGTTGGGACAACATCGGCACAGCAGACATGATGCACCACTGCAGAGGCAGGGAATCTACAAATCAGAGATAGAAATGAGGGTGCTATTTCTTATATGTCAACTCTTACATACAATCTGCATTTTATACATGAAGACCCATGCAGCCATTCATCAAAACAAGTGTCATCCCAGAGTGCAGCTGCTGTGGAAAAGACATATTCTATGTTAGGCATAATGGGAACTGAAAATAAAACTGGTAAGACTGTGTTTTCCAATAGAGAAATCCGTGGTGCAACAACGCTTAGAACATTGTGTATAGTTCTGGTCACCGCACCCAAAAAGGACATTATGGAAAAGGTATAGAAAAGGGGCAATTAAATGATCAAAGAGTTGGAGCAACTGGAATTGCTTAGCTCAGAAAAAAGGTGAGTTAAAGGGAGATAAGATAGTACTGTTTTAAACTGGGGTTTTAATGGTGCAGAGAAAGCAGAGAAGGGGACATTTTTCTCCTCCCATAATACTAGAATGTAGGTTTATCCCATAATGGTGACTGGTGGGAGATTCAGAACAGTTAAAAGGCAGTAATTCTTCTCACAGTGCATAATTAAGCCATGGAATTTGCTGACACAGGAAGTAGTGGAGGACACCAATATGGGTAGCTTTAAAAAGGGCCTGGACAAATTCATGGAGGAGGAACTTGTCAATGGCTACTAGCCTTGGTGGCAATTTGCTACCTCCGTTTGCAGAGGCAGCTTAACTGCATACACCAGTTGCTGCGGAGCTTGGGCAGGCAGATGTCTTGCACCCATCCTGCTTGAGAGATCCTGTGGGCAGCTGCTTTGCCACCATGTGAACAGAGTGCTGGACTGGATAGGTCATTGGTCTGATCTAGCATGGCTGTCTTTTTGAAAGACTGTACAGAACGTTCCTTACTGGGCAATGGAGTTTCCAGACTATGTCATTTGTCTGTCAATCAATCACTAACCTTAACTTTAAGAAATGTTGAAAAGTTACAAGAACTGCATTAACTGAGCTTGCACATGTGTGTACACACTCACTCACACACAATATGTGAGAGGAGGAGATTAGAAACAGCAAATTCCAGTTTTAAACTCAACACAGTTCTGCTAAATGTCTGAGTTTAGGGAATTATGATTTGTTTACATTCTAACCAGTAAACAAACCAGAATAATAAACTAAAGTTTGGGTCCAGCAGGTTTTAACCAAAAAAAAAAAAATCACCATGTTTGAAAAGTAAGTGTTATTTGCTCATGCCTGTAGTTTACACATGTAATGGAAAATCCATGGTTTCCCCATTTCTTTTGAACTGATCTATAATCTGCAAGGAGACACAGGCCTGTATAAAAGCAGTCTTGCAGCATCTTAAAGTCTAACAAGTTCATTACAATATAAGCTTTCATTAATTAAGTACATAGCGATATATAGTAAGAACAAGCATATCAGAAAAACAATACAGATTTATCTACAGTTAAGTATCAAAAACTCTAGTAGCCTGGAAAAACAGCAGCCAATGTCTACCAACCTTACTGGATGTGGGACAATAGAAGTAGCAACAGTTTATTTATATCTGAACTGAAGTGTACTACCCTACAGCATAAAAACAGCAATTTGGCTGAAAAGCTATGGCAGAAATACCCCTTATCAGTGTTTTCTGAAGCTAATTAAAATAGCCAAGGTCAGATGAGTCAACCATGCAGATGTCAAGTAGGCAACCACCTTAAATTAAAAATCTTGCAACTTCCAGCCTTCCCGATCTATGCTTGGGGCATGCTGGGAGTTGTAGAACTATTATGTCTGAACACACATAAATTCCATGTACAGATAAACTTATTTCTTGAGACTTAATTCTGTAAGAGTTTTCTTATAGAATATTAGTGCATAATAGAAGCCAGATTGGGAATCCCTGCAGTAGACCCTATAAGGAATGCAGTAATAAGCTAACAGCTTATTTCAAGCAAATATACATGTTCTCAACTCATGCATCAAGCTTTTGCACACAATGTACATACATGTACACACAAAATGACTGCTGTATATGCACTCCATGTATCAACGCTGGGATACCAAAGGAGTGCAATTCATTGTATATACAAACTACATAGCGACTTACACTAAACTACCACAAAATAGTGCCAATCAACTTGAGAGAAAATTATGACCATTTTAAAACAGTGATGTGGGTTTTCCAGGAAAAAATAGAACTGGAAGATTTTTCTGGAAAAACGTTCAATACTCTATATAATCTTATCTTATTTAACATATTTGTTTGGCTCATTTTTACTCCCCAATACATATGGTCCCTCTGTGAGCATGTAACATTTCATTTTTAGTGAACAGAACTAAAAATGTGGTCCATCTCAATTTTATGCACGCTATAGATATACCAGGAATTTTCTCATAAGCTACAAAATATTTGAACTGAAATATTTGCTTAGGGAGAAATTACATTATCCACTCATTAAATGTTATATTCAAACATATTCAAAGCTTTATATACAGTTGTTCTTTCAGAATATTTGGAATACTCTAAAAAATAGAATATACTTTATGATTTATTTCTGTTTTAACAAAAATGACTACACCTAAAAGAACATGCTGTTTTAGGTATATGTTCTAAAGGAGATATATGATTTATATTATATCAGCAGTTTAATTTTCTTTTCTTGGGATAGCTGTAGCTGATAGCTTTCACCTCAGTCATTCTGGGCTGCTTATTGGTTCCAGTTCTAGTTAAGCAAAATCTGATCCAGAACTAGTTGACCATTCTATTTCATTAAAGGGTGTGCGTGAGTCTCTGGGCACAGGTCATGAAAACTGGGCAGCAGGCTGCTGTCTCTCATATTCTGCTTGTAGGATTTTGTGGGCAACTGGCTGGATGAACCCCTTAGTCTGTTCCAGCACATCTCTTGGTTTCACAATCTTGGTTTCACTTTCACTTTTCCTTCAGTTTGTTGTTGAACAATGTTAGCAATTGAGGGCAAGCACACCATGCATAAGCCTGGTCCAGAGCCAGCCGGATGCCAACTACAGTGTGCACAAGAAGGGGTCATTATACCTTATTTTAGGGTTACAGCAGCAGAAAATTGTCTGTGGAATGCTTTCCACCCACATCATTGTTTTTAAAATATTCTAGGAGGATGCAAATTCAAGAATGGATGTGAATGTCAACAGTGAATCACTCTTAAGAGTATGTTCATGCAACATACAGGAACCTGCTTTGTAATCTGACAAAGGTCAAAACCCAGAACACATTGTAATAAGTGCAGCCTTTTAGTACAGCCAAAAAGTAACAGATAAGTTTAATTGTTGAGATATCTGTAGGACAGCAGAAACCTCAGTGAAGAAACAAGATCACCAAGTACCATTCACCAGGTACACCTTACCTCAGTCCTGAGAAAATGAGGCTTATGCACCCATCAAATGCATAATTGGTACTGCTGAGTTCCCCCTCTCCCTCTCCTCACTAGCAGCTTTTGGCAGCTTCTAGAATTCAGAGCGGCTTCTACACAATCCACAGCATGCAACCTTCTCAAACCAGAAGCAAAATCTGCTGTATTAGGAAGCCATGCAACTAGAGAGGTGTGTACACTTTTCAAATTTATTTTCTTACTTATTGATACTCGGCATCCATATTCCAAATTTGCATCCAATAAACTCTGTATCTTCTTTCATGTAAGGACTCTTTTCTTTATTATCCTCAAATCTAAACTGAGGTGTCTTGGCTGGACCAGGCCCTTAGTGTAATACATAGATGCAGCAATTTTAATTGCGTATAAAATATTTACAACCAGCAATTCAATAGTCTTTCTTCATACAAGGCAATCCTCAGATGTATTTTGGGAGCATTTTTCTTCAGCTCAGAAATAACCACAAGCTATTAGCAAACATTCACAGACATACATTAATAGGCCTCCAACACCATGTTATTAAGTGTTAACATGAACCTCTACTCCCACTCTGAAGAGCAGAAATATGAAAGCACCCTTTGTTCATTTAACTATGCCAGTTCTCATATTTAAAGACAAACTGCCTATTTACCACCTCTTGATCTGAATTAAACTTGCTTGTCTTAAATGCCTCACAGCCACTTAAGATGAATAGGTGTACTGTATTTCAGAACATTCTCCTGTTCTATACTGCTTGTAGGCACCCCAAGTTGGAAAAAAGTCTTAACAAGGATAGAGTAACCCAATGGAATTACACCAAGTGGGAGACAAAAAGGCTTTTACCTAACATTTGCAATACTTGCATACATGAAACACAGAAGGCCATGACTCAGCAACCACTTCCTGGCTGAGGGACCAACTTCATTCCTCAAGATAAAATGACAGACCCTGGAAAGAAGAGCACCACAGCCTCCACTTCTTTGCTACAAACTAAATACTGGCAAAAATCAAATGCCACAGATGTTCTGTTTACTGTTCCAAACATAATCGCATACAGAAAAAGGTGATTGGGAATAGATAAGTGAGGGCAGAAAGATGCAGTTTGAATAACATTTTGATAAGGTGGTAATAGATAATAAAGGTGAGAATCAGAATTCTTAATCAACCTTTGCCAACCTGATACTGTCCAGATATGTAGGACCAGGCTGGTGGACTGGGAGTTGTAGTTCTACACATGTGGAGGAAGACTGACCTAAATGCTGTTTGTTGTGATATTAATCTGCCATTATTTAACATAATTCATACCTATACTGTATGTCATACAACTGAAAGCTTTTTTTTTTTTTTTTTACTACATATCATATGTGTCTACTTGGAAATAACAATCACTAAATTCATTGGGCTTAATTCACAGGTTAGTGGGGACAGGATTACAGCCTTAGTTCAATCATTTATTGATTAGGCAGATGTTCATAAGCCTAAAAACAGGACGTAATGACAGCAACCCTTCCATTTAGTTTATCTCCGGAATCTCGTATTCAGAGATAGACTGTCCCTGGACCTGGAGGTTTCACTGGCCTAGCTACCATGACTGCCAATAGGACCACCCTCCATGGGAAACAGTCATGATCTGGCTGCGGGTCGGCTGCTTCGGAGATGCCCAGCAACGGCTCCGGAACATCCCTTCGGGTTCCTCCACCGTAAAAATGTCGGGCCCACTGAATGCGACCATCGGCGTACCTCTGAACCCGTAAGCCTCAGCCTCGATCGGGCCTACTCAACCTCGGTACTCACCCAGCTGGCCAGAGAACAGACACCCAACACGGCCCCCATGGCGAGCTCACAACTTCACCCTCCGCTTTCCCCCAGGCCACTTCCGTCTCCCTCCGGTCGACTCCCTCCAACCTCGACCACCCGCCGCCGCGGCGATTCCAGCCTGCGTTATTGTTATCACCGCCCTTCAGGGTCGCGCTGATTGGCCGCGTGCTGCGGCCTACCAAGACTGGTCATGGGGGGGGGAAAGGCGGGACCTAACGACCCGAACCAATAGAAGGGAGCTCAGTTGAGCCCGTCGCGAAGCCAGAAGGAGGAAAGGGCTTGTTTCGCTCGGAGGTACGGCGGAATGGTTGTGGTGACGCAATAACGTCGGAAGATGGTGATTGGGTAGAGCTTTGTTTGAAAGACGGATGCTTTTGTCAGCATCTGGCCTATTGAAGAGCTGGGTTGTTTTGACAGCCGCGGACAGAAGGAAGAAGCTGTTCCGCCAGTCTTCTAAGCAATAAGCAGCAGTGCTGGGCTTGAGCTGTTGCCGTAGCAACGGGCCCACGGGACAAGAGACTTGGGTGTGAGTTCAGAGCCTGGCACCAGAGCTTAGCTCACTGCTGCAGCGCATTGTAAATATGCGTGTTTCACAACTTTGGTGTTTGAAATGCATATTTGCAATCTTTATTTACAAGTGTAAATGACATTAACACGATTCATAATTGTAAATAAATGGTAATAACATATTTACAATCTATTATTGTTTATTGATAGCACTGCACAGGTACCTCAAAGGCTGTCACAAAGAAGAACGAGAAGACCTCTCTAATGAACTTAAACTACAGCACACCCCTGCAAGCTAGACACAAGGAAGGACCGTCCTCAGACTTTTTGTAATAGGATGGGATAGAAAAGCTTTAAAATAGATACATAAATTTTCTAACGGTGAGAGCAATATGACAATGCAACCAGCTGCCAAGAGAGGTTGTGCACTCTTCCACACTAAAGGCATTTAAAAAGAAAATAGTTATCTGAGCAGGATGGTGCAATTGGCATCCTGCACCAGCAGGAGGTAGACTCAATGGCCTTCTTTGGTTCCTGGTTGGGGAACAAAACTTGATTGAACAAAACAAACAGAAAGAAGTGGAGGGATTTTAAAAGACCACATGCACAGACAAGCACACATACAAAGAGGAAGAGGAAAGCAGATAGCAGTGCTGATTATAGACTGAGAGTTTAAACACCAAATCCCAAGCCCTTCGACCACCCCTGGCCTCAAGCAATGAGGGTGGCTGGTCTATGGCTTCCTCAAGAGTAGCTAACCGAAGCACAGATGGACAGAGTCCTCATGGCAAGCTGAGCTGTCTCTCAGAGTGAGGGAGCAACTTGCTAGCTTGAGAAACCCCTCCTTTTTTTCTTCTTTTTCTGGATCCTAAAGGTAGCCAGTTTGAAGGACTGAAGGGCTGGTGATTCCAAACTGCAGCCATTTGGCTAGGATTCAACCACCCATTCATGCCCTCCTGGCCATGAAAGCTACCACTGCACCCAGTCATGGTGGCAGAATCCCCAGAGCTCCCCCCTCCCCAAAGCCCATACCCACGCTGTGCTGCCGGCTTTTGAAGGGGAGAGAGTGAGTTCTACTCTCCTTCTCTTTTCTGTCCTCCCTAGTGGGGACCAGTCTGCACTTTTCCAGCAAGTTCAGACTGTCAAAGTAACAAACGCTTGCACAGGAGCTCGAGCTGTTAACCAGTATGCTGGTAGTAAAGTTGCAACTGCTCTGAAAAGAGTCTGAAAATCGATAGACCCTTCAGGTGACCACTTTGCCCCACTGTCCAATTGATGCTGGGGCCAAATAGAATTACAGTAGGCATTTAGTTTCTTTTTCTTTGAGATGGAATCTCTTTTGAACTTTTTCCCATTTCCCAAAAGACAACCCAGAGGCTGTTCGCAGCTGTCATGATTTGGCGACTGCAATCCCTTATCCTGCTCTGCTGCATTTTTATTCTGGCACGGTCCCCCCTCGCTGGCTCTTGGAAGGGTGGAGGGGACATCCCTCCCGTTTGCTTTAACGCCCGTGTCCAATACAGGGGCAGAAGGATTTGGCCGATAATATTCACCTGGTGCGGGAGGGGCAGTTAGTGGGTTAGGGACAGGGATTCCAGTAGCCGTCAGCCCATATTTTTCCAGCAAATCTGGGCTGTTTCTAAGGGTTACAAACGCTTGCGCATGAGCATGCTCGGTCCACCTGCCGGCTCGTTGGAAGAAAAGCTGCAGCTGCAAAATGATTTGGAAATCAACCGACCGATCCGGTGGCCACCTTACTCCCCCATCCAATTTACACTGGGGCCAAACAGAAGTGCAATATTCCTGTAATTTCCTCTTTGAAATATAATCACCTTTAGACCGCTCCCAGTTATCTAGAATGCAACTCAAGGGTGTACTTGTTTGGGTTGACTTACCCTGTCCCATGATGCGCGCTGAGCGTTCCCCAGAAGACCTTTAGAAGGATTTGCAGACCTCTTTGATTTTCCTTCTGTCAATTCTGCCAGGCGTCCCTGGTCAACAGTGCTCATGCACTTATGCGGGATCCGCTCACCCCGGACTCAAACCAGGGTAATATACCAAAAAGAGTTTCCAAAACTCCCCCCTTCCACCCAAGGAGCTCCCCCTGATTCTACTCGAACTCGCCTATTCCCATAGAGTTCAACTCTACTCGGGAGTCACCGGCCGTCAGACAGGGATGGGCAACTTGCCAGCCTCTAAGCAGCACCGGACTCTAACCGGAGGCCCTTTTCAACTCTACTCGGGAGTCACCGGCCGTCAGACAGGGATGGGCAACTTGCCAGCCTCTAAGCAGCACCGGACTCTAACCGGAGGCCCTTTTCAACTCTACTTGGGAGTCACCGGCCGTCAGACAGGGATGGGCAACTTGCTGACCTCTGACCAGCACCGGACTCTAACCGGAGGCCCTTTTCTTTTTGAACCGGGTCTTCCCCCAAGCAGTTAACTCTTTTTACCAGAGGCTTTTTCTTACCTAGGAGCTCCTTGTCTTGTCGGGGTTAGCTCTCTCAGTCTCATTTTCCTCTCAGCCACCCTGGTGTACTGCAGTTTAAGATCATTGTTCTGTGTGCTACACTCTGCGATGCATGAGAGGAGGTCTTTCCTTCTTTGTGACAGCCTTGGAGGAAGCTGTAGAGTGCTATCATGTCACCTCATAGTCTTCTTTTCTCAAGGCTGAACAAGCCCAGTTCTTTAAGCCTCTCATAACACTTTCCAGGACCTGTATCATCTTTGGGAGATAAAATGCATTCTTGCCTGACACCTGATACCTTTGTCCTCCACCTTTTACACAGTTCCCAATGTCTCCTGCTAGCCCAGACAGCCCACCCCTATTTCACAGCTCCTTTCCAAAGCCATTACTACAGCTCCCCGGAAGCTGTCAACCTCCCCGCCTCCCCTCACCCCTGGCTAAGAAGGCAGCTGAATGGGGCAGAATGAATGGGGCCACACTGAGGCATGCGCCCCATTTTCATCCATACTGCCACCTCTAAGGGGAAAAAAACCCTCTCTGGGAAATTTGCACCATTTATTTGGAGAGAGAACCATGCAAATTTCATGACTGGAAAGTACATGGAGAGGAAATAAAACACAAATTTCTCCTTTATTTACTTCCCAGCTTTGAAAACTGTGTATATTTTTCCTGCATCCACTGCCCAGCTATAAATTCAGCATCAGAATAGTCAAGTTTCCCATCTAAGGAATCTATATGCATTCTTCCTGGAATCATAGTTGATGTTTTAGATTCCAGGTTTTTATAGAAATGCCAGGAAACATCATGCTGCAATTTGTTCTGTTGTTTCGGCAGTTTTGCAAGTAAGTCCCTCAAGCAAAGAGAAGTTACCCATTTCCTTTCAGAAATAGTTTCACACAATCTCTTCCATATGATGAATCTCTTCCCACATCTTTTTACTTGCTAATAGGGTGAAATTTGTCAGAACACAGATCATTTCAGTTAACTACATTGATTAATCTCATTCCTTTTTATTAAAAAAAACTTCAGGAAATTAAAATATAAACCTCTAAGTTTCCTTTGGAATGAGTAGCCGCCAAACATTCTGGACCATAATATAACATGAGCTATTCTCTCTGGAGTTTGTTTATTCATTCAAAGCTAGCTTGGTCTCAAGACACACGTTCCAGAAATATTTCTGAGTTTACAAAAGTGGTCTCAAAAAGTTTCAGAACAGTGGCTCATGTCTGCGTTTCAGCTCATGAATGCCACTGTAGTTATCTCATTTTGCATTTTGGTGCAGTGGTTAACATGTGGACATTTTGTTGTTGTGCTATCAAGTCAGCTCCAATTTATGGTGACCCTTTGAATAACTACCCTCCAGAATGTCCTCCCCTTGACAGCCCTGCTTGGCCCCAAGGCTGGGGAAATCCAGGTTTGAATCCCCACTCAGTCATGAAGTGCACTAGGTCTTCTTAGTCATTTAGCCTCACCCTCCTGACCTGGATTTTCCAAGGATAAAACAAGTGTCATCTTGAGTATCTTCGAGAAAAAGTGAAATATAAACCGAGTATCTTGTTAATATCTTGCACTAAACAAATGAGCCTCCTACATAATTCATCAAAGTGCCCTGTTGGGTGAGGATGACCAAGTTTTTTGTTTTTAAGGGTGGGAATGCTAGCAATGGCTACTAATCCTCCAGTAGCAGAGGCAGTATACCTGTGCTTACCAGTAGCTCAGAAACTTGGGCCGGAGGGTACTGTTGTGCTGTCGTCCTGTGTGGGGTTTCTTGTGGGCAGTTGCTTGGCCACTATAAGAACAGAATTATTATTATTATTATTAGAACATTTCTATGCCGCCCCTTGCCGAAGCCTCGGGGCGGCTTACAACACAATAAAGTACAATACAAAAATAACAATATAAAATATAAAATTAAAGAATGCTGGACTGATGGACCCTTGATCGGATACAGCAGGGCTCTTGTGTTTTTATTGTGTTTGAAAGTCTGTCCACTCCTACTCAATAATAAATGCCATCTGAGAAGCCACAGCAATTTCCTGTTTTCTCTTGAAGGGCAAATAATGATTTGAGCAGACATGGTGGGGAATTTAACAGGGGAATGGTGCTGGAATTACCAAGGAATGAATGAGATCTTTGCCATGCAAGCCATGTGGCCCTGTCATTGAGCTCCAACCCTTCAGAAAGGAAAACTTCAGTCTATGCAAAGAGGAGCTTGGTTTCTAGGACAGAGGAAGGTATGTATGGGGGGGGGGGGGTGTCCTGATCTGGTCCAAGACCACTGCGAGGGACAAAGAGTTAAAGTTCCTTCCCACAGCAAAGGCCTAGTTCAGATTAGCTCCCAGTGCAGCTATTTAAAATTTCTAAAAAAAATACTTAATGCATGAGTGAGCCACATTTAGTTTTGCCTTGACTTACATCAGCAACAGGAAGCTCCTAATACTTAATTGGAAGGCTGCTGTAAGGGTGACAGGATGAGTGTTTTGAACACTCAGAAGTACTATGCAGAAGGTAAGTATTATTACTACTTTAAGCATGTGTCTCTTTGGCACATGACAGATCATTCCTGCTTCAAATTTTTACAACTGCTGCCTCTTTCCTGGACTGTTGTAAGTATAATCTTCTGAGCTTAGAAGCATTATCTAAGTATACCTCTGCACTAAAGGTCTTCTGAGATTTCAGGTGAGAAGGCAGGAGAGATCTCATATCACTGGAGCCAAAACATCTTATTTACCCATACTCAAATCATAAACTATTTCCCCCTGCCAACTAGAGGGATTAAATATGGACAACCAACTAGTAAGGGGGCATCTTATGCAAGTTTAGACAGGAAAAAAGCCTAAATGGCTGGGGCCTGGTGGGGGTTGTCTTAACTTTTTGCTTTCTGAGCTTGCATATGATTTCCCCTTAAAGAAACTATTTACCTAACATGGCTGTTGTTGTGAGGATAAAACAGAGAGGAGGAGAGCCTTGTAAGCTGTCTTGGGTTCCTTGCAAGAGAGAAAAGTGGGATATAAATGCAATACAGCAGCAACAATATATATGCACTAGTACATCAGTATATTTTATACAGTTTGCTATGGGTATGTGATGACTGAGGTAACAGACACATTTGGACCTGACCAGTCCCAGAATCCACAGAGAGTAAGCCATATCCCAGAAACAAATATCTTGAATGAAATAACACTGTAGAAAACTCAATACCAGCTCTCATAATAGGGCACATATACATTATATCATAGGTGGACAACACATGCCCTGAAGGCTCCAGTTTTTTTGCAGTTCATAACGCCCCCCCCCCCAAGTTACCCTCACCAAATTTCAGCAGCATCGCATCAGCGACCCTCCCCCCCTCTCCTCCACACACATTTTTTTTTTACTTTAAACATAGTGTGCAGGGAGGGTGCTCCTTGTTTTAATACAAAGTTCCAGAGGTTCGATTCTGTTGAGAAAGTCCAAATAAAGCCTTCCACGAAAAGATATCCTTCTGTATGATATTCTTTCCCGCCCAGCTCCCTCTGCCTGGGAAAGCAGGCAGCGCCGCGGAAGGGCGGGGAGCGGGGGCGGGTGGGGGGACTGTTTGTTCATTCTCTCGCGGAGCAGCTTGCGCCCGGGCCGGGCCGGAGGCTCCGAGTTACAAGACATCAATAGGTGATGATGAGGCATCCACTCAGGAACGCTGCTGCGCTAGCTGGTTAAGTAAATTGCGACATTCCTTTGCTAGTGTGCAGGGAAAGAGTGGAACAAGCTTCCTGCAGGCTCTCATGTTACACGAAACGCTGCTGAAAAGATTCTCTTTGTCCCAATGTAATCTCCTTCTTCTGAACGTGAAAAGCTGCGCTTGGGACCTGTCGCCATTCACAGCACTTGACTGTTTTATCTGCCGAAACATTCTCCATCGCTGTAACATGTACACCATCTTTTCTGATGTTACGTTTGCAGTCTTCTACTGGTTTTCATATTGTCTTCTGTAAATGTTCTTATTTATATCTCATCACTGCCCTGAAACTGTGCACATGACCCACAACTTATAAAAACTCTGTATATGCTCTGGAATACTCATAGTCGTTTCTGTATACTGACATCAGTGCTAATGTTTTCTCTGTCAGAAGGGTACCTAGCTGTTTCCCAATAAACTGCTGAGACTGAGTGTAATGTCTTCCATGAGCTTACATTCTCCTGGTCCTGAGCTCTGAGATTTCCTGACAATTCCCATGCACCTTGCTTTAAAGTATAAATGCAGCTTTTTGCTACCTTTGAACCGCTACCAGATTTTGCAGCAATGATTACAGTAGCAGGAGGGATGGATATTGGAGGGGTCTGGAAAGGATGGATTGGTCCCTTGGCCCTCCAAAATTGCCCAGCCCTGTAGAATACAGTGCAACTTTTAAGTGTAACCTAGCCATCTATGCCTCTGGTACAAAGAGAATGGAGATGTATTCTTGTGGGAAGTCCTGAGATAGCCTCACAGCTTTAGCACACAAATGTCATTGTAAATTGTGACAGAATGCTGTTGTGTTGTAGCACCTGACGAGGTAAGTAGTTCAAACATTTTTGTCTTGACAATATTTAAAATTTTCAATTGAAGAATACTAGTGATTCGAAGATGCTTGCCAAAGAGCACAATCACCAGTGCTTGCTGGGGAATGCTGGGAGTTGTAGTACTTTTCTTTGTTTAACTTGGATAGTTTCATGCCATAAATGAGTGTTGATCAGTCCCTACCAAACCCAAGGAATTAGTGGATTCTGAAAATCCTAGAGTAGTCATGATGGACTAAAATGGTTGACAGCAGTGGAAAAGTCCATGCTCTGTACCCCCTGTGAGGAAGGCAGAGAAGCTGCTTGTGGGTCATGGTGGCCTTTGCTAACTGGAGCAGACAGTCTCAGTCCTTGTTGATAACAGCAATAGTATGATAAGAAGCAGAGTAGCATCTGGCATGGTGAATCTTTAGCACCCTTGAGGATAGAATGTGCTTACACGGCAATGGAAAGGCGCAGAAAAAAAGCCACTCCACTTTCCTCCACTGGGTTTTTCCATTGCTTTGTCAGTCTGTGCAGAGGCTAAAATGTCATGCAATCAAGGATGGCCAGATAATTTAAGCTGGCTTAAGATGCTTTAAACTCAATAGGCTAGTGAGAGTTTTTATGATGTGGAATAGGGCTTACAAATACTGCACATTTTTTAAATCTTTACCCAAATTGTTCCATTCATTGCTTTGTCAGTTACATTTGGAAGAGAATGGTCTTAGTAATTGATTTATACACCTGATATGATGAAGGCAAAAACTTCCACTAAGTGTGAGGGTGAGTGGTGTGATTAAAGAGTTGGTTAAAAGTGAATGCAGCTCACAGAAGCTCTGTATCTTTTAGCAAGGGTCACATGATACCATGTCAACCTCCGCCGAGAAGTTCTGTTTATTTTCAATGCACAGTTCATGGTCTCAAACAATTCCTGATAATCTCCTGGGTCAAAGGAGATACTACATGTCTGCAAAGTGAAGTAGTGCCATTTATATAGGTCAAGAAAGTTTATCAAAAAGGCATCTAATCTAGCTCTCTGGACTGTACGAAGGACCCGCCAAAATGACACTAAAAGACTGGTCTCACGTAATAGAATAAAATGGTCTAGAAAAAGCTCCAAACTGTATATTCCCCCTTTGGTTTCGTTTTCTGTCAAAAGTTGAGCTGTCTGAGAAACCTAAGGAAGAAATTTTATTTGCTCACAAAAAGTGGGCAGTGTGATTTATTTTACACCCCCTCCATGACAAGATTCTCGTCTCCTCCCTTCTCCTCCTCCAGGTAGTCCACCTGCTGGGGTATATTTTTCACTTTTCCCCAAACCAATCGGTGCTCGGAAAGTACAAAAGTGCACTCCCCCTACCTTTACCATTTCTTAGGAAAAGGGATTTTGAAAGCTACACTGTTTCCAGTTTATGGGTGGTTTGCTAACCATGACAACACCCCACCCTGCACTGGGTTCAAAGCATACAAATTTCACCACTAAGGCTCCTGGATAAAATGTTTCATCACTTCAGTTCTAGTACGGTCCACTCATGAGTCCATCAGGATTGTCTTTGCTTGATCCGAACTGGCTCTCCTCTGACCATGGAGGCATGCAGGTACTTGTAATGTATTTCTAGGCTTCCTTAAGAGTCTTTTTTTTCTGAGAATCGATAAGCAGTGCTGGGTCCAGGAGTCTCCTTGTTTTACAAACATTTTAGGAAGGCAAGTGTGATTTTATCCACACTTCCGGGAGTTTGTAATGCATTCTTCTGTCCCCCTCTTTGGACCTAAAGAGTGGGCTTTGCTGTACAAATAAGTCGTGTTTTGAGCTTTCCAAGGCTTTGGGTGGTAGACAGCATTAGAGGAAATCTCAGGCCAATCTCATAGCTACATGCAATGCCTGAATTTGATTCACTCTTGAATTCAAACCTTTAGGGTACACTCTCAAACATTAGTAACTGAGAGGAAGAGCTTTGCATGGAAATATATTGATATTTGGACCCCATCCTGTTTGCCTTTGATCCTGCCTGTTGCTGCGGTGTGTCCCCAAGGGTTTTTCTGTGCCCCCTATGGCACAGGGGCCTGGTTAAGCTGCAGCCACACTATACTGAACTTAATCACACAATGTGCAGTGGCATGACTGCTGTTTGTTTGTTTAGTAAATAGCAGCAGCAGGACTCCATGATCCAAATTGGCCACCCCAGTGGGGATGAAGGGTTAAGTCCTTCCTCATCCATTATCACAGTCCCAGTCTGCATTCTACTCCCCATGGTGGCAGTTTACTAAGTAATCACCTCACCTAGCATGGGCTTTGATATGTTCAATGTCCAAACAATTCCACAGGGGATTTCTATATTTTAAGCCTTCTTCAAGCTGGTGACCTTCAGATAAGTTGGACTACAATTCCCATCAGTCTTAGCCAGCATGGAGGGCCCATGCTTTTGGGATTTGACAGGGCTGAAGATTTGCATCAGTTTTTAAGGTTGCTGTCATTAGTACTCCTGCACTAATAAAGCAGAGCCTCATTGCTTAGATACAGACAATGATTCCTCAGGCCCTATAATCTCTCCATTGGCTTCATGCTTTAGGAGGTCTTTGATTGCAAAGTGTTATTCTATAAATGCATACAGAATATTTTCCACCCCAAATCTTCCATTTACTATTGTACACTTTCAGAAATGGATGATAAGTTGTAAAATTTGGGAAGAAAGTTTGTTTGGCCCCACCCCCCGTCCCAAAAAAATCTAAAGAAAATGAATAGGTTCTTCTCTCTTTAATGTGTTCAGAGTCACCTTTAATCAGGAAGACAACTGAGACAAAGATTTATTTTAGAACCAATATGCTTAAGTAGGATGGACAACAAATTTTATAAGGAAGAATCTGGGATCCATTGGTAAAATAAAAATCTCCCAGAGACAGAGAAACCAGCAACTCTCTTGTCTGCCCCCCGCCCCCCAACATACTTTGTCATCTTGGCACAGATTAGTAGAACTATAAATAGTTCTTTGAGAGTAAACATTTGGAGAGTGAAGTTCTTTAGCACAGTTTCAAAAGTGAGCATCTTTTCTGTTTGCACGTCCAACACACACAAGTACATTCCAGTAGACCTTAAGTGAGGCAGAGGCATCCCGCTACCCTAAAAATATTTTGGATTACAATTCCAATCAGCCATAGTCAGCATGGTCAAGAATTGTGGATTGTGTAGTTCAAAACATTTGCAGGGGTGGGAGAGGCACCAGGGTGAAAGTGGCATAGCACCAAGGATATTTTTACATTAAATCCCTCGGCCCTTCAAAATCTACTGACCATTGTGTTTTCTTTTCAGTCCCAAACTGAAAACCCCTTTCTTCACTCAGGCTAACATCTTGGCTTACTAATTTTCATAAAATGTATGCTATGATGGAATGGTATTGCTCCTCCAGTTTTTTAGTTTAAATGTTATATTCTTAGGTATTTTATTGTGTTTTATTGTTTCATCTTTGAAAGGCACTTGGACAATTTTGGCTGAAGAGAGACCAAGACATGCTTTAAATAAATAATAGCACCACTCTATATCCACATTCCTACAAGGAAGTCCCATTGAATTCAATGACACTTATTTCTGAATAGACATGTATGTATAATACTGCTGATAGTCAATCACACTGCAGGGCAAAGCTGGCTGCCTTGCACCGCATGGCCAATAGGAGAGTTCCATTAAAGGAAACCCACCATCCTGCATTTCACTTATATTGATGCCGCCTTGAGGGTGACACTGAGATTTATTTGGCTCAGGCACCGAAGTGTCTCAGGCCATCTCTGATATTGCTAATTTTAAACTATCCAGTAAGGAAGAAAAATTATTCCTGGTGAGGGAGGTAATCCAACACCTGCAAAGAAACTCTCTTCCAAGTGTCTTATGGAAATCTGGGGGGCAATTCCTCTACTTGCTAATCTGATTAACTTTATCTCTTCCTGCCTGCATTGGCAGATAGTTTCCGTTGCTAATGGAGGACTGTATTAGATTAGCTCTGCTCATTCCTTTCTGTGAAGTGGAAGAACAAAATAGAGGCTTAAGTGAAACTGGCCGGCCGGCCTTTTTCTTCTCTCTTTCAGATGACACATTTGTCTGCAAGTGCAGGCTGGGGTTTATTTTGGTGATAACTCTGGTTGGTTTGTTTATTATCTCTGTGTCTTTAATGGGATTTAAGGATAACATGTAATTAATACTGAAGTTTGGACATGCAGATGGGAAAATACTACTGGAGGAAGAGGGCCGTGTAAGCTACCTTGGGATGCTTGCAAGAGGAAAAAAAGATAGGCTAGAATGTGTGGATGATGGGGATGGGGATACATTTTTCTCCTTTCAAAACACTAGAACCCAATGGGATCATCCCATGAAGTTGATTGGAGAGAGATTCAGGACAGATCAAAGGAAGGACTTCTTTACACAGTCCATAGTTAACCTGTGGAATTCAGGCTTGCAAGCTGCAGGGGTGGCATTGCATGCGGATGGCTTTAAATGAGCGCTGGGCAAATCAATGGAGAAGGCTATTAGTGGCTACTAGTCCTGATGACTCTATGCCGCCTTGGGGATCAAAGCATGGTGCCTATGTACACCAGTTACTGGGGAACATGGGAGAGAAGGTGCCATTGCACTCATTTCCTGCTTGTGGATTTCTGCAGGCAGTGGCGGATAATGTTATGAATAGAACACTACACTAGATGGAGCTTGATCTGATCCAGCATGGGCCTTCTTATGTCCTGATGATGATGATGATTACAAAGTCATAAGTGCTACTTGAAATTCACTGGCAGAGTAATTTTTTTCTCAGGTATAGGTGTGTTCTCTCTCTCAGCCAATGGGAGGAGGCTGGCTACCTGTTACTGGAAAACAACACAATCTGTTTTGGGGAAATAGGCTGCAGTACAGGGGAGAGGCATCCTGAGTGTTTTGGGACTCTGTAAACTAACAGTTTCTGGGGTTGAAGAGATCTTTCTCTTGGCGAGACTGATGTGAGCCAGCAGATTTGGCTTTCTCTTAGACAGTTTAGGGCACAATCCTATGAATATTCCAACACAACAATTCCTCCGTGATGGAAGTCATAGGACCTTTTTCTGTCTATAAATGTGTATCTGTGTGTCCCTAAATTGTTTGCCTCCATCAATGATCAGCCTGTACATTTGTTTAAATGGTGGTCAAATATTACAAAACACCTTAACTTCCCATTGACTCCTATGAACTGCTCTGGGAACATCCTTTCCAAAGGAAGCAAAACTGCAAAACTCTGGTCATGTTTCATCTTTGGAACCCAGAGAAGAGCATGACAGCACTATCGTAGTTTTAGATATTGATTGCAGTGTTGTTTGTTTTGTGTTGTACCAGACAGTGGGAGATAAGCAACTAGGGGTTTTCCCCCTTCAAAGAGGCCACTGTGAAAAGAAAGTGACAGGTGATTTGTATCTCAGTATCTGCCCACAAGTTCAGTTGTTCAGGTCTCAGTTCCTCCTTTCTGCTTTTGCCTCCAGTTTGGCAGGTGAAGGTTCAGTCAGCATGCAAGGGGCAAGAGCTTAGCCTATAGACCTTAATGTGCTGACCCTACTTTTGAAGCAGTGCACAGGTCTGTATTTAGTTCCTCTAACCTTCCTCCTGCTGCAGCTCTGCTCAGTACAAGGGTGCTAAGAGCTGGCTGGTTGTATCATGTGCTGGAATGGGGTTCAGATCAGCACCAAAGTTGCACACATTCTGCTGGCGCTGGCACAACCTACACATGATGCAAATTAGGTATCTCCACATATATTTGCTTTTTTTTTTGTTTGTTTGTTTGCATGATTTATTTTGCTCCTGCTTGTCCCAGGGAGGATCAGTTCACTAAGCTGAGCCTAAAGCCTTGCACCTTTAGTGCAAGGAAATCTAGTTCTGTCCACTCTCTAGCTCAGCTTTCTCCAGAGATAACAAATAAAATAATTACATAAATGTATACTTTATATTTATAATTTTAGTTTGTGTATATGTGTGTGTGTATACAGGGATGCTGGGAGATTTAGTTCAAGGCACCAGTAGGGCACCAAATTGGAGCAGGTTGCACCACCTCTTCCTGACATCATAATAACTGTTGTCCACATACTTTCATTCCTAGTTGCCACAGAGACTAGAAACTTGCTGGCTAAGGAAAGGGGGTTTCATTGTTTTATGAATTATCATTGAAATTTGGAAAATGCAATCTTCTATCCCACTGGATTTACTGGGACCTACATCTGCACAGACATGTATCAGATTGTACTTAGCAGGCTTGGTTCTTCTTACAGAATCTAGGGATATGCGCTACATTAGTCAAGAGGTGCTTTGAATTTTACATATCATGAGTCATTAGGAATGTGTAAACCCAAAGCCTGTAAAGGCCCTCAGCCTGCAGGCCCCCAAAACATAAATGCAGCAGTGTCTGGGTCAGGAATGGCTGGTGTTTCTTATGTCAATGGGGCTCCTTAGCCATTGTGGCTTTTGTTTTGCTCTTTATATGAGCTATCTGTGATGTTTCAGGGTGATGAACCTATTTTGGGGATGGAGTTCAGTATGATGGATGACTCCTATAGAGCTCAAAGTGAAAGCTGCAATGGGTGAGGAGCCCCTCTGACATAGCTTTTCTTGGACTTGTGCCAGGCTCTAGGTCAAGCCTCTTAGCTCAGTGAAGCCAACATTTGACACTTCACACAAAGCACTGGCATATTAATGCTTGAACAGCAGAGGGTGCTAAATATAGAGCAGCATTCCCTCAATGGCTCTTTTCCAGCTTTTCTAAACAAAGAAGCAAACCATTGTGTTAGTTGATGGGGTGCTTTGATAAAAGGCTGTTTGGCTTCCCGATAAAGGATGCTTTTGGACAAAACTTTTATTGTGCTATTGCTTCCTTCTTTCAGAGACTTTTAGAGGGAGTCCAGATGATGACGGTTGACATCATGGCCCTCATGTGTTGTCCCACCACTTCTTTCATTCTCTTTCTTATGGCAGAAAATTTGTTAAGAAAGAAACGACAGAAGAGTCCCACAGAACTTTCTCACTGGTAGCGCTGGGGCCCTTAGTCCAGAGCATCCCTAATCAAGAATAATTTTAGGCTGCAATCATATACTTCCTGGCAATAAGTCTAATGGAACTCAGTGGACCTAACTTCAGAGTGACATGAATAAGGATTGCAGAGCTGATATGCTCATGTCTGCCACCATAAATACCTTATAACAAACTCAACCTCAGGGGAAGCAACAGGTTTGTTAGGAGCGCAGATGGAAATGGCAACCTGCCTGAGGCTGCCCACAGAGTCCACCACCTTTGGGGAGAAGTCAGCCAGCACCTGCCACATTCACAGCTCACAGTCTTAACAGCTGCATCACACCGGCTGGCGAACAAAAAGCGTAGCACAGTTAGCTGTAAAGCGATACTGCTCTCGGATCCTGGTTGTGTGTTGCAGCCAATTACACAGTTGGAGTATAGCCAGCCTTTAAGCTTGTTTGCTAGGGATATAAAGCATTTCCAGTTTGCATATTCATGTAATGAAGAGCTTGGAACCAGACAGAGCATCCATATTTGGCACATGTGAAGAAATGCCAGAGGCCCTTGGGAAGCCATGTGCTTTCTGGCCATGTGGCAAAAGGCTGGTCTAAATGCTGATTCCTATGGCATTGTCAGCCCCATCACATTTGTTATCCTTATCATTCAAGGGACTTCATGGCACAAAAGGTACTGTGTGCAAATTGGGCTGGAATTCGCCGCCCGTGGAAGAGCTCCAAGCAGTAATCTCCCAGTCCAACAACTGGGCTGCATTCTAGCCTCCCCGTATCACGATTCATGTACATTTGGCTTCAGGCAAGCCACTTCTCCAGGTGTCTGTCGGCAGCTAAATAACAGGTGGGCATATTAAAGTAGGAAGCCTCTTTTGACAAGCAGAAAATAAGAGGAAGGATTTTTCCATGTGTCCAGCTGCCTGGAGATGAGGTTATAATGTGAAGCTAAACAAAGGGAAGGAAACAGATCCCTCCTGTGTACAGTGAGGTGGGAGCCAGGCAAGTAGCTGTTTGACATCACCAAGGCTAAGCATTGGATTACAACAAACAGGGACTTACTTGGCAAGGGAGTGAGGAAACGCCTCCCAAGTCGCAGAAGTGCAACTTCATTTAGCTGCTTTTAGCACAAGGAAGCCGTGAGTCTGAAAGCGTGACTAAGCTGGCTACTTTGGCTATTTGCCATTCCAGCCACACATTCAGAAAATGTGGGATTAAGCTGTATTTAAGCCTTGAGCTTTAATGGACGGGGGTCCCTTATTGTTACTCTGAGAGCCCGTTGGAGCCATCTTTTGTAAGTATAGTTTTGCATGCCGAACAGGGCTGGGCAGCAACTGTAGAAACAGTGGGGTTTTTGCGGCACAAAAGCGCGCAGCTACACTGAGGGGCCAACCTAATGCAGGCAGGAGCAGACTGGAGTGGCTGGATGGGGTCCAGAGAATAAGTGTGTTTTAAATATATTTTCAAGACTTTTGCCTGAATAATAATTATGTGTATATAAGAATCTTTTTAACTGTGAACTGTTTAACCATTGATTATAAGAATGGCAACTTCTTACTATTGAACATAGATTAGATTCCAGGACCATTTTTGAAATAAAAGAATTAGACACTTCATATGCCGCACAGCTGGAGACAAATAAAGTAGATTGAAGTTTTTAGAAAACCGGCATTCAGTTTTCTTAGCAACTTTAATGTTCTGTCTATATTGTAGTATTTAATCTCACCCACTGTTAGAATTATTGCATGTACCACACTACAGTTTATTATTTTTTGTTAATGAAGTCAATAGAGAAAAAGAAGCTATTTAGCACCATGTACAAGAATATTAAAACTGTTGATTGCTTACTTAACTTTTTAAAACTTTTAACATTTTAAATGTGAACTTTTAAAATGTTGTTTCTTTCTCTCTCCCCCACCCCCTATAATTAACCATTCATGTATATAAACAAACCACCTTGATGTTTACCCTGGATTAGACGTGATGCCGGTATAGCACTAAATGAAAGTTTGGAATATATTTTATTTGAAACATGCTGACCATCTGAGTGGGGCAGTGTGGCAGATCAAATAGACAGTGGTGGTTACAACAGAGATCAAGGCTGAAATACTCAGTTGGCAACGCTTCCCATTAGCAAATATGTATGAATGTCAGCAACCTCATCTTTAGGTCATTGATCTCTCTAGCTTAGTTATCATCGGCTGTGATGGAAAACAGTGCTGCAAGGTCTGGGATGGCTGATCCTTTCCATCCCTGCTACCTGGGATGCTTCTAACTCAGTTTCTAAGGAGCGAGCTTGGAATGATCTGTGTAAAACATATGGGGTCTTATTCCAAATGGTGGTGCTTCTATATAATACATTGGCCTTGTGTCCCACTTTGCAGAGCACGGTATTTGAAGGGCTGTCGACTCCAAATTCGGTTTAAAGAACAATAAGAAGGGAGATGGGGAACTTGGAATTTCCCATCTACTGTTGGCACCTGGACAGCAGACTGAGTACGCACACGGGCCACCAGGAGCCAAACTACGCTGTCATTTTATCTCAGTACTGTAATGCTTGGCTCACGCATGCTGAACACAATGGCTTCCCCTAACGATTGTCCGGACACAATATTCCATTTTTTTCCAGAGCACTGTAATGACATTTCTTGAAAGGTGATTAGAAATGTCATGCACTATTGAGTTATGTGTGTTCTCGTCAAACGATGCTATAACTCTTACCAATGGGAGTGGCTTTAAAGCTGTTGTTTGCAACATTTTCCCAACCTTCTCCTTTGACCCCAGTTGAGAGGGTTTGCAGGTAGAAAGTTGTGGCGCTTGATGGCTTTATAAACACAGCAGAGACTGTGGGGCATTTGTAATGCTTGACCACAGGGCTGCAATTGTCTGTGTGAAAAGCAAAGCCCCACCTCAGAAATGAAAGGGGCTCCCATGTAGATTCTGTCCTGGTCAGAATCTTCTCCATGATGGTGGGAAATACTCAATTTCTATCTATATAGATTATAGTAATTAGGTAGAAAAGTGCATTTTTCATACACAATTATACATAAATTAGCATATGAAAATTTGATTCAAATCTGCATCCTTGTTGCTATTCTTTTCTGGTGATGCATTTCCTGGTTCGGAGCATTGTGTCAGTGGTCACTACAAGGACTTCAGGGGGTTGTGCTTTCAGCTGTTTTCTCTTTGCTTCACTGCGTGGCACTTAAAGTTTGCAGGAAAAATAAGTAGTCCAATAAATACCCTGATCAGAAAGGCACTAAACCCATCCTCTGTGATAGGACACCATCGACTATAGGTCAGTGACCTGGTAGCCTAGGTTGTTTTGTTGCTTCGAGAATGTATCGGCTGCTGAAGATTGTGAAAGTGACCTTGGAACATCATATCAGAGTCTCTCCATCTTTAGTGAGAGTTTGAAAAGCAGATTGGCAACTGCAATTAGATAATGGATATTTTTTTGTGGGGGGGGTCATGATTTGGCCTTCAGACTATTCCACAGCTACTCTCTTCAGGATGGCTTTAGTATTCTTTAGCATAACCAGATGATAAACTTATATTGGCTCCATTCCACATGAAGAGTTGTGTCTTCTTCCTAAGAATACTGGAAGTTGTAGTTTCTTGAGGGGGCTGAGGATTCTCTGTCAGAGTCTCAATACTGTCTCCCAAAGTTTGGAGGGACAGGGCTTGGCTACTAAACAAATTTATGGCGTGAATATGTTTTTTTCCTCCATTGCGTACTATATGGGGAAAGGGGTAATGAATGAAATGGCTGTGTCTGCACTTTTGCAGCAACTTATGTCTATTCCATGGTTTATTCAATGAAGCAAAAGATGTGAAGGTGACCTTGAAATATGACCATCAGGCTTGTGGTTTCAAAGGATTTCCTCTCTGGAATAACAAGTCAGTCTACACAGCATTTGTTAAGCAGCTGCATTATGGAAACATCTGTACTGAGGTCATTGGGTAATAGCAGAAATTCAGGTTTTGGTTTTTTTTTTTAAGTCTTCATTTCTGTGCATAGGTGCTTGGTACCTGTTTATAACCTGTGCCTAATAGGACCTGTTTTTCTAAAACTTACTTATCACACTTTGAGAACAACTTTGTTGTTACTCTAAATCAGGGATGGAAGGACCCCATTAGCCCCAGACATCATGGCTAATCATCAGACAGGATGGAATTTTAGTCTAGCAACATCTGGAAGATCAAAAGTTCTTGACACTTGTTCCGAAAGATTAGTATTAGGAAGGGGTGTTGTATGTCAATAAAAATGTATCAATATGTCAAGATATGCTTTCTGGATTGTAAGAATCATAATATTTTACATAAAAAAGCTCTCAGGATTAGGCCTGTGTGCCCTCCAGGAAAGCAGCCCCCCCCCCCCCCACACACACACAAGCAGCATCTCTCTTCCATACCAACCTTTTGGGTTTGGGGTTTCTGCTGCTGATGCAGAAGGTTCCTCCTTGCACAATTGGGCTCACCAAGAGTTTGCAGACGTCCTCTCAGCTCAGCTGTCTTTTGGGTCAAGCAGAAGAGGAAGCCCATGAATACGTGGAGGGATGAATATGTCCCATCTCTAGTAGCAGGCAGGGTTTTCTGCAGGGAGAACTGCTGAGAAGGTCCCTGGGAGGCCGCTGTGCTTTGGGAGAAGAAGCTGGGTGTTGGGGATTTAATGTCAGTGTCCATTCTGCCTATGAATGTAGGCATTCGTGTTAGGCATGGAGCAAAGGGTATCCTGCTGGGAATAGCTTTCCAGAGACAGTCCCTCTCTGCAGCTCCCTGGGGATATTGATAGGCTCCCTTTTGGGATAGTGTTTGTGCTACAGATTTGGTGGGGAGAGGAAGGTGACAGTGGGGCCTGGGTCAGTCCCAAGCAAGTTGTAGACAAGATACAAGTGGAGAGTTGTAATGAAGGCCGAGGGGAGAACAGCATTCTTCCAGGGGATGCTTCCCTGCCTGAGTGCTCAGCGTGTTGTCCATGCTCTCCACATTTGAGGAAGGGAAATTAAAGACGGGAGAAATGCTTTTGCCTGGAAACAAAAGGCAGGGCAGCTGAGAGAGTGGCATCTGTGAGAACTGCAGCAGGCAGATTAGGAGATGCATAGCATGGCTGACTCCAAGGTCACTGTTCCCGGCTGCACAGTGCACTTCTCCGCTGCTGGCAAACGATAAGTGGACATCTGGAGGGAAGCAGAGAAGCCCGAGGGGGATGGGAACAGAGAGCAGCCTGTAGGAGCTCTCTAAAGATCAAATGGGTGAAGCCCCATCGGTGAGGGTGTTTAAGAATAGGCTGGACATGGGAGGTGTGTCATGAGTGGAGCCGGCTGGAGCTGGGGTCAGTTTAGATGGCCTTGGAGACCCCTTCTGACTCACTCTGTTTCTATGTTTCTAAATACACAGTGCTGAGATACTATGGCAAAGTCTGCATGGTGCAACAGACAAACCATGGCAAAACAAAACAAAACCTATTGTAGCTTGTCATGCCATGTGAACCCAGCCACTGTGTTAAGCAAAGCTTGCTTGAAACTTTTGCCTCTTTTGGCAGCATGAGGAAAACTTCAGAACCCTAAACCAATATTACTTGTTTCACTTTGCAAAATAAGGGTAATGGACTAGAAATACAACAGCAGCTTGACTTCAAAGAGATTCAGGGCCTGGTCACTCAAGACTAATAAGGCATGTTGAAGCATTGTGAATAAAGAGTTGGACTGGGATTCAGGAGATCTGGATTCTAGATCTTACTCAGCCATGAAGCTTATTGGGTGACTTCAGGCCAGTTACTGACTCTCAGGCTAGCCTACCCTCAGGGTGGGTTTTGGATAAAATGGAGAGGAGGGGAACCTTATGCCACCCAGGTTCTTTGTAAAAGGAAGAAAGGTGAGGTTTAACTATAATAATTCCAATTGGTTCCAGTCAGTATAGTCAGGAATGATGGGAGCTGTAATGCCAAGCACCTGAAGGATACCAGATTGGGAAATGCTGCTATACAGACTTACCCTGGAATAGGTTCCTTCCTGTGAGGAGGGGAGGAAGTGAGGGAGACTGGAGTGGGCAAAGAGAACATCAAGGCCTCTTCCAGTTGGATTACCAGCTCTATACCCACCACCTTGTGCAAAGGGATATGAGAAGATGGCTCCTGCTCAAGTGAAACCAGGTGTGTTGCTCAGTTTTGTGTTTTGAGCACACAGTTCTTGGTTTTTCTGCCTGATTTTTTGCAGATATCATAAGCCCCTTTGAAGACTCAAGTCAAAGAATAGCATATAAACACCATAAAACTCAATGGGGATTTTGTTTTAGAATAATCATAAATAGGTTTGTACTGTAATTTCCTTGATGGAGAACATTATCAGTGCTTTACTATGTTGCCTTGATATGATAGAGTGAGCAAAATTTGGATCAAGGTAGCACCTTTAATTTCAGACTCTCAGCAGTGCTTTCTTCTATTATTAGCTCAATGATTTTAACAGGACTGAAACTAGCCAAATTTACTCTGAAATAGTAAGGCCTGGTTCATCTGACATTCTAGGCTCCCCATGGGTTATCTAATCCAAAATGAGCTGTGGTGCTTACCAGGTTCCATTTTGTATATGCAGCCCCTAATAGCATTGTGTAGCATATTACCCAAGCCCAAGAATCAGAGACTGCATGATTCTTGGCAGCCCTCATAGAACCCTATAAGAAAACAGGGGTTATGCACAGTTGTTTTATCTTCATATAACCTCCCAGTGACCAGGTGCAGAAAATACCCTACAACCCCACTGGGGGGTCATAGACTCACAACAGCACCTGGAAAATACTAAGGTTCTGCATGGCTTAAATAACCCACAGCTGAACTTAGCCTGCCATACAAACTGGGCCACATATTTAATGGACATGTATTTCCAAACAAATGTGCTTAGAGTTGCAAGTCTTAAGAATAAGGCTGGAGAGCCTGAGGGCCACATTCCAATTTGGGGAAGTTCTTAGGGAGCACAATCTACTAGTGCGCAGAGATAAGGGAAAAGGGGGTGGGTCAAAGGCGCAGGCTAAAAAAAAATTGAAGAATAAAAGTTAAGAATTAAATATACCAGCCAATTTTGGTTGAAAACTCTTGCCGCCAGTAGCTAAGTCTCTGAAAAGGCTTTTTAACCTTTCAGAAGAAATTGAACAAAGGCCAGGAAGTAACCTGGTTATGGGAAAGGGGCTAGGGTTTCCTGGGGAACCCCAGAGACAGGAACTCCCAGAGGGTTCAGTTTGGCCCCCAGGACTCTGGATCTACAGCCTTGCTTAAGAACAGCAGCTTTTCTTTTCAAACTGGGAACTGATTCTGAAAGAGATCTGTCCTACAGAAAAAGCTGAAGTGGGATGTTAGCTATGATAGCAAGATCAAGGCAGATTGATTAGGTAGCTGCAAATAAGCATGCAACAGTTATTATATCTGCAGCAGGTGTTGTTTTCAGCTTGTTTCTGAGATTACACTTTTATCATTTTCCTAAAGTCCTTTACTGTGCTAGCCTGGGAGGTGGAAGAGCTTGTGTTTATTTATTGGTTAAGGTCTTCGTGTCAGCAGTACTTCATGCACTCACATTTGTTTATAGAAACCAAAGGAAATATATCGACTGAACATTCAGTGCAGATACAAATATGCAGCAGCAAACAATGGCAAAGAAAAAAAAATGGAGATACGAGAGAAGTCTGAAAGTACCGGATGCTGTCCAAAATCATTAAACCCATCTTGGATTTACTGTGTGCATTTCCTGATCTCAATAATCTAGTCAGGCATTTTCAGGACTGGAAGTGAAAACTCAGCTGGAGACATATTTATTTGCATGCTTTGCAACAAAAGCTTCATGCCCCAGCCTTGGAGAATAAAGCACCCAGTTGATGCAAACCAGATAGAAATCTAGGAGGCATTAGTAAGAAAACTTTCCTGCACCACTATTTTTACCGTATGAGATAGAAGAACTTTCCGTATTAATAAAAATAGAATTGTTCTAAACGCTACATGCACAAGGTGTATAAGACACACGAGGTGCATAGCACTTCCCTGCTATTGTTTCCACTCTGTGATGAGGGACGACCAAGACCGGGACTAATTGGAAGGGAAGCCAGGGTTCCTCCAGGGCAGGGGTCTCAAACTCAACTTACCTGGGGGCCGCTGGAAGTAGAGTCTGGGTGAGGCTGGGCCGCATCAAGTATTCCACCACCGCAGTGGTGGTGGGCCGCTCATCCCGCAGTCGGCCTGGGCGCTGCCAGCGCTTTGAAGGCCGCAGGGACCCTCCCCGTGCCCCGCCTGTCCCAGCAATTGGCCCGTGGGCCTCGAGTTTGAGACCCCTGCTCCAAGAGGTGGACCTGAAGCTTCCCTTCTCCCCTTGGGTGGATCCAAGGTGACTCAGCTGGCTGGAGGAGCAACCTCTGTGGATGAGAAGTTCCCCATCCCTGCCATGGAAGAATAGCCATTGTTCATGGATTTAAAATAATGTTCCAGGATATGCTTATTCTGAACTGGCATGTGTGGAAGTCATAGATTTCAAAGTCTCAAAGAATAACTGTTTAAAAAAAGAAAAGGAATTACACTGGGGCCTGTGGAGAAAATTGCCTTCCTCATGTTTTACACTTTTTAAGAGGGGTTAATGGAGTGCTCTTGCACTAAAATAATACCATTGGAAAATGATAAAAGTTTCTAAATAAGCTTGCTAAAACAAAATGGTGAAGTCGTGCTGAGAGAGGTGTGTAATTAGACAGCAATGTCATAGCAACTAATGACATTAATGTCATAGGAACTATCCAATAGGTGAAAGTGACGTCCTCATTGTGCTCACCAGTGCTTTTTTTGTAAAAAAAAAAAAAAAGGTGCAGGAACTCGCTGGCAGTGAGCACTCAACATGCAACCACACACACCAATCCCAAGCCAAGCAGCACCCTCACTATCTCACAATCAGCACAGACACAAAAGCAGCCCAGCCCAAAGGCACTATGTTAATGATGTTTGCTGCTGACCTGCTAAATCACTTCATGAAATCCATTGGAAAAAAAGGTGCCGGAACTCTGTTCCAGTGCGTTCTATGACAAAAAAAGCCCTGGTGCTCACACAATACTGGTTTTATTTATTATTTAATTTGAATCCCAATTTTCGAAAGGAGCAGCGGTCGCTCTCCTGGGTGGGACTTTTCTTGCAGTTTGGGGCTGAAGAAAATAGAGTATCTCCAGAGCAGAGCATCACACTCAGGCAGGTGGGTTGGATTCGCCATGGCAATGTGTTGCAAGCTACAGAAGTATTGTGTGCGGGGAAATTACATGAAGATTTCTCCTACCAACTCTTTATGCCAACCTTCCCCTGGTATCCTCCAGATGTTTGAGGCTCCCATGACCCCTAGCCAACATGGCCAATAGTCAGTACAGCTGGGAGTTCCTTTACAAACATTTGGAAGACTTCAGACTGGAAAAAGCTGCTTTAGGCTGTGTCCATGATCATCATCATCATTACCACCATCACTTGAGAGCAGTCCTACAGAAACCACTGAAGGAGGATGTGGTTGGATGAGCACAATGGTAGGCTTGTCTTTACCCTAAAGAGTCAAACCTTAACTGGCCTTATGGCTCCAGGTTTGGTTTCTTGAGATAATAACTGAGATCCCGGATCTCAGGAGACTATCTTGGGTCATTTACATTTCACTGTGGAAGGATGAACTCTGCTCCTTCTGAGCCAAGAATGTGGCCTAATCCTGTAGATTCTCTTTCAGCTCCTTTTAATCTCTCCAGCTCACTCCCTTGAATATAAATGCATTTCATTTGTAAATAAGAGCACAGACTGCAGAAAACCGAGGAACTGTAAAGAAGAGCTATAAAACCAGAGTCTTCCTTTGCCTTGGTACTTGTAAGAGCAGGTGCTACAGAGAGACTGCTCCATATTGTTGTTGTTTGTTGTTGTTAGTTGCAAAGTCATGTCCGACCCATCGCGACGGGCTCCATATTAAGAGCATACCAACAAGCGAAGCCCTGCTGGATCAGACCACTGGTCCATCTAGTCCAGCATTCTCATCACACAATGGCCAACCAACTGTCCACAGGATCCCACAAGCAGGCTATGAGTACAACAGCTCTCACCCACCCATGTTCCCCAGCAACTGGTATACATAGGCACACTGCTTCTTCTGCTACTCCAAAGTAAAATCCAAGCACACAATGGAAGTTCTGAGTACCAGAATTGAAGCATGTGCCCGTCTGGCATGACATGCCCTATTAACATATATGCATGACCAGGTCGAAATAGAAGTGGACATTGCTGCTTCTCTGTACTTTAAAAGATACAAGGGGGGAAATATGTGCCTGCACATCGTGCCTGATGCACCAAGTATGCCTTTGTGGAGAAGGGGCTACAAGTGTGTGGCAGAACCCTTGCTTTAGAAACATAGAACCAGAGCAAGTCAGAAGGGACCTCCCGGGCCATCTAGTCTGACCCTGGGATCCAGCCAGCTCCACTCATGACATGTCTACCATGTGTATGCAGAAGGCTCAATGCCTAGCACCTGCAGCTGAAGAATATCCACCTGAGACCTTAGATAGTTGCTGCTGGTTACAGAAGGCCAGAAGTAGGCAACTTCAAGCAGTTTTGGGTCCAATTCTCCCTGCAGCTCCTCCAGGACACACTTTTGCTGCATCTGCCAAAAGGGGGCTTGAAAATAAGCTAGATTTGTGCTCAGTTAAGTCCTGGATAGTTTTTTTTTTCTTCCTCCACCCCAGCAAGGCAGGGCAGTTGGCCTGAAAGTATTGTGTCAGATACTAATAGTCTGAACTTCTTATGTACCAAGAAATGCAGTAACTAAATAAAAATCCTGTCTACCAAATTAGCTTGTTAATCATTAGAGCTCCAGTTAATTTAATTATGTTTCTTTTAAACTGTCTTTTGACTCTTTCCATATTCAAGGCCTATCCAGCTTTGGCACATGTAATCGCAAAGGGTGAAAGGAGCCCAGAAGAAGAACTAGCAAACTTTTAAAACCTCAACCAATTTTATTGTCTTTATCTCCTTGTTTCCCTTCTTCACCTCAGAACCACTTGATGTCTTGGTGGTATGTAGAGAGAGACCTCCATAAAGTCTCAGATGGAAGGAAAATGAATTAAACATACACGGGATGCTGCTGTTAGTCAGGTAGCTCCAGTAACAGAGCTGAGTAATTTTAGAACCTGGATTTCATTGCCTTTCCTCCTGGCTGCCCATCTTGAGGGCGCATTACTTTAGCCATGTGCATTAATGCAGTTGTGAATCACACAATGGCTTCCTCATCTCCGCTGCCCATTTTAGCGTTAGCCGGTGGCTTGTCTGCCCAGCTGAGTGACGGCAAACCTGTTCTGGAGGAAGCTGTTCTCTCTCTACAGCAGCGGGACACATCTTTTCAACCCTGAGAGCTGCATCAGCGCATAGGTTCCCCCTGTCCCACACACCTGCACATGCATTTCTCTAGTCCACACCGCTATGCTGTTGTCACCGTTGTGAGTTTTAGCATTTTGTTTCTGGGATTGCTAGGGGATTTGGCGGTTGCGTGCGTATCTGCTCACACATAGGCGGCATGTGTGGACACACACACTAGACTGGGATGGGGCGGGGAGACTCTGCCATACACAAACGCACAGTGGGGCAGGGGGGAGGCACACACATCCACACACTTTGCTTCCTGGATCTCTCCTGCTCTCCCACTGAAAATGGTCATGCCTACAGGACTGCCCTCTGCGAGGTTCATGGCCACCTCTTGTTTTTCAGGCGAGACTCTCCAGCCATGCCATGGATGTGGAGGCTCACAGGCAGGACTCACGAGGAGGCCTCTTTCTGAATTGAGTTGAAGCAAGGAGCTGACCAACTGCCACCTCCACAGAAGTGCCCCTTTCTGTGACTCCCCTCTCTAATGGACCCTCTGATTTCTCCCTCACCAGGCAAAGATGCCACTTTCTGGGCATTGGCAAGGCAAGGCAGCTTCTAAAGGCCATACATTCCAACGGAATCCATGTTTTGCAGCCTCTGTGTTGTAAGCAAGCTGCTGGAGGTGTCAGAAGCTTAATCTAATGACAAAGGGTATAGCAAGGTGCTACAAAACATGAAAATCCTATCCTTTCATGTAGCATCAATGAGTATTGTTGCAGCAAAGCTGCCCCATTGATTTAACAGTGTACTGAGAAGCCAGTGAGCTAAATATAGCCTTGAATTATCTGCTTATGAATAGCCTACTGTGCAATATGGCAAGACTGGAATATTTTGCTCTAACCTGAACTTGTTAGATTAGGATCTAATTGACACTCCTGTCATGGATAGCAACACACAGCCTTTTTTGGCCTTTCTAAGGCTATATCTCAGAAGTAGGAAATATTCAGCTCCTCCAAAGCAAACAAAAGGAATGCATTGTTTGCTGGCCTATTTTGTTTTCAACAAGAAGATGGAAGAATAAAAATAATGTCTTGAGAGAGGGGAAAAACACCTTTCCCGTTGCCACTCAGCAAAACCTGGTTTCATAGTGATGTCCTCTTGGGACTTGTTTATTTCTGCTTACAGAGAACTGCAGACAGAGCAAAGGGAGCTTCCTGCAGACTATTAATTCATTTGAGAGATTTAAACCTCACTTTCCATGAGAAATAAATATTGCATTGGAAAGCTGCAAACAACTCTTGCAGAATTATAGAGCGGAGGAGAGGAGTATGTTAACAAATATACCTTTTCAAGGAGAATGACTGCAAGGCTGATGGAAGAGGAATGAGCTGTCCACAGCGGGCACAAACAGACGTGATCTTTTTTGCCATGGGGCCAAGTGCCCTGCTTTATCAGGAACAGCCCTCTATTTTGGAGAGCTGGTGGAGCACAGTCCTTTATTCGCAACTGCTCCCTATTTGAGGGACTGTCAAGGGACCAAGTCAAGTCTGGGCAAAATAAAAGAGCCACAAGGAAGGAGAGCTGGGGACTTGAATGTTCATCAGCAGTTAGCACCTGGGCGGCAGTTTGGGCAGGCACACAGGGAGCCTGGTCAATCTTCTCCACTGTGGGGATTTCTATTTAAATTATAGTTGTTATTTCTCACTTTGCACCTACACATATGTGTTAGCACATGCAAATGATGTGCAAGTTGCTATCTTCTTATGTTATTTGGCAATGCAATCCCTATTTTTTGCCAACCTGTATTAGGGCAGTGGGTCTAGACAAGAAAGGTCTTTTCTGAGCTAAGTCTGAAATTGTATTTCTAATCTGAAATCAACCTCCGGAGGAGGAAAAAAATTGCTCTGCAAATTTGACAAAGCCAGCTGTGTCCAGTTCTAATTGGCTTTCCCCCTCCAACACACACACAGTGTTCCTAAGAAACCACCCCCATAATCCCCAGAGTAATTTTGTACTTTAAAAGAGTGTTCCTTGAGGAAAAAGACAGTGAACAAAGAGAATTGCATGAATATTCATGTAACAGTTTAAAAAAAAAATAAAGTGGTCAGGCTGCCCCGAGTGAAATCAACACTCAGTTCTTGGAATGCTTGTCCATGGTTTAAGTTACAAAAGCCAAGAAGAATCTAATTAATCCCACATGTCAGGAAGAAGCTGTCATTATATCTAATTCACATGGTGGCAGTCGCATTATTTAGGGATGTCAGATGACAATGCTTTTGATAATTTCTGTACTACTTTTCCCCTTAAACTGCTGGACAGCCCTTCAGCTAGAATATATCTTTGAACAGAGGAATGCCCTTTCTAAAGTTGGACACACAGCCAGCATTCCTTGTACTAATTTGCAAGAATTACTGAGATTTTGGATTAGATCCAGGATGTTGCTTGTCCAAACGCAACAACTGCTTCCATTTGTGAAATGCTCAGTCAGCCAACAGAAGTTCCTCATGGAGAAAAGGGAAGTTGATTTTTCCCAGGTCCTTCTTCCACTTCTATCCTCCTCTTGTACTATTCCAGATTCTGCATCATGGGATGCCAGGGAAAGAACAAACCCACACTAGGGAGCATGGAGCAACCTCCAGGTCTAGCCCAATGCCTACATGAAGTGCTTTGAATGTTCCAAAGCACTTTAGAAATGCTAAGTATACGCCATACCAGACCAGCTAGCTTGTTTCCCCTACTTGAATGGCTGTATCTGCAATCAACCTGACCAAGTGGGGGTACAGTGGCTTTACTGGCAGCCCTCAGTCAGTGAGAAATTTATACATCCAAGCTGTGTTTTGGGCTTCAAAAATTAATGTATGGGATAGCAGTCCCTGAAGTTTGACAACTCATGCTTGGTATTAAAGTCTATATATGTATTGCTCAAACAACCTAAGAGCATAACGTTGCTCTATCAGGACAAGGCAGATCACAAATGTCCCTAAATGCATGCAAGTTATAATCATCAAGTGTAAAACAGGAAGAAAAAGAAGCACTTTGTTAGCACAGTAGATCTAAGTTCGTCTCAAACAGCTAATAGCAAAATTTCATAACTGCCTAAATAGAAGACATGGTGGACAGAGCCAGCATAATTACATTCGGTGGGTTTCTTGTTCTCCCAACCAGACTGAACTCTTACTTTTTATAAACCCTTTATCAATGGCCTCCACCAAAACTTCTGACCAAGTCTTACTCTTGCCGATTGTTTCTGCATTCCACCCTACAAGGATTGCTTCCCTGTGCGACTGAGCTTACTGCTACTTCAGAAGCACCTTAATAAATACTTCCCTCCTAAGTCGAGGAGGTTTTTGCTATTCCACTTGTGGCAACCTTCTTTGCCTCATTGCCAAGAATATCTCCTAGTACTCACAAGTTAGTTCACAGCGTACATGTAACTGTGTTTACCAAATACAATAAATTTGTATTAATCCCACATACAACAATGCATATTCTATACAAGGACATGCACATACTCTCTGCTAATGAGCACAGCATGTGCTTAATGTATAATGCATGCAGCCTGTGTACCACTGGTGTTGCCCCAGGGCACTATTAATATTCGGACATTGGTATGGCTTATATTTTGGTGTAATTTACTTGCAGTTTACATAGACTATGCCTACGACATGTTGTTGAGGGCCATTTATTTATTTATTTATTACATTTCTGTAGTGCCCATTAGCCAAAGTACTCTGGACAGTTGATAAAAACATTTATCTATTTATACATTTATATGTTGTACCCTTCTCCTAATGGGGTCTCTGCTTGCATGATACAAAGTCAATTACATTTCCCAGGTGCTGCTTATTCCATTTCACTGGCATCTTCTGGGGGTCAGGTGGGAACAAACGCACTGGTGTGGAAGTAGCCTTCGTTGCTTGTCCCAAGCACCTTCCTCTTGCCTTGGTGGCGGTGAGGCACCATAATCCTGGCCCTAACTTCCTCTCCTTCGCTCCAACAATGGTGAAGCCCGAAAGGATTCCATTTGGAACTCTCAGCGTGGCAGGAGCAGCCAGGCATGTAGTTCAGTCAGTGTCACAGTTGAGGCCGTTGGAACCTAACTGCCAGGTCCTTTAAAAGAGGGGTATGCTATAGGGGGGGCATGAGAGAGGGGGAGAAATCTCTTGTCGCTGGCTGAAATTCGACACGCGGGCTTTGTGGGAACTAAGTGGGCTGCTTCACACGTTTATTCCACACGAGGCCATTGGCACATCTAGTCTGAGGCCTAGTTGGCCTATGGCCTTCCATAGAACCAAGGCAGGACAATGGCTGCCATGGAGTCTCATTTGTTGAACAGTAAGTAGTAGGGCCACAGACCTACATACAGTGCACCAGCCAGAATGGGGGGCAGGGGTGGAGAAGCAAAAAGTGGATTGCACTGCTGTGCCCCCCCACCCCAGGTCAGATGCAACAGGAGCTGGTCAACGAAATAGCTAGACCAAACAGATATGGCTAGACCAAATAGAGCAAGAAAATGGGGAGAGTGGGGTCCCACAGGGCTCAGTCCCGGTCCCAGTGCTTTTCAACATTTTTATTAATGACTTGGAAGGAGAGATGTAGGTGATTCTGGCAGATTCTGGCATCTAATTGGCAGATGACACAAAACTGGATGGGATAGCTAATACCTAAAGGACAGAAATAAAATTCACAGTGACCTTGATAGGCTGGAGCACAGGGCTGAAAGCAACAGAAGCAATAGAGACAAATGCCAAGTTCTCTATCTAGGGAAAGGGAACCAAATGCACAGTTACAAGATGAGGGACACTTGGCTCAATTATAGAACAAGTGAGAAGCATCTCAGAATTGTTGTAGATCACAAGCTGAATATGAGCCAACAATGGGACATGGTAGCATTAAAAATGCTATTTTGTGAACTGCTTTTAGTATAGCTTTCAAATCATGCAAGGTACTGGCTCCCCTCTATTTGGCACTGGTTAGGCTCCATTATGATATTATGTCCAGTTCTGGGCACCACACTTCAAGAAAAATGCATGCATAGCAGACATGCAGAGGAAGGCCGCAAAGACGATCAGAAGGCTGGAAACAAAGCCCCCCATGAGGACAGATCAAAAGAACTGGGCATGTTTAGCCCTGAGAAGAGGAGACTGAGGGGAGATAGGATAACACTTTTCAAATACTGGAAAACACACAGAGGAGGACTAGGGTCTAAGCCATGCCCAAGTACAGGACATGGGATAATGGGCTCAAGTTACAGGAAACCTGATTCCAGCCAGACCTCAGGAAAAACTTCCAGGCTGTTTGAGCAGTATGGCAATGGAACCAATGACCTTTGAAGGTCGTGGACTCTCCCTCGCTGCAGGCATCCAGGAGGCAGCTGGACAGTCGTCTGTCAGAGGGGCTGTAGCTTGGAGTCCTGCACCGTGCAGGGATTATTATATGTCTGTATGACCCAACTACTGCTCCTTCTCAGCGGCATCCCAGTTCAGCCTTGTGCCCCAGTCTTCAGCAGTTTACCTCTGCGATGGGAGAAGAGACTCCTAGTCTGCAGAGCAAGGGCACATCCATGCACAGCAGGTGCCAGGCAGTGCGCCACCCGTCACACCCTTCCGTGGCTGCAGTCTATTTGGACAGGCAGCATGCTCTTAGATGGGGGAAGGCAGCAGTTTTGAGCCTGTGGGCACATTTGGCAACTTGTGGGACTGTCGTGGGCACTACCGCAAAATGGGTGCACTGCAAATGTGCCACCTTCCTTTCCTAAGAATGTTTCTGTGTCCCCTGTGAGGCACAGAGGTGTTCCTGGGAAACGGAGACAGGATCAACTAGAGGCCCTGAAGCAATCACAGTTGTGAGTAAAAACAGACCGACAAACAACTTTGTTATTTAAAAAAGGAGAGGAATAGGACACCATAGCGGGTGCCCAGAAAGTGTCTGAAGACACACTGGCTCCTGTGCGTGCTACACGCCCCATTCCTACTCTTGGAAAATTACCTTTTGCTGGGATATCTTTTCAGCAAAACAAAAGGCAGAGAGCAGGTTGTTGCAGAATAAACAGTGGCACAGCTGAGACTGAACCTCGGTGACGAAGTCCAGGGTCCAGCAGCTCCACCCTGCCTGGCGACAACCCAGATGGTGGCAGGTCACAACCAGGCTCCTGCTAGTGCATGGTATAGAATGGAAATTAATGGTCAGCTGCAGCAGTACTTGGGCCAGTATGGCTATTCCAGGGTCCACTGGGACGGATGGTGTTTGCACAACATCCTTCTTTGCTTCCATCTCCTCCTCTTAAAATATTTTTAAGTTAGGGGCAGCTGATTGGGTATATATATGATTGTAATGCATCATTCATCTTTTGAAAACTTAACCCCATTGTATTGTAGCAATCATGTGGGACTGCAATTTAAGAGAAACTTTAGATGCCCTGATATTTTCCTTTTCATCAGAGTTGTCATATGACACGCAATGCTAGTGGCTGAATGGGGGCGACGAGAAATGCTAGTAGTGTGCTTCACACAGATGAAGTCATGCTTTCAGTGGGCAGGCTGCTTGGAAAACCATGACATCCAGGAGCTAAAGCGGCACCATTGCGAATAAGTAAATACGGCAGGCAGACTGCAAAATGAAATGATCGTGGGGTGTGTGGTGGGGAGAACCTCAGGCTGTGGTCTTTGTTATAAAAATACAGAAGTTACAGCAGTTTCATCATTTCCATCTGTGAAATGTTGGTTTGCCATTCTGCCAAGGGACTCTTTGAAAGGAGAGTCACCAGTCCATTTCAAAGCCAGGGGATCGAGTTGCCCCATTTATAGCAGTGAAGCAACCTGTACCTACGGCCTAGTGATCGGTTTTCAACCCCTAAGCATGTCAAACTGTGATGAATTATGCATCCTGGCTATAAAAAGGAAAATAGGTGGTTGGGATAATATATAATGCTGCTGCAAACCTATTGTTAAGTTGTTAATGCTTTCCCAAATTCTCCTTCACTTCAGTAAGTCCAAGAGTGCTGAGCTGGCCAGTTTAACATTTAGAATGTCTGAGAACAGAAAGGGGACCTGTCTCAAACAGTGTCAGAAATGCCAGATTGACATGAATGGAGACATGTTAGATGTACAAGGTGTGTGTCTTCGCTGCAAAGCCAAGGCGGGAGACGAGCCGCAAAACATTCAAAAAGACAAGAGGTAAGGCAGAGTAGATCAGCAAGTTTGGGATTCAATTATGGAATTCCCCTCCACAAAAGGTGGTTATGGCTGTAAGTTTGATGGCTTTTAAAGAAGCATGGAGCACAGTTTTTTTCAATAGCTTTTAGCAATGTTAGCTAGCTAGAAGCCCATGCTCAGAAACAACATACGTCCAAGTACTAGAGATGGGAGAAACAGGCATACTTGGCTGCCTTCAGTCCCTGCTTGTAAGTGTCCTGGATGTGCCACTAGGCAGCCCAGGGTTGGATGGATCTTTGATTGATACACCAGAAGCTGTCAAGATTTTATATGAGACAGCAAGAAAGAACATTGACCAATCAAACCCACTGCCACTTTGCTGGCTGGTATAAGATAGGAATGGTGCGATCAGTGTGAGAGCTTGCATATCAGAACTGAATTATCTGGAATGGATTGCTTTAGGTTGTTGACATAAAATGACTTTCCCCTTAGATTTTCACATGATGAAGAGGTGTGGCGAATGCATCTCCATTTGGAAAAATTGTGCACCATAAATGGAACAGGTCAACTGGGCTGGATTGTAAAATGAATCAGGGGGTAATATTTGAGCTTGGCATCCAGTTTTCTTCAGATAGCTTATAAGGAGTCTTGCTTCTGGCAGATTTCAAACTTCAGAAGTGGATCTGATAATAAACTATAGCTATCCCTGTACCATATTGCTCATGATGGTAGCAGTCGAAGGACATTGTGCATTAATTTCATTCTCCTTGGTTCATATTTTGTGGGAAGAAAAAAAGATGGAAAGAGAAATTAGAAAGCATGGGAGTGTTGCCATTTAAAGGCAATATAATCTGGGGTTCCCCATAACATTCCATGAATAAGGCAGGGTGATTGCATGATAAAGGCCTTCTCCAGAAGCACTTCATCTGAAAGTGTCCACAGTGGATGGACCAGCTTGGTCTCAGAAAAAAAAAATCAAGATTAGTTGTCCCTGCAGAGCTTTCAAAAATCATCCACTTATGTCCCAGAGGAATCAGACTATCCCACTATCCCCTCCTAAGCCTAATAAATACATTGAGTATTGCTGCTTAAAAACAAAAACATCCTGGCACTATTTCATGGGAGAATCAGTTTGCATAAATTAGCTTCCAATATAGTTTGGTATGTTCCGCTTGTTAACAGCAACTCCTCTTTTGCGCTGCTTTGGGCATTTTGTCCATCTGGGCTAATGTATTTACTGTAACAGGGAAAACAAATGTAACACACGAGCGCCATCTGCTGGCTAATCACAGTACTGAGTCCAGCAGACTTCCCTGCTGCAGCTTTGAAATCAAGGCTGGGATATTTAGTCCCACTATTTTCCCTCTTAAGATCTCATACTTAATGATTCAGTCGCCAGAACTACAAAGAGTCCTGTCATGAGGTGTCTAAAAAAGTATGCACCAGCCCATCAACATGTCTGTCGCAAGAAATGCTATTTCTTTTTCAGGTCTCCCTCATCTCTTGTTTTTGCCACAACATGCCTGTCCTAGAAATTCCTGTCACAAATACATTTGCATTTTTAAAATGGCATTTACAAATGTTTACTCTGCCTTTGCATATAAAATAATAAAACCTATTGTAGAAAGTTGAGTGGTGGGCAGATAAAAAGGAGCTGCCCCCACAATCTTTGTGACAGCCTTTTTAGCTATTGCTTTTGAAAAGCCCCAGAGGGCATAATTCCGTTAAAGGAGGGTGCTGGGAGCCTGTGGGTTTCATGAAGCCTCTTCTACCCTGTTCCTGAATAATTTAAGCACCTGATGAAACCACAGCTATAAAAAAGAAACGAATAGAAAAGCAGAAAGCTGGTCAGACAAGTGTTTGTTGCGGGGTGGGGAGGGATTCTTCACTTGCCTCCAAGAAGGTCAAAAGCATACTTCAGTGTTGCAGGTTCATCTGGTAGCTATAATGAGTGCAGTATTTGCCTTGTCAGATCTGTTTTCTTTTCCTCAGTTTGCAAAATCAAGTTGTTTTGACAGAAATAACTGGGGATTATAAGAAAATAGTCCTGTTCTTGCAGAGAGTTGGGCTGAGATCACTGACATGAATACATGCTATGAAAACTAATAAGAGGAAATAGCAATTCTCTTTATTCCCCTTCTGGCTATTCTGTTGATTTCATGGTTTGACACATTATTTATTTACATTTATAGCCTGCCTTTTGAACCTCCTCATCTCCATGGATTATAACAACAACCCTGTGAGCTAGGCTGAGCCAAGAGTCATTCACTGGTGCATGCAGAATAGTTCAGTGACCTTTATAGCCAAGTGGGGACGTGAACCTGGGTTTACTCAGTTCCAATCAAGATCCTGAAAAAGATAATTCAGGCCAAACCTGGGCAAGAGAAAATCATAAACTTTAGGACTTCAGAACAAAATGTTCTGTTCTGGATAGAGGACAGTTTTCAATCTGGCAAAATGCCCAAGTTGGAAAAAAGAGTGTTTTTACAATGCTAAAGAAGCCAACATTTCTCAAGGTAAAAGTTTTTGGCTCTGGGTTCCTTTAGCACTTTACCAGTCATAGACTTTACAGCTGGCTAGATGGGGAAGTGGTGGAAGTGGGGAGAGAGTTTCATGCCCAGGAAAGGAGAGAACATTTGCAGCAAATATGTGAAGTCAAAAGAAAGGCAGAAACGAGTGTGTTCTTTGGAAGCTGATATTCTGCCCTTGCTTAACTGTGCAGGATGCAGCCTCATTACCTGTTCATTTCTGAAGGACAGGACTCCATGTTAAATCTAGTGGCAGGAGGTGGGAATATGCACAAAACAACATAAATGGAACTTCATTGTACCATTCCAGGTTTTTGAGTAATGCACCACCTGATGGGTGCTTTCCTTCTGGTGCTTGCTCTTTCTGTGAGGCTGAAGTGGCAATTTGCAGCAAAAGAGCCATACTTCCATGTCCTTCCCCACCACATCAGGCACACTTAGCGGTGGCAAGCACTGATAAACACCTTTGTCATCTTGTAAATAATGAAGACATGATAGTGCCATGTTTGATGAAGGCAGAATTCCATCCAAGGTTTGCAACCATTAAAAAAGTAGGTGTCGTCCTTGCATATACCTGCAGCACTGAAGACCTGTAGACAGAATATAGTCACATGTACGTACCACTGTTCTTTGAAGGATGAGATTTCAGGGGTTCTGGTTTATTTTGAGCTAAGTCCCTTGAGACTTACTGCCTTGTGGCACATTAAACATTAACAAATGAATTCTGGCACACACTGATATAGAAGCTGCAATAGAAAGAAACCATAGGTCAATGGCAAAGCATGAAGGAGGTCCCGGGAAATCCCTAACATCTCCAGTTTAAAGCAGCAGGTAGCAGGGATAGGAAAGACATCTTCTTGAAACCTTGGAGAACTGCTGCCAGTCAGAGTAGACAGTTCTGGGCTAAATGGATTGATAGTCAGGACCAAATGAATATACAATAGCCTTGTATATTGTCCAGTGATACAGCTGAAGATTCCTTATTGGAACATGATTTGAATTATCTTATAGCTATAAAAGTAAGGTTTTTTTAACTTTCTATTTTTATATGCACTAACTGTCATGATGGGATGCAGCAAAGACAAACAAGGTATTTTTCAGATATTTTTATTTATTTGGGATATTTCTAACCCATCTGTGTCTCTGGACAGCTTACAACAGATTCAATAAATACAACAATATAAATATCATAAATACCCCAAACAATAATAAGACTAATAACCCACAACTGAAATAAAAGATAATTAAAATCTGTTAAACATTAAAATATTGGGTGAATAAAAAGGTCTTGACCTGGTACAAAAAGGCATATAATGATGGCGCCAGGCAGACCTCTCTAGGGAGAGTATTCCATAGCCATTCCATAGTAAAGACAAATTCCTGTAAGATAAAACATCAAAAGGTAATTAAAATCTTCAGGCTGTACATTTGTTTTCCTAAAGTGCCTCTGAACCAGTAGCAGCCTATGCTTTAAGCTTATGTGCTACAAGCTGTCCAAGGTACAACAGGATTCTGGCTTCTTTCAAGGTTTGCTGCAGTATATATACAGCACCCCCCCCCCCCCCCGCACACAGTCTCTCTTCCAAGGACTTGCTCTCCAGTTCACACTAGAGATGAAACTGTGCCAAGGAACTGGAGAGCAAGCAGCTGTTTAGTACAGAGTGGCGGGCAGGAATAACGATCTAGCTGAATGCCACAACCAAGCCTTTGAACCTTCCTGCTTCTCCCTCATGGAAGGCTGCAAGCAGCATCCCACAGGCTTTTGGGTTGCTCAGAGCTGCGGGACACAGAACATGGGTGAGAGGAGGTGCTGTGTAAGGGTAGAAGTGCAGTGGGCCCTGTAAGCTGTCTACTCAAAATGGATGCACACTCTCCAACCTGCTTCCCCCAGAACAGCTGGAGAGGAGCTGTGTTTGTGGAAGCAAGCTGGAGGAAGGAAAATGTCAGTCTTCTGCGGAGTGTTTCATTAGAAAATAAAGGAGGAAGACTCCTAGATTCCTAGCCCAACCCCTTGGCTCAATAGACTGAACGGGGTTTACTGTATTAACATCCCTGTGAAGCTTTCTGCTCTCTATAAAGGATCTGGCATTTCCTATTGTGATAGATGGGTCCTTTGTCAGGCAATGGGGCCTGCTCTCGCATCCCCCTGGAGCTGTAGTGAGAAGCAGCATATAAAAATCACTCCTTCTCCATGCTGCCTACCTACAGTGATGTGCTATGATCAATATGGGTTTCTAATGAGATCTTTCCCAAGCCCTTTCATATATTTTCAACCGTTCTCTGATAACACAGGGATCCTGCCACGTACCATGCAAATGACATTATGGACACTGAGCCTGCTTACTCGGACTTCATCAGCTGTGACCGGAGTGGCCGAAGAAATGCAGTCCATGAACTTCAGGGAGATGCCACTGCCCTTAAACTGGAGAAACTGGCAAGCACCATAGTTGATATTTCCATTGCAAAGGAAGGTGAGCTACTGTTTCCTCAAGACAAACCAGAGCTTCCCAGGAAGCAGGTGAAATTCAGGAAGTTTATGCATAGATGTTGTGTGCAATTCACATGAAGCTGTTATTTTATTTATTTATTTATTTTAAACTTTTTATACCATCCACTACTGAGGTCTTGGGATGGTTTGACAGTAAAGCAAAATAAAACAAAATATTTATTTTATAAAACAGGACTTATATTTATTGTGTAATGCTTTACTGGCCAGATGAGGATAGAGGCATGTTCCTAACACCCCAATTCTCATTCTAGGGGTGAATGCTCAATTTTCCACTCTTATGCATGGCTGGAGGCTCTCTCCTACTCTTTGTACACTGTTCTGGTTTATTGATAGCAGGTTATCCTCCCTTGATTTCAATGCCAAGAGGCAGTTCGTTCTTCTGCTTTGGGAGTGGTTCGGTGCCTTTTGCTAGAGGTATTCAAGCAGAGGGTTGACTGGCGCTAAACAAGAGTACTCCAGATGGATTTCTGTATTGCAGATCCTGCACTGAGCAGGTAGCAGGACTAGATGATCTCAAGGAACCCTGGCAAATATTTTATTCTATGGCAAGGTATAGTCAACAATTCAAAGTCAACAGTCAACAATGTGGAATGACAAGATGTGGCCCCAGTGGTGCCTTAGTGTTCATGAACATGCAATTTACATGGTTGCACTCTAGAAATAAGATACATCCAGTACTCCTACATATACTTCACTTCTAGAGACTCCAGGGAGGGTAGGAAATATGAATAATAACTTCAGCAATTTGCACCAACAAAATATTATCAATAAATCCCTAAGTAACAGAAGTAGAGTTAGTAACTGATGTGGAATAGCTACCTTTGAACAGGGACTGTCCCTATCAAAGAGGGCAAATGTTATGTACCATTATTTCAGCTTGGCAGTATTTTTTGAAAATTATTTCTATGCACATTTCAAAACAACTTCTTAATCAGTTTGTGTGAGGGACAATCCAGCAGCTGCCTTCTTGTGTAAAATCAGAAGACCCTAAATTCACCGAGGAAAGGTACTCTGCTAGCTATCCTGGTCCCAAGTTGTTTAGGGTTTTCATATGTCAACAGCATGACTTTGAACATGGCCTGGTAGCTAACTGGTAGCCAGTAGTTTTGTTTGCTTGCTTCTTAACACATGCGCTAGGTGAAAAAAGCTGGGCATCCCAGCAAGTGCTTTGGCTGCTGCATTCTGCATTAGCCACAGGTTCCAAAGTAGGCCAAGGGCAGCCCCGCATGGGCCACATTACAGTAGATATCACTGCAATCAGTGATATCTGGAATATGTCTGCAATTAGCCTGGAATATGTCCAGAGCTGTAAGCATATTAGAAAACAAGACAGTTACCGATTTAAAAAAATCTGTTTTTTAAAATAAAATCCTGCATATTCTTTGGAAAAGGACATAGCTGTTGTTGGCAATGTTGCTGAGGTAGATGACTGAACTTATAATAACAGGGGTCTCTGGAAGTCCTACAGAAAATGTCTTTCCATGTTTCATTTTAAAATTTAAAGTTTGGGTTATATTTTTGCCCTTGTACTGCTTTATGGGAACTAAGCTGCAAAATATTCTTGAACTATGCACAGGCACATTGTAGGGGACAAAAATATTCAAGAGGAGCTGGAGGGTTTGGCCAGCCTCCTCTTGAACAGCCAGCATGCGCAATTGGCATCAGTAAGAGATATGACAAGAAATGCAATCAGAAATATAAACTGTAACTCGAAGGAGTTCAGGATTGCTTACAATTATTCTTTGATACAGGGCAAAAAGTGCAGTGATCTGAACACATGTAAGCACAGAAAAGCCAAATGTGACTTCTCTCTTCATACCCTATCCATGCAAAGCACAAACTGAGCCAGCCAGGGACCCAGCCAGTGCGGAGTGACGTGCACCTTCTTCCAGGACCACAGAGTCATCACGACTAACCAAACTGCATTTATGTGCCAAAGAAACAAATGTTCATTGCCTTCAATGTACAAAGTGCTTTGTTGTTTTTCTCCGCAACCATCCTTTTGATCACTTTTTTAACAGAAAACCAAGAAGAGGATGAGGCTGCTGAGAAGAAACCTGGAATGACTCCAGAGAACCGAGATGACTGCCCAACTTTGTGAAATCTCTGATTTAGGCTGCAGAAAGATGGAAGACGACAACACCTGAGCTCTTCCAGATTAAGATATCAAACTACGAGAAGGAGGTCCTTATTGGAAGGGCACTGCCACAGCCATCTGGATCTCACAGTCAACTCCTATGGCGAGCAACTGGTACCTCCATAGAACTCTTTCTCTAAGAACACTATGAAGCACAGTCTGTTTTAATGACTTGAGCCACTCAGACAGTCTCAGCAGCTACTTTTCTATATAGGAGAACACACTTTCAGTAATGATATGTACACTTCAGAACTTAATTGTACAAGGTACATTTTGCTCACATGGTAAATATAAACTATTATTTATTCCTTTGTTCCTGTAGATTATTAGAGGCTGCATTTTGTCCCACACTGTGCACATGCCGCATCTCAGACACAGGCTGATATTCTGGGGCTGTGATCATGGGAATAATAGGATATAATCCATCCAAAAATGTAACATGAGATACATTGAAATCCATAGGCATTGAATAAGAACAGCCATGCTCTTGTACAACTTCAGTTCACTTCAATGGGATCCACACATTAAATGTTCCCCAGGGATATGTTCACCATATTTTGCTTGAAACAGGCGTCAGTGAAATCTCGCAGCCTCTGTTTCATGTTACCGAGGCAGTCCTCCTCCTCTCTGACACATTGCAAGGGGGCTAAAGTTCAGAGGCACATGCCAGCTGGTTCAACCTGGGGAACCTTGGCATTTGGTTTATTTGTACTTTAGAAAAAGGAAGGTGCCACATCTTCAAGCTAACTGATTACATTCTAGAGTTCAGGAGTTTCCAGCAAGGTTTGCGTGCTCTTAGGTCATGTCTTATGTTAAAAATTTCCTGCAGATTCATAAACCCATTTTTCATCCACTAAAGCTAAATGGTTTTTTTTTCTTTTTTTTGTTCCCATATTTCCCTGTTTCCCAGTACTTTTAACACTAGGAAGTCACTTATCATGCAGTCTGTTCTTAAGTATTTCTCTGAAAGCAAATATTTGCTGTTGATGAAACACTGAGATTGCTGTGTACTAATGTAATCTTGGATTTTTTTTGTTTAGATACCATTCCTAATTATCCTTAGCATAGAATTCTTTTTTTCAAATCCGCCACACATGTTCTTATTGAGCCATCCAACACCACCCCTGCATTTTAGTGGCCCATCATGACAAGTCAGACCTCCATCAGAGTATATCAGGTTAGAATCTTTGCCTCCCCGCCCCCACTTCCATTGAACGGCATCTGTTACCATTTTAGTGTCCATTTACAGAATTTGCGGATTTCTTTCTGGATGGGGGTGGGGGATTGGCTTGATCCTGTGGGACCATCCTAGGGGACCAGATGGCATTCCTGAAGCCTTCCCCAAAGCCCCATCCCCATCTGTCCTCTTTCTTGGTGCAGAAAGGGACAGAGCAGTCCAGAGGAAGGGACTTAGGGTCACTTGTCCTTCAGGGGCTGAGTGTGCAGCTTTCATCCTCATCCCATTCCTCAACCTGCTGGGAAAGTTCACATGGAAAGCTCCACTCTTCAAGCTCACACACCCAAAGCCTTGGCCAATTCTAATAAGGATGCAACGTCTGGTCAGGACCAGTTCCACTTAGTAAGTGGCCAATCACTCCCTCCCCTCCCAGAAAGGGCTCCGCTTAACCGTCTGTGTAAGAAATTATTTTCCACTTGTTTGTCCCAATAAGACACTATACTAAGTGACCACTAATTTAAGAACTTAAGTCTTTTATGCCTGGTATTATCTTCCCTTTTCCCATAAATTGAGGTGGGGAGTTGGAGACCGATTGCAATTAAGGATAAGCTTTCTAAAACATAACAACAATTATCCTATTTTGTAAAGGTTTTCTCATCTTCCTCTTCCACATGTACCCAAAAAAGGAAGAGACACAAACAGATGTCCACTGGTAACTAAACTATCACAGGAGACATGCTAATTTTAGTGCTTCCATTCTGTTAAGTATGACCAGGCTAAGTATTATATTTAGCCAAATCCCTTGTGAGCTGTTTGTAAGCTACACTCAATCAGCATGAAGGTTTTGCTGGTGACCAAACATATTAAGCGCAATTACTAGTAGTGCTGAAAGATCATGCTCTTTAAATCAGGTAGCATCCTGTCTTTTAATACCCAGAGGAGCTCGAGCTTCCACGGAATGAGCAGCAGGAACTATTAGTATCCAAGTTCTGTAGTAACATGCAGAATTTTGCTATATTCTGACTACTAAAAACTAGCAGAGAAATTTGTGTATCTGGCCACACAGGAACAAAAATTCTATTTCAGGTATTACCTTGTTCTCTTATACAAAGGTTGAGCCAACTCCTTTTCACAAAATGATTGCTCTGTGAAAGGGTGGGGTAGTATTTAAAAAAAAAAAAAAACTCAGGTGGGGTGGGCTTACCTTAAATGCAAGGCACCCACACAGTGTTCCCCTCATCCAAACAGTGCTGCTTTGAGGCTTGGCTGCTTGTAGCATCTGTGGTGTTATATGGGACAGAATACCCCACAGGAACAATGCTGCCAGGGCCCATGGCTAGTTCATCTTTTATGGTGAGCCCATCCACTTGAATATTCTCAGATTTCACTCCCCCCCCCCCCCCCACCAAGGACAGGCACTCCACAGTCCTCAAGTACGTTTTGGACTGCAACCTTCACAATCACTGACCTACTTGTTAGGACTGGTGGGAGTTACAGTTGAAAATATCTAGATGTGGCCAGGTTACCTACTGCACGAATATGAGGCTGTCCAGGTTCTTTGGCTACCAACATTAATGGATTTTTAACTGAATTTGCCAGGGATATCCTGCAATGAAAGGCGGCTGGAGAAGCTGCAAGCGTGGAAGAGACAAGCCGCATGGGGGATGATGCCTCTGCCTGTTCTTTTCCCTCTCATTAGTCAAAATTGTTCCTCACTGGGAAAAAAGTATGGGGAGAACAGCTGCCATGAGGAATTTGTGCTAACAACAGGAAGGAAGGAAACAGCTAGCTAGTTTTGTTAATGTCAGCTTGCAGCCATCCAAAGCTGCTTTTCATGAAAAAAAGAAATCGCTGGTGGAAGGAGATAGGCAACTGAAACCGAACTACATGTGCTCCTGTTTTTTATCCTTCTTGTGTATCACAAGCTCCCATTTCTCCTGCATTATGCAACAGGCATTCTAAGCATCTATCCAGCCTAAAGCTTCTCTATTTCCATTCGTTTCATTATACCCACAGAACAGCCTAAAAGTTCTGTGTAACCACTGCAGCCCACACAGAACACTGTAGCCGTCCCTCCCCTTCCTCTAATCCACCTTTGAGTTTTAACAATATCTCACTGAAAACTCCACACATTTTGTTTCTTCCTAATCACGCATTGATTTTGGCCTGCATTTATTTTGTCATGGCCAAGACAAACATGAAATACTCAAGTTGTTAAAATGAGCTTTATTATATTAAATCAGGAGATACATTCTGGTTTGTTCTTTGGGATGTGAACTATCTCCTCACAAATCAATTCAAAAGAACTATTACAAAATAAGGCGGCAGGTACTGATATTAGAACAATTTACAAGCAGTCTAGCTTTTCAAACATTACAAAAGTAACAAAATAATTCCTCTTTATATAGCTCTGATTTTTGTTTACAATAAGAGTGTTTCCTTGTTGTTGGTATAGCCATTATTCACTGGCTTTATTTTCTGAGATGAGCGCTATGCAAGACAGTCTTTTCCCCACATACAAAACAATGAAGTCTAAACCAGTCACTGGAGGCAGGTGTTTGGTGTTTGAAGATTCCAATACCAGCCTTTTAAACCACCAGAGAAATGGCAGCACCAACTTCTATGTTTTCCTCAGCTTTGTTACAAACTTTAAATACTGACATATTGTAAATGCATAACTATTTCTGCGTACAAATTGGAATAATGCAGTGCCAAGTTCTTTAACAGTTAGGCCCTGTATAACACTGACACAGAAGGGTCGCGTGTTCCAGTTTTCTGCACCATTAGGAACAAGATCATTTGGGAGTCTGAATGTGGCCAACAGATACACCTGCTACTTTAGAATCCACCTTGCTTGCATTGAAGTGAAACCAGAAAGTATCGTCATTCATGTCTGAAGCAGCTACAGTTAGCTCTGTGACATTTAGCCTACGAAACCCTGCAAGACTTAACAGTCAGGCCTAAAGAGGATCTCAAGTGCCAACATGTAGAGGTAGCTGGAAACAAGCTGCAAGTCTGCAGATGATCTGTTTTTTTCACAGATGCAGTCTTGAAAGGAAGCCTGGTTTCTTGATAAAATTGTATTCAGGGAAACCACTATAACCTTGCTTAGGTTATAAAGGGCATCAAAACTAAAGCTTGCAGATTGTAGGCTTGGGTAAAGGCTTAGAATGAACCTTGTTTGCCAAAGCCCTTGTTTAGAAGTTAAGAATTCGTTCATTAACATCCTGAGCCACATGAGAAACACAAAAATGGCTAGGAATTAGCTAACATGGGAGTGCTCCAAGTTACTAAACTAAATATTTCCAAAACAAAAAGCAATTCATGGTTGTTTCTTCAGAGTTTTCACAAATTTACTTAAGTTTCCAACTTAACCTGTATTTGATATTCATTTGTTAGGAATACACATTCATACTGTGGGCAATGCATGTTTAAAGATACAGCCACAAACATTAAAACAGCTCTTGTTCATAGGGAAATAAGGGCTGTGTGAATCCAGTTTTCCATGTCTCTCTGGGCAAAAACCAGATGTTATGTCATCCTTCCCTAAACTGGTGCCCTTCAAATGCATTAGATTGCAGCTCCCATTATTCTCACCAATTCATCTGGAGATCACCAGGTTGGGGAAAGCTGTGCTAAATGCACAGCCACTTCTGAAAATAGTAGTTAGCCATCGCCCTCCCTTCAATAAAAATTTAGCAGTATCGCAACCACCTTCACTTCCCAACCCCCATCCTGTTGCCTGCCATGTGCCAGGGTAGGGAAACAAAATGCCATGATACCCATTAAGTTATATTAAATATTATGGAAGATGAGAGGAGCAACTGGGCATTTATTGTCACGTTTGCTTGGACTGTCAGAAATTATTCTTGAGAATGATGCACAGAGGCAAAACAAAGATATAAATCTGGCTATGTTAAAAGAAGCTGCGCCATAGAACAAACAATCATGGCATTTTGATGCATCACTTTGGATACTGTGTTTTGGATCCTAAAGACAGGAAGGGATTGAGTTCCATTTCCAACCTCCTTCCAGCTGCAGCTCTGCACACTCCCCCCCGCCCCCGCCCCACCAAGGCTCCTCTATTTCCCAGCAGGAGATTTCTGAGGAGCTGTATGGAGAGAGGAGAAAAGGAAAAGCTCAGTTCCATGAACTCTGTTCCAATCATGAAAGGAAAGTTAGGAATCCAAGTCCATGTATCTGGAGTGTAAAGTTCTAGAATGGAAGATTTCTGTGAATCTAGGAGGCGAAGTTTATCATTTATATAGCAAAGTTTATATAACAGATACAGTTTACAATCACTAAAAGAAATCCCACATATTTACATGGGAATGAAGCCACATGGATTTGTACTGCTGCAATTATCATTTTGCTGTTTATTCTATATGATTTATTCCTGCATGAAACAGAATTATTCCACTGCCATGTCATTCAAGATATTTACTTATAAAGTTAAATTGAAATGCTTCCATTTAATCTAAATTAGTCCTCTTGTGATTTAGGCTAACTGGTTTGCAATCGAGCATGTTGAGAACCTAGCATAGTTAAAACAAGTTACTCTAGCACCATTATATAAAGTTACTTTGCTGTTGGTCACAGAGAAGAGAAAAGGAGTGTGCTATATATAACATACATGTGTCAAAACTGCCAGTTATATAGGGCAGTTTCCATAGTGCAAGTAGCAGACAAGGCAATTGTCTCAGCAAATATACTGGAATAAAAATAAAAAAATAAAAGGTTCGCATCTTCTGTGAAATCAGTTTATATTTTTAAAGCACCCTTTTCTGTTTATTTGCACTTACCCAGCTTAAGACATTTTACACAAGTTTGATTACAAGCGGGAAAGTGCTGCATTTGGTGACTAGCATAGTTACCTACCACAATTCAGAAAGAAAGAATAGCATGCAAAATCAGACTTTTATGCAAACCATCATTATATTGGAAACTATGTGCACATATCAGACGCAGTTGTGTGCCTGGAGGAAGTTCACTGTGATCCCCATTCACATTCCACTATATGAAAAGTGATACAATTGGCTAGTCTTCTTGAACTATAGACAGGAATCCTATCTCCAAAGTACAGGCAACTGTATCTGAACCTGAGTCACTAATTTTGGATATTAGCAATCAAGAATTCGATGGAATTAAAAAAGCATTAAATGGAATGAAGTACAGGCTGAAACAAATCCACAGTCATTTTTACAGGAGAGCTTCCTTCAAAAGATGACAAATCTCTAAAACTGGGGTCCTCAAACTTTTTGACCAGGGGGCCGGTTGAAAGGTGCCGGTGCCGGGCGTGGGCCGGAAGGGTGGGGCCGGCGGTGCGCGTGGGCCGGCACGGGGGCAGGGCGTGCACTGAGGCAGGAGTGGGGCACGCGGCGGGAGGGTAGGCAAGGCGGGCACGTGCCGCGAGGCGGGCGCATGTGGCAGCGGCTTGCTCGCTTAGAGATTGCATTCTCCGTGTGAGCAAACCGCTGCCTCCCCACATGCACGGCAAGGTGAGTGGCGGCGTGTGCGGTGCATCCAAATGGGCATGGCGGGCCGGATAAATGGGCATGGCAGGCTGGATCCGGCCCCGGGGCAGTAGTTTGAGGAGGCATGCTCTAAAACATATGCCAGCAGCGATAGACTTTTATGATTTTATTTCTCACTCTTTTGCATTTAAGGGTAAACAAAACAAAGACCAATCACAACAAAATCTATGTCATTTTAAGACAGAGGAAATTGCTTTGATTTTGTTTTCCTGTGTGTGTACACATGTGTGTGTGTGCATATACGCACTTTCAGAAGCACACACACCCCTCTCTTTAGTTCGCTTTTGATCAAATAAGTTTTTGAAATAATAAAAAGCCTGCAAAACCTGTATATCAAAGTGGAAAGTGAGATTAATATAATTGCTGGAAGCGGCAATCCCTCTTCTAACCTTTCAGATCTGTGAAAAGGTTGCAATGTTGCCAGCCTACAAAAAGAGCATGTAAACTCACAGCACTCATTTATTTTATGTATTTTATTTCTATACAGCCCAACAGCTGAAGCTCTCATCTTAGCTATGGGATTTAGCTGCTGTAGGTAGATATGATACAATCATCACAGGAATACTGTTCTGTATATAATATAGTGCATGCCCCCCACAGATAGTAGTAGTAAACATAATAATACTAAGTCTGTGCATTGTTTTTGATGAGCTTAAAAGTTGTCAGGAAAGTGGCGAAGGAAGGTAGTCAAGGCTGGCTGTCATAAGAGGGATTAGAAATTAGAAATCTGTATTTTGCACAATGTCATAGGCTTCGTAGAGTTTGTGGAGAAGCTCCTTCTTCTCTTTCTCTGTGGTGAAGCTGGACTTGGCAGCATTTATGTTCTACACAAAGAAGAACGAATATGGATTGAAGTTGGTTATATTCCAGGAAGTACCAGATTCCACTAATGTTTGTGTACACACTAAATTTAATTAAAGCAATGAATAACTGATAATACCTATATTTAAGTCTTTAAATAGGGGGTCGGGGGGTGGGGAGGACAGGATTGTAGAAACATTTTTTAGATTTCACTCCTATACACACTTACTAAGTGGAGTAAGTCTTATCAAACACAACATATCTCGAATTGCACTATAAAGTAAGCTCTGTATCTAAATGGATGCATGTGGCCGGAGAATGAGGGGACTCCAGACAAAATTCAGTGCAAGGATCTGAAGGGGCTTCTAAACAGATTCAGCTGAAGGTAGTTAGAAACTTCCCCATGATCAGGAATGCTAATGATGGAGGGTTTTAGTGACAAGGAGGCTCAGAGTGCGCTTAATTCAATGAGCTTTCAAATGCTCTTTAGAACATAGTGCTTAAAAAACTAGAAGGTTTGGAGAGTAGCCAGCATGTGTGGAGATGCTGGGGGGGGGGGTGGTCTTCAGTGCTTACCCCCTTGATCTCCGCACTTTAAGCCCACATGAATTCATTCAAATGCCTGAACAGGATTCAGTAGCGGGAGGTCTGGCAATCAGATGGCTTCACAACATAAGGCATGTGCACACGCACAGACACACTTTCCACTGAAAGTGGAAACAATGAACACGAGGAAGTTTGCATAGTCCTCCACACGGTTTTACCCTCACAATAACCCCATAAAATCGATTAGACTAAAGACCAGTGATTGGCAGAAAGCTATTCAGTGAACTCCATGGCCAATTAGGAACTGGAGCCTAGAACTCCCAAGCCTCTGTCCAACACTTCGCCAGAAGGGCCCTCAAGGTATTCTGTCTCATACTGAATTAGATCTATGATCCATGCAGTCAGTAGGATCTTAACTACTGGTGAAGCCTCGCCAGATTCCAAAATGGTCGTTTTAACCCAGGCCTGCATCAACAGTTTTAAAATTAGCATCAGAAAAAATCATCTGATCAGAAGTGGCAGTACCAAAGGAGGCCCTTCTCTCAAGCCAGACAAAAACTCAGTGCAAATTGGGAGACTGGTGCTAAGAAATCCTTCAAATGTTCATGCATTATGCATGTGCTTTCCAGGATTACCAGGCAGGACTCTACTGCTCAGCCTGTCCTCAGAGTCCTGCAGCTCTCCTCCCTGTATGCATGGCTGAGGTGATCTCCATGCCTGCACACATAAATCTGTGTGTATGGGGTTCTGAGAGAAGCATTGCAAGCCAGCTCCCTGACATGAAGACCAAGTCATCCATGGGACGGGGATTAAATCATGCAAATTAAATACACTGCATGCAAACAAAAGTCACCTCACTTTGCACAATCTAATCCAATGGTAATAAAGTAAAGGTAAAGGTTTCCCCATGATGTTAAGTCCAGTCATGCCTGGCTCTAGGGGGCGGTGCTCATCTCCGTTTCCTAGCCGAGGGAGCCAGCGTTTGTCCACAGACAGTCTCCGTGGTCATGTGGCCAGCATGACTAGACACCGAAGTGCACGGAACACTGTTACCTGCCCACTGACGTGGTACCTTTTTCTCTACTTGCATTTGCATGCTTTCAAACTGCAAGGTTGGCAGGAGCTGGGACGGAGCAACGGGAACTCGCCCCGTTGTCCAGATTCGAACCGGCGACCTTTCGCTCAAGGAGCCCAGCAGCACAGCGGTTTTAAGCCACTGCGCCACCTGCATCCCCCAATGGTAATAGATCCAAGGTATAGATCCAAGCTATTAACAGTTTTAGGACTTCTCCCCTCAGTAAGGGTTGGAAACAATTTAGGATTTTTGTACTTGGGCTGGCTTTTGTGGTGTGAAGCTGGCATGGTCAGCTTCAAATGATTAAAATAGCTTGTTAAAAAGGTACATGTACTTTGCATTTAAGCCCTTCTATCAGGTGGCTCTGCTGTTGTTTTTAGAAACCTTAGGATGGACTTTACGTCAAATATTCACTAATTTGATGCATTTCTGCTACTATACATATTCATTACCTTTTGTACAAGAACTATGCATAGGATTTGTAAATCCGCTGCTTTGCTGCCGCCTGAACACTCACCTGCTCCCAGTTTCCAGTGAGAGGGGAGATCGGGGGCAAGGGGGCTGTGCTTGCAGAGGGCAGCGCTGTGCGCCTTATTGTGCTGGCCACGGCCCAGGCCCTGGGCCTCCACCATCTGCCTGCTCGCCTGCCCGCCCAATGCTGTGCTGGGAGGCACCATTGCCACTGCCATCAGGATGAGAACTGTGCCCTGCTCTGCCCCTCTGCTGCTTTGCTGCTACCTGTGCATTCACCTGCCTTTGATTTCCAGTCAGAGGGGAGATGGGGGGGGGGTTGCATTCTTGAAGGGCTAGGTGGGCCTTATTTTGCCCACTGTGGACCGGGCTGGCAGCCTTGGGTCAGCAGCCAAAGGGCATTGTGCTGTTTGCTGCCGTTCGGGGTTGGGCCAGGGATTCCGCTTCTCAGCGACAGGGAGGGTAGGTGATACAGGAGTTTTGTTGTTAGTAGAGCTACTGCCTTAAGGCTATTTTTTAGTTGTTTGGTACAGCGTCTTTTAAATTTTTATATATTTGCATTTATTATAGCTGGTATGAGAAATCCTGGGGAGCAGAGGGGCACCCCCATATGGGTGGTTATGGGCAGGGGAAGGTATGGTGCTGGGGGTTTAACAAGCCTGGGACCTGGATATTTGAAAGAGCACCTCCTTCCATAAATACCTACCCACCCTCTAAGGTCCGCATTGGAGGTCTTTCTTTAGGAGCCCTTTTGGAAGAACAGGAGAGTGCCTACCTTGAGTAGGGCCTTCTCTGGGGTGGCACCCCAGTGATGGAAGAGCCTCCCCGGAAAGGGGCGACTGGCACTGATGCCTTTTTCATTTTGGCACTGGGCCAAACCCTTTTTATTTTCCCATTATTTTAAATGTTAAAAGTGTTTTAAGGTCGGATTTTATTCATTGGAACTGTTGATGCTGTATCTTATTTATTGTATTGTATCATTGTCCCAAGATATTGTGAAGGTGGGATAGAAACACTTTAAATAAATAAAGTAAGTAAGTAACCAAATGCCTTGGGTCACAGTAAAGTGCTCCTCAGTAATATGAAAAAAGGAAAAAAATGGAATTCTACAATAGACCAAAGCTGCATGAGCTTAATGATGATGATAATGTTTGGGCTGAAAGGCAGAATTAGCTTTCCAAGATCAAAGAAACTTATACAGCTGAAAAAGTCTCTCTGGAATCGTTGAAGTCTGGTTGCATCTTCCTACCAAGTCCTGAGACTTGGTTTGCCTGAAGCTCCATCTGGGCTTAGCCAGGAGAGAGGCAGCAAGTGAAAAGACTAGGAGGTTGGGCTTGCTGCCTGCCTGCACTTTGCTTCTTGGCGCTACTCACTTTCTACATGGGCCAAATTCACTGGCCAGTTGATTAGGGGGTAGGGATGGACTTGGGGGTGGATCTGACTGGGAAATTCTCTTTGCTAGTCCGTTCTTGGCTTATACATTAGGGGCCTTCCTTGCTTGTCCTCCCTCTCAGCGCATCTTAGTTACCTTGGCTGGTGGCTTCCTTTGCCTGGGTTTCAGGCACCAGTTGACAGAACTAGAAAGACATTTTTCTTTTGGTTGCAGACTGGTATGTGGTTCTGGGACTTGTTGTTTTCCGTATGGTAAATAATCAGCTAAACTGCCAAGATGGCTCTGACTGTGGGGTGGTGAAGAACTGAACTGAACTGAACTGATTATTCCTGGTTTGGCCAAATCCTGTGGCCCATGTGCAGGGACCACAGCTGGGGCTGAGCAGGTACAGGCCCCCTGCATCACCCACCCAGGCCTGCTTCAAGAGCCTTGAGGGTAAGAGCTCGTGCTCAGGCCAATAAAAGAAGCTGGCATGTCTGCCACCTTTCCCAGTCAGTCGCAGGAGGTGGGAGGCGTAGTCTCTGCTGTGGGTGATCCTGTGCTGCATTTTCTTGGAAGCAGCTTCAGCAATCCATCTGCAGCAGCAGAGCTTGGTCACGGGCTGAAGCCGTATTGCTCAGCCCTGCAGGAATGTATTCAGATCTGAGTAATGTGTGTAATCTGCTGGCTGTTTTCATTTTTAAAGTAGTTTAAACAGGGTAGGGACTGGTCATCTTGGACTGATAATGATATATAAGTGACTAATGTACCAACTAGTTAGCTAATATATCACTCAGATCTTATTCTTTCCTCTCTGACAGTCAGAATGAGTCATCTTTTTCCTAGAGAGTCAGGTTAAAACAAGATTGTTGCTTTTATGGCTCTGTAGTTAGACTGAAAGCTTGTCCTCACTGCATGCCTTATGTGTTTGTTTCCAGTTCAGCAGATAGATCCCTTACTGAACCAATACTATTGTCTTGCATATTTCCTGTATATATACACACATATTTCCTTCTTACAGAGTTTGTCTCTCTCTGGGTTTTCTTTGGCACAGTGCTTAATATAAGCAATGATATCTATAATCCCCATTCATCCAGCTCAACAGAATCCTGCGGTAAATATTTATACATTCATATTTAATTTGATTAAGCAAAGAGATGTCAGTTCTGGTAAAGTAAGCAAGTTGACTGGACACATAAAACTTCTCCTTTCATTTAAGAAGAAAAAGCCTTGATTATTATTGAAGGAAGAAGGGTTGGACTGTGGCTAGAGTGAAGGTCACTGTGATATTAGCATGCTAATGAGTTTATTAGTAGTCTTACCATTAACTCCTTAATGAGTTAAGCACTCTACTTCCTGGTTGCTTATAATAAACAAGTGGAGCAGGGAGGTAAACTTAGAGACGATTTTGAGAAGAATTACAACAAAGATACTTGTGGAATCTTATAGACTAGCAAATGTTTACAGGATAAGATTTCCAAATGTTAATGTCACAGTAACAACATTAAGTTTTCAAGTACTGCAAGGTCTGCTTTCAACTGAGCCAGGGCATGGATTGAGGCACATCAGCTTCTCACAGAATTTGCGGTGACAAAGCTTATGACAGTACGCTGATGCATGTGGTGGAAACAGATGGCTATTACAAAGCATTATCTTAAAACAACTGACATATAATCATGTGAGAAGCTAAATTATCTGCAGCTCTCTGCCCAAATTGCAATAATCTTAACACATCACTACAATTCAGATTTCTGAAATATAAATTCTATTCATTGGGGAGGAGTAGCTGGGCAATAGCTTGCAAATGTTATGCCCACCACGGCTTGGTTCCCATATGATCATTTCTGTTTAGAATATTTAACTTTGCCAGGATGAATGTAATTTACCTGGAATAAGCGCACACTTCCAAGTAAGTAGGCTTTAGGATTGAACTGTAAGTTATTACAAGAAAATTCTGCAAACAACATGAAAAACCAGACCAACTCACCAATCTCTTGAATTCCTCCTCACTGAAGCCCATATAGTCATGAGCTATTTTGTAGTCTTTGTGAATTGTGGAGTTGAATATAAGAGGATCATCTGTGTTCAATGAGTAATTTGCCCCATCTTTCATAAACCTAGAAAAGCAGGTATGTGATGATGATATTAAAGGGACTAACACTTTTCATTTTCTCATGAGCAAAAAACACTGTGCAGGCAGCTTTTCTAGGATTTCTATCTATTTGCATTCAGTCACGTATTTTCCAACATTACAGTCTGAATGGCACAACTGCAAACTGCTTTTCTTTGTTACAGAAAAAAACAACAACTCAATGAAGTGTCAAAGAGTGTTCTGGATAAAAAGCAAGGGCAAGGCAGGTGGGGATGCATAATAATTTGGGGCTTAAGCATAGCACTCCCCCTCCGCCTCTTCACAATGGAACAGAATAAAGCTGCACTGGACACGGTGCAGCATATTTCCTGCTGGTTACAACCCATTTCAGGAGTCAACAGAACAAAACCAAAAGGTTTTGATAACTGACTGGATAGAGAGTTTGCTTTAAGTATCAGGGAATAATGTAAAATAAATTATTTTATTTATTTATTTATTTATTTATTTATTTATTTATTTATTTATTAAAACATTTCTATGCCATCCCATTCGCCAAAGCCTCGGGGCGGCTCACAACATAAAGTTAAAACACAAAAAATAACAATATTTATTTAACAATAACAAGATGCAGGATCATTACTGCATCTAAAAACAACTACCTTACCTTATTATTGGATGTTCACTGAAGGGTGCTGTACATGCTCCAGTGAGGTAACTAGACCATGGGCAGACCTGAATGTTTATCGTTAAAAAACACAAAGAGAGAATCAGTACACATCCCTTTTAAAATGAACAAAAAACAGAGCATGTTATGTCGGGTGCAAGGATATGCTCCGGAGCAGCTCATCACAGTTCAAAATAATTCTACTCTTACACTTCTAGCTGAAATATTTCATCTCCTGCTCACTAAGAAAAAAATGTGCTTGTGAAGACAGTAAGCACGATGACAGTAAGACCACTGGACAGTGTCTGTGCAGTCCGTTCTCGCACCTCAGCAAAGGTGAAAGAATAAACTGGTGTACCATTTATGCTACATACTGTACATCAAGAGTCATCCTTCTGCAGCTCCCTCAAAGGTTTTATGCTAAAGGAATGAAATATCCTTTTACATAGTTTATTTAGAATCTCTCTGGCACTGGGAAAGGGCAAAGTTCAATTTATTTATTCAATTTATTGAACAACTCAATTTTCTCTAGGCATCATGCAGTAAATACTGCAGTAGAGATATCGGAGAACATGTATCATGAGAATTATGAATCTGGCTTGAACTGTACACATCCTCGGATATGTCTGCTGATCAGGGTTATGGAAGAGTGAGTAGTTGCCCTTTTCGAAAGAACTCATAATTTCTAGAAAAGTTTTCTTTATTTCAGCTGAAAAGTAGGCATCTTAACATTATGCAGCTAGAACTGCACCACCACCTAACTCTCATAGCTGTAGTAACTCCCTGGAATCTCCAGGTCTGGCAGTGAAAGATTCCTGTCTGAAACCTTGAAGAGCAGTGACAATCAATCGATCCATCGATCGATCAATCAATGTGGTCAATACAGAGACAGATTGACTAATGTTCAGACTCTATGGGTGAATGCAGAAGTCAGGCAAAGCTACCTTAAGAAGAAGCTGCAGGTGCTGGAAGACTTCTCTTTTACTGCCTGCTCGGCAACTTCCCGTGGTTCACTTCATTCTCAATCCCTCTCAGTCCTCCACTGAGGAGATCCCAGGGGGCTTTGTAGCTTAAGTTTTCTTTTCCTTTTTTCTTTTTGCTTCCTATATGAGCACTAAAGTGCAACTGGCCCACTGCAGTTGCCTCTCATGGTGAAAACTCCCTTTGTCCCACCCACCCGCATCAGATCAGAAAAACGAAATAACTTTCTGAGCTGTTATGAACACAGGAATGCATACAAACTTTGGGGTTCTTTGTTTGGATCTTGTGCTCTTGCTCAAGACTGCATGAGAATGTGTCCGTTATTTAGCTAAGCATATGCATATCCCGCTCTTGTCAAAGAAGTGCCTCCTTTTTGGCACTTCCCATGCTAAATAACGTTTTAAAGGAACAGCATCTGCTCCTAAAGCTTCCTTTTCCTGAAGTCACCAGCCTCTATTGGTTTTTATCCCTCTTCTCTGTGCCATTTGCATTCCTCCACTGTTCTCCATTGTTAGCTGTCAGATATGCATAAAGCTTGCACAACAGCAAGTGGGTTTGCTAAACATCCACAAATCTCATGCCAAAGCAGTAAAACTAAGGGAAAAATTACACAGCTCTCATGACAGAACTGTACAATGGAAGAGAAAAATTCTACAAATGCTCATTTGCTCATGCAAAGTTCCACAGCAAGGATAAAAACTTGCAAATATATGCCAGACCATCTCCTTTTGAGATCCTTCCAAGAGATTAAAAATAAAGGCTGAAAAGGGATGAGGGAGAAGATCAGTAGCAGTTACAAGACTATGAGAAGCAGTGGAAGTTTTACTGCTCTTACTGATCTGCTCTCTAGCCATACTTCAAATCACAGTTGTAGAAATTCTAGACCTGCAATATAGTCCATTACCTCAAAGTGTATATTGTCTTTTAACAGTTGTTTATAGAAAGCTTCATCTTCAAAGACATGGTAGCCATGGCCAATACGCTCTGCTTTTAGGACGTTAATTGCCTATAATATCAAATGGAAAAGGATATGAAGAATCATGTAATTGCAGATAAGGTTACTGTGACTTATACAGCTAATCCAACAGCAACATCCTCAAAAATTGGAGGACTTCATTGATAGATTTAGAACCATATGCTTATATCCCACTCAAAAAACAAACTCAATTAGCACTGCCAAAAAACACATTTTAAAAGAAAGTCTGAGTTTTGAACACCGTCAAAACACCATGTTCCTATAAATGCAGTGCCTCACATTTTTCTACCTTTGAGCGCCTACCATCTTGGGGAATGGTGGAAAAGGTGCAAAGACAGTGAAACACTCAAGTTAAAAAAAAAAAGGCCTATGTCTTGATCTACAATGGGGTCTGTCACTGGGTAGCACAACAAGCCATCATAGGTACAACAGCCCCCCAAACCAGCCATGGTTTGCCGGGATATCTTGCTGCCCACAAACAAGCAACCCTAGGGGAAGCAGTCTGGGTTCACATAACACAACAATGCATTGTCCCTACTTACCCACGCTGGGTTGTCATGTCATGTGAATCCAGTCATTTTCCTCATCTCCTTGTCATCTACTATACTCTCCTCTTTGCTAAAATGATAATTTTCCTTACATCTGAACCAGCAAACTATGCAGTTTGCACTCCGAACCTCAGAAACGGGTGAGGGCATGAGGCCTGCTCATCTAAGGCATAATGATGATTTGGCATCATGAGTGAATCAAGTCTGTACTGATTGTGCAGGACAACTCCTGGTGCACATCATGCCCCAAACCGCCACCATCACAAGGCAGGTCAAGTTCTAAGCTTCCCACAAACAGAGCAAGTTAACAAATTAATATACAACATACAAACCATATTCAGCCACTTCTAGCTCCTAGCCTTGAAGCTGTTGCCAACATTTTATTCAAAATAATAAAACTATATATTAGACATTCTATGTATACCCCACCTTATTTTTCCTCTAGCAAGGAAGTTATAAAGCAGCTTACATAGTTCTCCTCTCCATTTTATCCTCACAATCACCATCCTGTGAGGTAGGTTAGACTGAGAGACTATAACTAGTTCAAAGTCACCCAGTGAGCTTTATGACTGAGTGAGGACTAGAACCTTGGTCTCCTGTGTTCAAGTCCAACACTAACCACTATGCCACACCAGCGACAAAAATCACTTCCACTGCACCTATACTTTTTGCATCAAATCCCCAAATCTCTTAATCAAAAAAAGCTCAATGTTATGAAATAAATGATGCAGAATAAAGACAGAACCCAGAAAGGCTGGTGAGCATACATAAGGTACTATTGTATGCTCCTGGGAAATTTGCCAATTTGTCCTTTGAGCAAGAGTTCTTCACTTTATCTAAACTGCTTCTTTACTTCCCTTGATATTTGGGAGCAGTTTTAGGATGAAGGGCTTTTATCATGCTTGGTCAAGATAGAAGTCTCTAAGTATGTCTGCAGACTACTGCTCCTGTTTAGAGAGAAAGTCCTTAAGAATATGGGGAACTACTTCCTATTGAGACCCTGGCCCTATATTGGGGGAGGACAGTCTATTGAAGAAAGGGAGAGAGAAAAGGCAGGTTGAGGTTAAGCTTGTAGTACAATTGTGCAGTGCAACTTCAGCTTTGAAAGAAGAGAGAAGACAGAATAGTAGGACTTAAAGAAGGAGTAAAACAGTTTCAGAAAGAGAGAAAAAGGAATATTCTCTGTCATGTTCTGACCAAATTGTAGAGAATGATGACCCAAAGTTTCAATGATGGACAGCCAGCTGCAAACTCATAAGCCCTGGGGAGAGGGAAGAGAGCTTCAGGAAAGGAAAACAAGACTTCAGGAAGGCGTATGGATTAAAAAGAGCTCTACAGAGAAGGACAAAAACTCAACAAGGTGAGACACGACTTCTAGGAAGAGGAACTTGACAGACAGTGATGGGTTTAGGTGTTAACAGTTGCGAGAGAGGTGATCCTGGAAGAACAATTGCTAAGTATGCTCCAGAACGTATGATCGCATAGCAAGAGAGGCACATGAATCGAGTGCCGTGTATAATACTTATAGGAAGCATCTGAAATCTCAGGTTTCTCATAGCCAGTTAATAGATAATACAGTGAGAGTTAATCAGATTAGAATTGGAAAAAGGTTTGGCACTGATCAATCCCAGGATGTTTCCTACTCTAGCAAATAGAGTTCTTCCCATGGCCTTGTCAATAGAGCAGCCTTCACTGGTCTAAAGCCAGATGTTTTAGACTCATGTTCCAGGATCCCTGATCACTAGCTGTGCTGGCTGGAGCTGATGTGAGCTGATGTCCAAGACTTCTAGAGCTCTGGTGCCAAGTTGCACAAGGCTGCTGTAGAGGACTGTAGGGAAAAACACATGGCTTGATTTGTCTTGTAAGATCTTTTGGAACTCTCAACCAGGCAAGAAGGAAAATGGTTTAAGCCTGCATGCTCCATGCGTGGGGATTTAAACTGATGACTCATTTTGCTTTCCAGCTAAACATAGTGAGACTGGAAGGGGAGGCCAAGAAAAGGAAAAGATTACAAAGCTGAAGTCGATTATTATTGTAAGCAGGACTTGATTAGAAACTGGAATAGTGGAAGGAGGGCCACGGAGTAAAAGAACTGGTTTGATTAAGGATTGAGGGATAGCTTGACTGGGGAAGAGATTGAATTCCATGGAAGTCAGGAAGATATGCAAGGCTGTTACAGTAGCTAGATGCTAAATGTTTCATTTTAGCTATAGAAGCTTCCCAACAATAGGATCTGTATAGACGCAAAGTCCGTATGTGTGATGCACAGAGACCATGAAGAACTGTGGGTTACAAGGCACCTCTTACCTCTTCAGAAAGTGAAATAAAAACATATTTTCTGTAGCGTGCATTTTTGCAACTGTGACAGATAACATTTCTTTTCTAGCCAGCCATATTCTACAATTTGCTGTTATCTGTATCTACTGAGTTTTCTTGAGGAGATCCAATGTAATTGTACTGTAGTGCAATGTCTTACCTCTTTAATGCCCTGGACATTCCCGACTTCACCAGCATGAACAGTCCGATGAATGCCAAGTTGTTCTGCTTTCTAAACAAAAGGCAACACAAAGGAAATGGGTGTGGGAGAGAGAGAAAGACTATCAGAGCTAACATATTTGAGTATTTTATTAGCTACCTTATCTATCTTGACTGTAGACTTAAAATAGCTGTATAATATAGATTCACAGCAAAAAAAAATCCTTTTGTGGATTATGGTTTCTCTCAGAGAGGGGAAAAACAGTTATTTTATTGAAATATATACAGATAGAAGATGCCAATTTCTTGACATTTTAGGCTGGACAAGAAACAAGACACGTGCTGTACATTTCATTTTTATTATTTGGGATGCAACCCTGAGCATATTTACCTCTGAAAAAGGCCTCACTGAGCATGGTTTTTCAGATGTTAGTCACTACAAGAACAAGTTGGATGACTGGTTAGCAGTCATGAATAAGGAAACTGTCATATTCTTGTACGTGTATATGCTGATGTGAAGATGAACAAACATGTTATTCTACTACTAGGTGGCCCTGAAAAACTGATAAAAGCCATTCTACAGAAACCACCAGTTGGTCAGCAAGTACACTAGGGACTTATTCACAGAAGGCATTGCGTATTTGCAATTCTTCACTTATGCTAGTTTGTGGGTATTTACATGATGTCATCAGCCTCTGTTTCCCATGGGGTTTGGTGGCTTTTTTTCAGAATGAGGGAAATAAAGTCTTATCTTTCCATTGCAGAATGTTTCAAAAAGACTCATGTATTCTTGCAATTCTGCTATAGCACAGCTATGCTGCAGCACCAGCTTAATTCCACAAAGAATCCGGAAGCAAGAGGGCTTGGTAAAGTGGCAGGTGAAAAATACCATGTGGAACCGCACTCAGAGCCCATGCCATCATGACTAACAAGTAATCATTTGATCACTGGTGTGGCTTCATATTTTAACTGAAAGTAATAATGAAATCCTGACTCTTTAAGAGCAGTAGTTAAATTCCTTAATGTTCCTGCTTTTGCAACTTCTGGCACAATGCTGCTGCTATTATCCAGTGCTAATAGAGCAGGAATTATGATGAATATGGAAAGTACTGACAAAACACAGAAATGTTTGAGTCTATTGACATGGAGGATTAATCAGAAACACAGTCTGCAACTGCGTGCTCTGACACCTTGGAGGGGAAGGTACTTAGATGTTTGAGACAATCTTGAAACTAAAAATTCTTTTGCCATTTTCTCACAAATTTTATCTTGCTTATGGAATGCTGCAATGATTTAAAACTTGGCACATCTAAGTGCAGCTGTTTTGTTAAATATGAGTTAGGCAAAGAACCCCAACAGTATGCTAAATGAAGAAGAACACACCTTTACAAATCTAATTTCCAATTCTGCACCCATCTGTGTGGCTTTTAAGTATGTCTCACTGGCTCTAATGGAATTTATCATTCTCTATAAAAACAGGAAATTATGCTGCAGTTGCCATCCAGGAGGAACATTCCATCAGGGTTTTCCTCCCCCAGAACTGAATCCAAGAACCAAACCATCAAGCTAAAGAAAAGGAAGAAACGAGGCAGGGACACTTGCGCTTATTCACCCAATTAGATACTACCGTTTAAAATCATGAATTGTAGTGTGTGGGGCTCACTGGGCCATGGTGTGATGCCAGAGGGTGTTGGCTCTTTGCCCTTGACAAAGTCCTAATTCATTCAGTCCTTGCCACAGCGACTTGCCTTAGGAGGAACTCTGCTACTGGCAACAAAGAATTCCTTTCTGATACAAAGAGCAGCCATGAAGGGATCCCTTCCAAAACAGATTACAGTAGTACAGTGTTGAAGCGCTCTCACAGCATGCCTTGATCCAGATTGCACACCCTGTCTGCATTTCAATTTTAACAAAAAATCTCACAATTACTAATTGTGTAAATTATATGTTAGTTTGCTTTTCAGGTTCCAACAGCATGCTGCTATTCTGCTCTTGATGCAGTTATAGCCATATCCATATCTTTATATCCTTGATTAAAGCACCCCACTAAAACACCTCCTGTGAACTAAAATAGGCAGAATGAAGACCTGGCTGTGTATTGCAGTGGTAGGCAGAAGGCAGACTAGGATCTCTACTGATACATTTCTGATGGGCATTTCTGATTTCCCATTGTTCAAAAGCGGAAAGGCATCTTCCTCCTTTCTAAACAAGTCTCCTTTAAATACAATAAGTGGGGGTGGGAAACTATAGTATGGATTATTGTACAAAGAAACTGAAAGCTCATTTCTGGTACTAAAAATTTTTGCACTGGGCATGTGAGAGAGGCAGCCTGTTCTTTAATTAGAAATGCATTTCAGCACCTCTAAGCCAGTATTTGGCACCAGCCTCTAGCTGGTAGACTTTGGGGTGCTAGTAAAAAACACGCGGTGGATCCAAGAATTCTGAAGTTGGCCTTCCTCCAAATATGCTACTAACTTTTTTTCGTTGAGGATGAATAATTGGAATGTTGATAGCCAAGACAAAGAAGCTGGATTTTCCCTTCTGGTTCTTTTGCTGAAATTTCCGCCACTGGCTTGTGTGATAGGGAAATCAACAGATATATTTCAACCAGTAGATATTCTAATGCTCTTACAAGATTCATGGCAAGGAATGTCAGCACAATAGAACTGATAAAGAATTATTAGTTTATATGTTATCATGAACAATTCCAGGAAATACAATAAATTAGAAAGTGCATGTCATGAAGAAATATTTTGCTTGATAGTCAAACACTACATGCCACAGAGGTCAAAGGAAACAATTCAATGAGACTTGATGCCAATAAAGCCTTGTTTGTTTATTTGTTTTGAAAGAAGTTAGAATATAGGAGCAAGTCACTCTTAGGCCCAATAGTTTTCAGTCATTTTCAGAACTGTGAGAAAGGTATAAGGGAAGGGGGCCTCTGAGTAGAAACTCTACCCCTCCCATCTTTATATAATAAAGTTCATACTGTTGATAAAAATTATCATAATGAAGTATGATGGAGTACACTGGAGTACAACGTCCAGAGATGCAACCACACCAATCCTCTATTTCTAAAGCTTCAGCGAGAGGTTTTCTGATCCTTGTTAAGACACGGTCTGTGGCATAGGTTTTACTAGCAGTTGATCTGGTTCTTATACCCCAGTGTTAATCAGGAGTTCAAGCAACTCTTTTCCAAATGCATGTTTATACAAAGACTTCTTAAATTACTTTCACATCCCACGTTTCTCCTCTTCTGAGAAACCTGCAGCAGCTTACATAGTCCTCCCACACTCCGGTTTATCCTCACAGCAACCACCCTGTATGGCAGGCTAGGCTGAGAATGAGTGACGGGGCCAGTCACCAGAGAGTGCCATGGCTGGGTGGAGACTGGAAGCCAAGTCTCTGAGTCCCCAGCCTAACACTAATCACCATGCCACACTGGCTTTCATACAGACAACTATGGGAGAATATTAAATAGTGTTGTTCTCAAATTCTATAGGGCATGGTAGATTTCCAAGTATCAATCCCCCACCCACCCAATAATAACTTTTTGCCGAATTGTCCTTATGAAATTGAACAAACCTTATAAGCCTCCTGATGGTTTAAGCAGAAGTCAGTTTTTAAGGACTCATCTCCAGCTAGGTCTATAGCAACCACGGTATCATTGTGATACTTCTTACACAGCTCTACTACTTCTGGTGACCATTCTGGAAAGAAAAACTTGAGTGAAGATGGGCATTTTTCCCCCAACCACCTCCCAAGCCTCACTTAAATAAAATTTGTATTCATAGGAATATGACATACCAGAACACCATTCCTGCATTTTCCCCCTTGATAAGACCTTCTAAAGCAGGTCATGCAGATACTCCAACAATGACAAAGAAGTATTCTTTGAAATAAATGAATTTATTCCTTGGCATGGGATATTTAGCTATACTTCTTGAAACTTCCAGAAGCTAATGAGAACATACAGCTCTTTTTTACAATTAAGGGTTTCAGATCCCTACACAAACTGCCCTTTGAAGTATTATATTAATGGAATGGTGTAAAAGGCTCCCTGTGCTACAAGGCCAAGATTTCTGAAAGTCACCTGCCCAGTATAAACAATGACAAATCTTATGACACTTTCAAGATTGGAGGATTTATGGTAGCATTGGTTGCATGAAGCGTTACTCTCAGTAGTCCAACGTATGTGTGCATAGCTCCATGGGTACAGGGAGAAAGAAATGTAAACAGTGAAGCCAAACAGCAAAAAAATGCAAGCAGTACAGTCTGATATTAATTATGCAAACTTTACAAAATAAACACTATGTAAGCTTTACTGTAAACACTGACTAGCGACTGCTTTCCAGGCGTTCAGGTAGGTGCCTTTTCCAGCCCTACTTGAATATGCCATGGATTAAACCCGGAACCCAATGCTTCATAAAGGAACACACACACACACACACACACACGAGTTGTAGAAAAACATATCTGCATCTCTCCCCCTTCTTTTCCTTCTGTTTCAGGGTTTGTTCAGTTCTGGTTCATATGGTCCTTTTAATTTTGGTTTCCTGCTAAGCCAAAGTGCTCATCTTAGCCCTTCCATCTCAGGGACAAATTGCAGTTAAGTACTCATCACAGAAAATACTGAGTTTTGGATCTGGTAGACCAAATCAAAGTATGGTCTCATCTCAATGGAACACTCAGATCATTACCATTTCCATCATGGGCATGCCAGAATTAGACTAGATGAGAAAGATTTAATAGCCAGCTCTACATCCAAAGGCTGTGAGACCAAGAAGAATGTTGGGTTTAGGTAAGCAATAAAGCAATCATGCCGTTGCTTTACCACACCAAATTCCAACTCACAGTATGCCCAGAGAGCTTTCCCCCATCATTTGACCACCTTTCAGCAGAAACAAAGAAGAATGTCTATACAGGATGCAAAGTCGGGGGTCTGAACATACCCTTTCCAATAGTACCACTTGATCTGGTATGCACAAGCCCAAGTGAACTTTGTTTAAGGTTTTGTTGGCCTCTTCCATTTCTAGGAGCATATGAACTGCCAACCAATGCAATGTACCGAAAAGCTGCATACAAGCTTACTGACCAAGCAGTAGCTCTTTCTCAGCTTACTTTCATAGTAATCAATACAAAAGGATTCCATTTATAAAACACTTTTCATGGTTCAATAAAATTCTCTAAAACCAAAGTAAAAACAAATTCTGTGAAATGGTCCCTTGTGAAAGAGTAAAACACTTAAATATTTGCAACAAATGCTATTAAATACCGAGGTTTAGAAAACTCCTTTTACAAAAAGTGAAAAGCCTACAGGTGAAGAGTTCAGATAACTCCGGGCGTCTTGTTAAGAGCAATTTAACTGAGTAAACTGTCAGAACAAATATGGGACACACAGGAAGAAAAGTCCAAGCTTCTCCTGTAAAATACTGTGGTCATTTTAGTAGAGGTAGGGCGTGCTTGGTTTGCTGCACGCCTGTAAAAACTGCTAGTCTGTTGCAGTGCAGAATGGTTTTCCACCAACTTCTGCTAGAATGCACCTTCTAGATGCATGGCTTTCACAGGGCACTATCTACATTTATATAGAACACACAGTGTGTTTGGCATACAAATAAACTCAAATACCTGGATGCGGCATTGATATATTTTTTTCAAGACTTCAATAACTAACTCTCTTATAATTGCTGTACTGCTTCATGTATGGGCAACTGTAGTTTATATATGATTAGGAGTGGGAGAAGAACAGAAAACGGTTCCTTCATTAATTTAAGCCACGTTCACAGCAGGGATGGGGAATTTCTGTCCCATATACTGATTCGGTCCTGCAAGCTGCTTCAAGGCTACTCTTCCCAACCCTTCCCTCAAGCCCTGCTCCTTCAGGGCTAGCAGGGAATCCTGAGTGTTATTTCAGACTCTGAATTGGAAATAATAGCAAATATTCACTTAGCAAAGCACTCCCCTGCTCACAATAGGGGAAGGTATATGGTAGGCAAAGCCCCCCCTCCAGCCCCCCAGCCAAGAACGGGTGTCTTCAATTTCCCTGATTAGGGAAAGCTTGCTGTATCAAAGCCAGGTGCCAGCATATGGCATTGGATGGAGACGTGTGCTTCTGCCTGGTGTTTCAGTTAGGGAAGCTCATGTGCAACAAAGCCAGGTCACTAGCTGAAGCACCAGGTAGGGACCAAATGATGCCTGTGTCTTCTTCTGGTCCACAGGGGTGAGTACATCCTTGCAGGTAGATACAGAGGAAGCCTTCTAGCAGGTGTCAGTAAGAGCTGCCTATCCTACATTTGCTCTTACTCCAAACAAATCAAAAAGCTTCCAACAAAACAATCTGGCAAGGGCACTTCTGCATTAAACACTCTATCCTGATTCACTTTGGAGATTCTTTTTTTAAAAGCAATGAGATGACAGATTCCTAATTGGTCTGTTAAAAGAAACAGATAGGAGGCCAGCTGTCAAGACTGAACCCCATGTTTATTTTGTCCCAATCTCTTCCAAGTTTGACAACATCTCATGCAGAACTTCTCAAATGTTGTCCTATTTACTGAAAAGGGAGACTATTGCTGTACAAGCCTCCCAAAGTGTGAGGCAGAAGTTTTGCTGCATTTTGAATACTCTCGCTTTCAGCCCAGGGCATGCAAGCAGAAGCAGAAATTGCAGGACTGCATGAGATCATATAACCTGCTTTAAATTCCTCATAAGGATAGCCTTAGATATAAGATATAATTGCCTTATAGTTACATCAGAACCAACTGAGGGAACAGTCTACTAATTTGCACAAATGCTTTTGCACTCTGCCTCCTAGGTCAACCAACTCACTGGAATGAGTCAGTGAGACATTCAGGCCTATAACATGGGTGAGCTCAGGCTGCTGAGAGCATGCTTTGAAAGCCAGTTATATGGTTCAGCCTCTGAAACTCTCTCCTGAGCCACATGTAGGTTTCAAATAGTTTAATGCAATCAGTCCAATAGCTTCCAAAGATCATCATTTTTTTACTTCAGTTTTTGCATCTGATCTACTGGAACTGAAAATGCCTTTTTCTCCCATACTATTGGCTTCAATACTACGTATCTGTACAGACTGTGGTGGTTGCTAAACTTATTCAAAAGAATTCTTCTGAGCACGCGGCAGCTGCGTGTTTCATAAGCCCAGGCCAACAAAAACACGCAGCTGTCACGGCCTTGAAAGGTTATATGATTAGGTCTTGGCTATCTGGCCTTAATGTAGTCCAAGTAAAGTTTGATAGTGAGATTGTTTTCTTAGGAACTGAAAGAATGTTGTTTTGCTAATTTTGTCTGGTATTTCTAGAACTACTGAATCCTATATCTTGATGGTTGGATATACAGATCTGACTATTACCTTGGAATTTTTGAAATTCCTGAGAACAGCCAAGGAAAAAATCTACCTGATCAAAATTGAACATGTTAATGTTTGAATGGGCCTTAAAATGCATTTAATCAAATATGGTTTTTATTATGTTGGGAGCTAAGCAACCTGTTTCTCCTTTCCTGGGGAGCAACATCTTCCAGATGCAGCAGCATCTGTTTTGAACAACAACTACTACTTATTTATTAGTTATATCCTGCTTTTTTCTTATACTGAACTCAAAGCAGTTTACGCCATTCTCCTCCTACTGCTCTCAATTAAACCCCCAGGACAACCCTGTGAGGTAAGTTGGGTTGAGAGTCTGTGACTGGCTGCATGGCTAGGAGGGGACCCGGCTCACCTGAGTCCCAGTCCCGCAGCCTTAATCACTACAACACACTGGCTCTTAGCAGTGTAGTATTACTACTAGCATGCTGTAACTAAGCACCACATTCGTGAATCCATTTGCTTTCATTTAAGTTTGGTTTCTTGTCTACCGCTTCCGAAGAAACCTGGACAGGTAGTTATTCAAGCCCCCCATAATGCACTTAATTAAAGTTGTAATACAGAAATTAAGGTTACTTTGCTTAGCCTCAGTTCTTTAATGCCAGCCAAAACAGGTGGATCTTGCAATGTTCCCATTTTGAGAACTCTAACCAGGCAGAAGTTTTCAACCATGGAGCAGCAAGCAACCCCATCTCAGGCATACAAGTTATAGCTAATAATGATGAATTACAAAAGCAACAGCCCATTTGCAGTTGTCTGATGTAAACAGCTCCCATGCTTTCCTAAACTGAAGGAATGTATGATAGTTATGTATACCTGGGCCTGTGGAAGTACACAGGGATCCTTGACTAATTATCTAATCTCTAATTTCAAAAGATCTTTCAACAAATGCCATGGGCCAGCTGCAAGAATTCCCGCCCCCCCCCCGCCCACCTCCCAGTAAAAGTTAATAAAGCAGTTAATCACACAATAAAAAGTTCACAAGGGCTCCTTCATAAAGCTGTTTACTTTACAGGATTAAATTATAATAGCCTACATGAGATTGGCCTTGTAGCCCAACCATCTTGGGGCAGTGACTGTAGTGTAGATGCAAAAACATATTACAGGCATGCAGTGCCACTAGAAGCCAAATTTTGGGGCATGACTATGTTGGCAAAGATTTTTAGGAGACGGAAGACATTTTTAGGGGAAATTGTTTTGTTTTCAAATATGTTTTTATCTTGAGATTCAAAATCAAAACACAAACCCAAAAGAACAAAAAGCGGGGGGTAAAATTAAGACACAATATTAGGGGAAAGTCTTATCACTGACAATACATGCTTGGCACAATTTTACTCTTGGCTTGAAATCTGCACCAATGCTCCTTGCTCAACTACAGTTCTAAGCATGCAGAAGCAATAAGATACGCAGGTATGAAAGTGCCCGAATCTACACTGCCTTACATACTTTGGCTCAGAAATGAAGCAGGCCACAAATTCTGCTTCAGCCACAGTGCCAATCACAGCATCAGATCTGTCAGATTTTATTCGGAACAGAAAAATCTCTCACTTTAAATCAATAGATCAGAACTGCACAGCCCTCTCCTTTGTAAACTCCCCCACTATTTAGTGAGGGCTTCATTAGCAGACTGTATGTGCAAAGGGGCTTATAGAGGAGATGCTCCTGAGATGCTCATAATCTAAGCTCTTTAGGGGCTTCAGAGGTCAAACCAGCACCTTGAAGTTTTGCTGTCTCTGTATAAACTCCAGCTAGTTTTGTGTTTTGTTTTGGTGACTGTCTTGCTTTCCCTCTTGCTATTAGCTGTCTTAATAGACTTTCTTTGTCTGAAATGCAGGAAATAATTTTGGATCAAACTCAAGAGGAAGGGGGTATTTTTTAATCTACCCCACAAAATCATATTGTGTAGATTACAGGCCCGATTTTCCCCTAAGAAGCACAGTAAACTTCAAAAGAGGAAAGGGGAGTATTCTTGTTTATGCAAGATCAGACTATGGTTTTGAAATAAAATGTAAGCTAGCGTCCAATCCAATTAATTATGTGGTGGTTATTTTCACAAAAGGTGTTTGGCTTAGAAACCACACTTCGTATTTACTCAGGTAACTCCAAATCATCTTAACACTTATTAAAAGTAGGCATTTATATTGTACATCAACCAGTTCCTGTGTGCCAATTCTTATTAAAAATAGTAACCATTTGCTGCAGGTAATTGTTATTGTCTGTATGTATTTATGTATGTAGACAAGAACAGCCAGAGACCCATCTAAATCGCTTCGTATTTGCACCCTCCTTTCAACTTCTAGCCTGATTCAATAAAAGGTTAGGTATGCTAAAGGCCATGGAAGTGAATGTAGTTGCAGTAGATGTCTCCAAATGCTGTATGCCCATATGTCCCCGAATGAACTGTAAAGATGCCATTCTGGCTGTCAGGATATTTTCAAAGCTACAAAATCCTCCACTGTTTCACTGCATGTACAAAGGTTTATTAATACTATCTTTAATTTACTGCTGCGTTCACAAAACTCCAAGACAGAAAATTCTCATTAGCTCAGAGCAATCTGCAATCAATTAAAATGTCCTGGCTTAGGACACAGCCAGTCTTAAACCAGTAACATACTTTAGCTCAGCAGAAAGAAAAAACAGAGATAAGTAGCAAGTTAAAAATTAACATCATTGGCTGTATTTCTTTAAATATGCTGTTACTATTCACTAAGAATTAAAAAAAAATAAAGCAAACTCTAGTTCTTCGGGGGGGGGGGTCACTTCTCTATCTGAGACCAAGTTACTTACAAATCAATGCTAGCCTCCCTAGACAACATCTAAAAGACCATAATTTTGGTTGGATCCTCATCTCTGAGGTCGGAAAATTACTTGAACCTCAGAGCTGGGGCTCCCGCTTGCAGTCAGTGTGCAAAGTACTGCTCTTGTTGCATCTCTGAGGCAACCTCGGAAAAGTTTAGTAGACATTCTGCGCGATGGGGAGGAGGCCAGTTCCACTAAGATATGATGTACCCTGGCAATGCCTCAACCTTCTTTTCTCTCTCCAAAGCATCGCAGTTAGTCAAAATCTGCCATCAATCAAGTAGTTTTCACAGAAGAAGATAAAGATGATAGTTCTAGAGAAAAGGGGGAGTGCAGAAGCAATCACAAGAAACACAACCACATAACGTACAGATTAGCTTGTTCGTCAGCAACCCAACTAATTATGTACAATACAAAATCAAACACATTTTCATCCCAGAATGATTAGCGACTTCTTCAATTATTCAGACATTACATGAAGTCTTCTAATCTCTTTATTTCTATTGTTTGTTGCAGCATGCAACCCATAAACACAGGTTGTTGGAAATGCAGTGAGAAATGTATTGGTCACTGCCTCCCTCTGCTGCTATGAACAACTGAGGGATATTTATATGATGCTTGAATCTAGAATTCAGGGTTGCTGTGGAAGTTTGAACCCATGGTTTAACCTGAACAACCCATGGTTTCATCTCCCAGCATCCCAGAGTTCCTGGGTCGGAATCCCAAAAGCAAACCAGGGTTGTTTATTGGTCAGTATGCAATACAAATTCTATTTTTTAAAAGCATGTAGAGAATTTGGAGTTCACTGTTGTACTATGTACAAAGTGCAGTTTCTAAGAGAGGTTGTAGGCCATGTGCAAATCTCCTTAATATTTCTACCAATTGCCTACTCTTCTGTTGGAGTAATTATTCACATTAGGTTGTAACTGAGCACCTGACCTACAAAGAACTGCTTCTTGATAAAATTTGGAAGAATTAGAGCCAGTGTGTGGAGGTAGGTGATTGTGTGGCAGGGAAGACAGAAAGATAGATTTGATAAAGTAAGGAGCAGAGCCACAGGTGAGCTGTAATACATTACTTGGCTCGTGGCGTATGCAGCATAGAATAGACCTGGCTTTGATGTTGAAAGCCTTCTCTCCAGCTTTCAGTCCTTGATTAACAAGTCTAACCACGTCATCCGGAGTGACAGGTCCACTGTGTAAAATAAAAAGAAATCAGTTAGTGCAGAATCCCCAACACAGTGCCCACAGGTGCATGGTGCCCACACAGCTTTTCATTCCCTGCCCGCTTTAAAAATGTTTGTTAAAAATGAAAAAAGGGTGCCAGGTTAGAGGCTGGCTAAGAAGAGAGAGAAAGACAGGGAAGGGGAACAAATAGAAAGGTTGGGGGAGAGAAATAGCAAGGTTAGAGGTTGTGGGTGGAGAGAGACAGAGAACAAAGTGGCAAAGGTATGTGTGGATGGAAGACAACTAAGCATCCCAGGAAGCAACTCTTTCCATTTCTCCTCCCCCACTAGTGTTGCAATTGCTCTCCCCTGTACATGCACACTGCTGGTGTAGAAGGGCTCCTGTTACACACCTAGCCACATTCTCTATGGAAGCCATTTTGTGGTGGTGCCCACAACAAATTCTCTCATTCCCAAATGTGCCCATAGATGCACTACAGGGACCTTGGGTTAGCATATCATTATTTCCCATCATGATTGCCTAATAGTGGAGAGAGGAAGGAGAAAAGACTGCTCCGTGATCACAGTTTCAAGCTGGTTGCATCTCAGACTCAGAGTCATATTTATTTTATTATTCTCTTGCTCATAAAAAAGTGTTTATTATTTTTGCATTAACTGAACTGTTTTCCCCCTAAATAGTGACTTGAAAGTTTATACGGGTTTTTTTAAGCATTCTTATGACCTAATTTTTAAACACTGTATTTTAAAATTATTTTGGATCATGTTCTGAGTAGTTGGGTACACACCCTAGGCATACTGGACTTTGCTTTAGACTAGGGGTGGATAACTTGAGGTCATCCTGATGTTTTGGCCTGCAACAGTTATAGCATATCTCATAACTGGCTTCCTACCTAGGTCTGATAGAGCAGTTCTGGACCAGAACATGGGGAGACAAATTGTTCACTTTTGTTTTAGAAGGAAAAGCAAGGCACATAAGCTGAACAAATGAATTTACTGCTTTAGAGTAGCACACATTTGCTGTGTATCTTAATGAACATCAATATTTTCTATTCTACATTGTCAAGTGCTATTTTACTCTACACAAATGAAGTATAAATGACATGCAAATGTATGTTACAAAATCGTGAAGCTGAGGATGTACACATCTAGAACCTCACAGAGGAGATGGTTGTGGGGGAAGTTTCAGAAAAAAGTGGCAGGTAGAAGAGGGTTATTAAGCCCTTTTCCCTTCTAATGCTTAGCTCCAAACTCCTGAGGTTGCTTTTCTCTAGAAAAAAATCCACCAAGGTTTTGTGTATATTTGCATGCAATATGTAGTGGTGCCTTAAAGTGAGAGAGGAACATCTGGGGACACATTTTACATGGTTCATGATAACAACACAATAACAACACAACTGTATTCAAAGGGCAAGCAAGTTTGCCACCTAATGCCTACCTCAGTGGTAGGAGGCCTCACGTTCAAGTCCCAGGTTCTCCAGTAGAAAGGATCTCCAAGACTCTGGAGAACCCTACCAGTCAGAGCAGTTAATACTGGGCTAGATGGATTAATGGTCTAACACAGTCCAAGGACATTGCCTATACTCAGATTCCACATGGTCTAAATATACCAAAGAACAAGACCAGCTGGCAAATTAAGCTTTCATCTCCAAATCTTTAAAACCTACTTTATTTCTGAAAGGGCAAAAAAGCAGCAATCCACAGCCTTCAACTGAAGGTGTGACAGAAGGCATGTCTGCACCACATGACAACCCATCCTGCAAATATGCTACACAGTGTGACTTTTTTGTGGAACAACCCATAGTGAGGCCAACAGAGGATCCTTTCAATCCTCCTGTAGGTATCCCAGGGACATGTGTGGTAGAATCTGTCTTGTCGCCTGTCCCAATGTCAATCAGAACCACTTCTGTGAATGCCACAGGTTTTTTTCTCCCACCTCCACAAATATTGCCTTTCACAATCTTTGAAGTGACACACTGAAGCAGCCATCACTAGTATTCCACACACATACACACAAAGCACTAGAAATGTGCAAGTATCTTATTTTTTTTCTTGGGAGTCTGGAGGTGCTTCAAATATGTTACTTCATTTTCACTTGACAGATGTCAAACAGTGCAGCCAGGCACAAAGTAAAAACCCAAGAGCACATTTGCCTACAAAAGGACAGGGTAAATAGATAATCACAACTGCAATAAGATTAGCAAGAGACATATACAGGTTTCATGGCTTGGCTTTATCAAAAACCCATTTTTAAAAGTAACCCTAAGTTGTGACAGCCGTCAAAAGTAAGTACTTGAGTAAATGGGATGAACTGCAGTCCAAGCACCTAGAGGCTTGGGGATGGGTGGAAAAACTGGAAGACACTGCAAACTGTCAGGTCCAAACCTAAAACCTAGAGGATTTTGCTGTGAATATGCTGACATGAGTAACACATTTGAAGACTGTCTTTGTCAAGTCCATGGACAGGACAATGACCAGGTATTTCAGTAGTTGGGAGTTACAGCTGCACACCTCCAATTTATTTATTTATTTATTTATTAAAGGCTTTTAAAATCCTGCCCTATCACCAATGTCTCGGGAAGGTGGTACAATAAGAAGCACAGCATCAACAATCTCAATAAAAACCCAAGTAAAACAACAATTAAATCTTAAAATTTTAGGAAAATAAAAAGGGTTTGTCCTGGCGCCAAAAGGAATAAAGTGTCAGTGAAGTGCCAGGCGCACCTCTCTGGGAGCATGTTCCACAGCTGTGGTGCCACCACAGAGAATGCTTCCCTCCAAGTGGCCAGTCTCCTTCAGAGAGGGCTCCTGAAGAAGGACCTCCAACTCAGATCTTAGGGGGTGGGCAGGTATATATGGAAGGAGACACTCCTTCAGATACCTAGGTCCTAAACCATGCAGGGCTTTATAAGTCATCATCAACACCAAGTTATCGATTACTGAAAAAACAAATTGATGAAAATGTTTATACACATTTCTGGCACAAGTGTGTGTGTATGTGGGGGGGGGGGGGAGGCAAACTGGTGTCATCCACTCCATGTGTGCACATTTGGGTACTTCGGAAGAGTTGTCACTTGGAAATTGCAAAAAGCCCCTGGCTCAAAAAAAGCGGGGCGCTGTATTGCTGCAAAAGAGGTCCCAGGCAGAGCAGAGCAAAGTGAGCCAGTGAGAGACAGGTCAAAGTGCCACTTGAGGACTGGGTGGGGTGCCGATCACTGGTAATGGCATGAGAGAGCCTGGCAAGAGCTGCAAGGGCTTTGCCATTCTCCCTGAGGACTTGTTTGCTGCCTCTTGCAACCCATAATGGGGTAAGTTGCTCAAGCTCAGATGACATGACAACCCACTGAGGATTCAATAATGCCTAAAAGAAGCCACAGATTGACAGAATGGCTAGTTGGGGGAAACACACCACCCTGCATGAAGCAGTCCAGGTTTGTACAACACAACAACTCACCACAGCTGGTTTCCCCTGGGTTATCATGTCACATGAATCTAGGCAGTGAGTTATCTTGCAAATTAGTTCAAGATTTCTAGCTCCCAGCTACAGTTTGATCATGACCATGCTAGGTAATGGAATATTTCAGTAATAAATGTGTTTCTCTCAACTGAAGTCAGCACTCATTTTGAAGAATAAATTAGCAATGTACTTCAAACAAAGCTCTGAATTCTTCTTAGCAAATTAAGAGCTATAAAGATCCACAGCAGGGTCTCAACTCAATAGCTACAACAGCTGACCATGTCTGTTTAAAAATTAAGGCAGCCAGAGAAGAAAATGCTTTTGCTTGATCTCTGGTTCCTTTCTTGAGTTAAGGGTAATTTTTGTCAACCCCACCACCCTTCACATAGGCCAAATGAAGTACAGAGAAGAAGGGATCCCACTTAAGATAGAAGCAGTCTCCAGATGGGATTTCTGGAGAAAAGAAAAACAGGGAAGACTTATGAAATTAGTAGCCCTAGGGAGAAATAAACATAGGTGTGCTTCAGATGCTATATGAACAGTTTGGATTAAATATTCCAAAACTTACATTATGCTGCAGTCCTAGAAATCCTATACATTTCCCCCTGGGAATACGCCCCATGCAACTCAATGAGACTTACTCCAACTAAGTAGACACACAGAGAGATGCACTCTATTTATTCTCAATAAAGCAGAAACATAATGAGAACCTCAACAGTTCAATTAATTGTGAGCATATCACAATCAGATTTTATTCATTCAACATCTGCAGGGTGCTTTTTACTGTCAGACAACATGTACTTGTTGTCCTCTGGATTTGATGCCAAAGAGTGCCCAGCATGGCTACAAACCCAAATCCATCATGAAATCTTTGAGCTCATGTTAAAATGGAAAAAAAGAAGTCATGATGTTTCCATAACTGTGATGGGTTCTCCTTGTCTCTTAGCTAATAAAATATCTAAAATTCAGCATGATGTATCACATTGTGAGGTAGTACAAGATTTTACAACTTAGACCACTATCCTAGCAGGTTTACTGAGAAGTCCCATTGTGGTCACTGGGGTTTACTCCTAGGTAAGTATACCTTGGACTGCAGGTTCAGTCAAGCAACTGACCTGGTTCACACAAACCAATAACCCATCATAGGTCATTAGCCACAGTAGCCTACTGTATCCTCGGAACCCAGGTTACTTCCTGCAGGGTTACTTTGTTTTGGACAACAGACCACCCTGGCAACCTATAGCTTGTTCCACAATGGGTTGTTGTGTCATCCAAAACTAGGAGAGCAATTTCATTATGGGTTGTGGGGATTAACTAGCGAGCCACTTGGCAGGAGCAACAGAAACCTTGGCACTCTGCAATCTTGCCCTTCCTGCCACCAGTAATAGCCCCTCCACCAAAGCCAAAGCAGTGCTTTGGAGCTTCTGGTCCTCTTCCCTTGAAAATTAAAAAGAAATTCACCTCTATAAAATTGCACAGAGGTATTCATATTTCTGTGAATATATTTCTGTGATAAGACCAACATTTTCACTTGCTCTTTTGCAAGTGTCACTTGACATGCAGACTTGCCAGGGAACTGCGACAAGTGCAGCAAGTAAGTGCTCCCAAAAAAGTCACTACCTTCCCTTTCTAGGTAGCTGGAGACTGAGGGAAGTGTTGAAGAGGTGCTGATTACTGAGAAGTATCATTCGACGTTTGGAATCAAGTAGACTACATTGCTAAGGGAAAGGTACACACACTTTTTGTGCCCCTATTTTTGTTTTCCCCTTCCCTTTTTGGTGCTTTTCAAGTGACAACTCAACAATTGTTCTCTTGCAACTGTAAGGAAATTAGCTTATATGCAGTCTTGCCTTATCAATTTCCAAGTTACTAACTTCATCTCCCTGTCTACCCTTCTTCCTTTGATAGCTGAAACACAAGAGGAAACTGACCAGGCAAGACTTAACATATATTGGACAGCTCTAAGAGCGCACTTGCAAAAGACAAATATATATAAAATCTGAACACAATTCCCATAGTTAACACCCTCGGAGTGCCACTGATTTCAATTATAAATTTAAATATTTCCTAATCCCCCACTCTCACTGACACTAATAGGACTTAATCCTATGCAGATTTGTTGAGAATTAAGTCTCATTGTGTGCAGTGGGATTTACTCCCAGAAAGCATACACAGAATTGCAGCCTAAAATACTTAAACTTTAGGAATGTTATGTTTTTGTCTTATTCTCTCAGAATAATACAACACATAACAAATGCAAAGAAATGGGAATTTGAACTTTGATTTTGAACCAGAAAATTGGAAGCTTACATATATGGGTACTTCTTTCTTATTTCGACAGCAGAAAGCTATCATAGTCCACTGATCTTGCACTGTGTGACATTCTAAGAGGCATGGGAAAAGGTTGCAAAGTTGAGACAAAGTCACTACGCTGCTGGTCAGAGACTGCATGACAAGCAATAGGATTTAACACACACTGCCAATCAGTACTACCTACTTGTCAGGTATTTGCTTATTTTATAATTTTACAATGTATTTTCTCACATGTTCAATTAGTTACTCACTTTTGGTCACTGCTGGCAAGGAGGTGAGGGCTGTACCTGACCTCAACATAGATGATACCCTCCTTGGCCTTCATTTCCACAAACTCATAAGCGATCCTTTCAATAGCCTCACGGTCTCCCCTGCAAATATAAAAGTGTGGGTTTTACCACAGTGGTAGCCAAATCAACAATTAAGAGCCTGTAAAAGTAAGGTTTACAGTACCCTGAGGCTGAGTGTTCTTCCACAGAAGCTTTAGCAATACATTGTTCAAAAACCATGCAAATTAGTAACCCTTATCTGGGCACAGCTCAATGACATTTTGTTTAATATATCAATATCCTAGCTTTCTGCACAAAAGTTTGAGATTACTTGTATTCATTAAAACCATATAAGAAATCAAGCATGGTCTGATCCAATTTGTGCTTCCAAAAATGTAGAGGTTAGAAAAAAGCAGATTTAACTTTAGATGTGCAAGAATAAGGCAAATAGCAAAATGTACTCTGGGCTGACTTAACTGCAGTTCTCCCAGATTTTGATTTGGAACCCATACTAACTATACTTGACAATGCCCTCCCACCATTAATCAAAATGTCATTTTTATTATTTGGGTGTTCTTCTAAAAGTCATGTCCCTAAGTGATGCGTCAGTTCTAAATGAGGTCCTCAGAAAAATAATAGGAGCCAGGTCTATTAGAAATAATAGGAACACGAGCACACCAAGAGTTTCAGTGGTCCCAAAGCGGGACAGGCCAGATACTACCCTCTCCTTTTGTCTCTTTAATTTCTTAACTTAATTCTGGGATTTTGTCACGCCATAGCTTGCCCTTGAGTACAAATTGGGCAGACCATAGAGGGCTTGCTCAAATCATAATTAGCCTCAAATCCAGATCAAACCCATAGTTGTGGGAAAGCTATGCCTTGAGAGAAACATCATTTGCCTAGCTTGGACAAACCAGCAGTCCACAATGCTGCATCAGGGGAATAACCCATGCATACAACACAAGAGACTGCCTGGCATTACATCTGAACAGACTCTCATAGGAAAGGCCAGTGGCCCTTACATTAGTATGACACCACCCCTCTGCAATGGCTTTGCTAGTCACCTACTTCTATCTCAACTAGTAAATGAACAGATCACATAAAGACTGAAGTTGCCCCCTGCATTTTTGTCCTTCTAAGTAAACAGAAATCTGTTCTAAACATTGTAGTTACAGAAACATTTTCTTTATTTAATATTTCAGAGAATTTCTATACTGCTTTTAATTTAAAAAAAATCTCAGAGCAATTTACAAGATAAAATAAGATTTAAAGTTTATAATTCTTTATTTAAATACTGAAGCAAGAAAATAGAGCCTCCACATTACCACAGATGATTAAGCCGACAACATCCATTGTTTGACAACAATTGAGATAGAAAAAATTACTTACGTTATTGCTGGCAAGTAGATAGAAAACTTTCCTATGAATTCTGTGAAACAAGTTGGCTTTTTCGAACAAATATGTTGTAGGAGGCCTTCTACAGTATCTGCTGGGAGTTGTGTTCCTCTTTTCCTAGAAGTTTAAAAAAAAATATCACCTACTAAAGGTCCCCTTGAGTCAGTTCAGAATTGAATCAGTCTCGTGTGCGGATGAAGCAAAGCAATAGACAGGCAAAAACATCTATGATGTAGTCACAAACTAAGCTTATGGCTGAATCTATTGTGGAAGGCATTGTTCAGCAATTCCATCTTTTTCTTCTTAACATTTTTTTTTTTGCAGTAGAAGACATGGTAGGAAACCATGGGATGGTTACACATAGAAGACAGGTATGGACTGGAACAGAAAGTAAAGTTCATTGTATAAAATCTTTTTTAAATTATACAATGATATTTCTTGTCCTTCTATTAAAGTAGACAAATGAGGCAGCCCAGGGTGGGCTCTCCTAAAAAACCTGAAGAGGGTACAGTAAGCTTCTGCTGAGTACACTGCACCCAGCTGCCCCCTATGGCCCACTCCAAATGCTCCTCTTTACCAGAGTTCCCTGATTTACCAAAATGCCCCTTTAGTTGGTAGGAAGTGGATAAAAGAGAAAGAGCCCAAGATACACACAAACCCTGGAAAGAAAAGGCAAAATTTTACAAACACCAAGAGAACAAGGCACATATGCAGGATATTGGTTTTTTGATCAACTAAATGAGGAAGTTTTCCCCAGTTAAACCCTAAACTTCAAACACAGCATCTTCAGTCAAGTGAAAATAGTGATTTCCTTTCTTGAAGTAACATTATGAGCAAACTGTATTCCTGCATGTTAGATGTTTCCTGACATCTGTAATTACTGGTCATTGACCTGATGTCATAGAAACCAGTGCCTCAGTAAATGAAAGCATCACACTATTAGCTTGGGAACTCCCTTTTCCCTCTAATTCCTAAGATTGTTGCAGTGACCTCTTATGACAGAACTGATTTTTAATGAAATTGAACTGTTTTGAAGTTACTGAAATTGCACTGATGATAAAAGCCCCACTCTCATTGCCCTCTATTAGGGTTCAGACATATTTATAATCTGATACTATTTGCAGATGTCCTCTTAACAGATAGTCACATCTGCAAATAGTCTTCTGTCATACCAGCCATTTTAGTCAACTGTGGTAAGATCTGGCTTTCACATTCTTTCTCATTCAGTTTGCTTCTTTTCCTTCCTGATTCTCACGGCCCTCTGTCTTCCTGACTGGGGATGAAGTATGAAAAAGTGGTTTGAGGGACGGTTCAGATGGTGGGAACTGTACTGTAACCCATATGCAAACTTATCTGAGAACCAATCCCACTGAAGGATGGACTACAGGAGGATACACTTCTGTGTGGTCACGCACAGTACCATGCTGTACAGCCCTTTTCTCGACCAAAGCACACTTGCCTTTTTCTTTAGCACAATTAGAGAGAACCTTGCCTTCCAAAAGCATAAGCCAACTCAATACAGATTATAAAGAAAGTGGGTCAAACATTAAATTTTAGTTGTTTAGACAAAGAAGAATCAAGGAACATTTTGGAAGTAATATCGACAATTTAATATATTACAATTTTTAAACAAGATGGTAGTAGAGAAGAACCCAAACCCAACACTATTCACTCACTTGCCAAAGTATAAAATAGTTTCTGGTTTAATAGCTCCATCCAGGTGGACATGAAGTTCTACCTGCAACAAAGATGAAAGAATATAAAAATGAAAAGATGTGAAAACTGTTGATAGAAAGGAAGAAATGTGCATATAATGTTAGGGGTTTTTCATGCAAGTGAGTCTTTTAATTTTCTTAGCATGCCAGCACTCTTTCCACTCCCCGCTCCGAAGTACAAGCAACTTCTGAAACCTTATGAAGCTCAAAATAGCTTGTGGAGCAATACAGGGAAATTCCAGATGCAAAAAGAAACAAGCATTTACTTGCACATTTATAAATTAAGCTGTTTCTTTCTAGCACGCATTCAAAATTCTCAACAAGCAGGACATGGCTACCAATGGCTCCTTTTGATAGGGCAAATATAATGCACAGTCTGCCTCTCAAGGGCGCACAAACCCTGTGGAGTACTTATGTATTCTGTATTTTATTGTTTGCTAAATTTGTATCTTCACTCTTCTCCAAGGAACTCAAGGCAGCATATATGGTCTGCCAAATTTTATCCTGACATCAGTTCTGCTGATGTGGGAACCTTTGCGACCAAATACCAATTTAAACCAAAGCCTCCCCTATCTAGATCCAAAGCTCTAGGCACTTCAATACCTTGTCGTTTTGGATTAATACTGAAAAGCTTTACTGATAATGATTAGTCACAAGAAGTCTTTAATCCTCCTCCTTTTCTATCTGGTCCTTCTCTCACACATTAAGGACTTGATATACAGAGAAAATACAAAGATGTGAACCAAATTCTATTTATAAATACATGAATTCAGTTTTCTTTATTTTAAGCTATATTAAAATCCCAGTATGCTGGGAAAGAGAATCCCTGCAAATCAGTTTAACATATGGCACAACTTTTATTATGAGTCACAGAGACACAGCAAAATGCACAGAACTCAGAATCATACTGGGATTTTTTTTCTGGAAAGGAAATGAAGACAGTTTAGGCATGATGCATTATACAAAGTAAAGGACACCAAGAACAAATCAGAATTTCTTTCCTATCTCAGAAGGATGAAGGCCAGCCTAATAAAAAGCAACAGGTTTGCAAAAACATAAAAGGAAAAGTTGCTGAAGGGAACACTGCAATTTCTGCAAGAAAGAGGAATAATAACTTTTATCAGCTTTAGAAAAAGACATAAAATATTGGTGCCTGTCTTTATGCTTAACACATTATACAGTGATGCCAAGATGAAAAATCTGCTTTAGACAGATGTTCTGCTACGTTCTTACTAGCCTTCTTTCAAGTGCTCCTGCACTTGAAAACTGAAGCATGCCTGTAAATAATTAAATAAAACAAAGAGTTCAGAGTGGTCCAGGTATAAGAAGAGTGAAGTAGTATTAGTCAACATATTCATACAGCATTCCTAATGGCTACTGATGTGCAACCCAAGAAATAAATGACTGGACAAATAACAGTATGAGTGCTGGGTAAATGAGGCGTGCCTGTGATACAAGCAGTACTCTGAGGAAAAGATCCTGGATTTCCTGCAACAAATCAAGGCAATTACACATTTACTGCATTATAAACTGAACAGGCCTTTCTAGATAGTGTGCAAATAGAGCCTTAGGCCCCATTACTTTATATCATGTAGTATTTTCTCTTAAACTTTTAGTACCTCGTGGCCCAAGGAGCAATTCCTAAAGCTTATCCGAAAGGCATGAGAATGGAAAGTATTGTGTTTATTTCTGTGATTGCCAGGCTTACAACCTATATACTATTTGGCTTGAATATGACAAATTTGTTGGCATATAGTTGTTGGAAGATAGACACATCCTATTATATGACTGGAGAAGGAGCAGGAAGCAATAGCAAGTAGATGAAAAGATGTCTATGAAAATCTGGCAAGTTCTTGCTTTAGACCAAACTGCATTGGCAAAGGGTTTGATCACATCATTATATAGAGTTCGGCGTTTGTTGTTGTATCTTACACAGAACATGTCCCTAATGCAGGGCTGAGCAACCTTCTGTTATAGAACTGTACTGCCCCTTGCCCAGGCAACACATCAGTACCAATCCCCGCACTCCCATTTTTACTTGAAAAGAGGCCAAGAAGCCTACTTCGTGATCACCCTGGTCTAACAGGGCAAATGGCTGATTGTATTTACTTCCTTCAATCATGAACAAGGTCTCACAAAACATATATCTGTATTTAGCTTACTAGAACTCATGCTCCCCATTCTCTGCAAAACTGACTGCAAGCGTCCAATTAACTGCTACTAACTTTTAAACCCACAAGACAATTGCCTCTTTTCTGCTGCAAGTAGGAAGATACTTTCTTCTTCAAAGAGGACACATGTCCCATCTTTCTGTGTAATGTCTGCTTTTACAACAGTGAAAAGTAATTTGAGAAAAACACTTTGGCTAGGTGATGTAAAGCTGTCTCACAAGAAAAAAGGTGCTCCACAGGCCTCTTAAGAGATTATTCATTTGTCTGCCCCTTCAGTGAAAGTACTAGTTGTGAACAGTCATCTGATTTTGTATGGGAAAGTTGCATCCATGGAGTGCTGGCATTTTCCTCTTCTAATAAACAGCTGAGGGGAAAGCCTCCAGGCTATTGTTATAGGCTGGGGTGGGGGAATTTCCAAACATGGGATGTTTCTGGCAAACTACAGTTGATGTATTTCTATAGGAACAAATGCTTCTTCATTCAGGGCCAATTTGGAATATTCTAAAATTAAAAAACACTGAAATGGGGGGGGGGGGAGATTTTTCCTCACTCCCTGAGGTGATCTGATGGAAGACCAGAGGGCTTAGCTTCCTGTGCATCTGAACTTTATTCTATGCATTTTATTAGTATCCAGCTTTGTAACTCCATGTCTTCTCTTCTAAGTTTCAGGCAAGCAGCTAAATCATTTCTATATTCTCAAGTTTTAAGTGTAGGTTAAAAGTTCTGAGTTCCCATTTTTGTATTGCATTGTTTTATTTTGCTCTTTTAATGTAGGAAATTGATTTAATTAATTTAAACTGTTGTACTGTTAAGAACTTCATTATGATTTATGTTTTTATATGAGCTACTTCAAGTTTATTTGTATAAATATGGGACTGTAATATTTAGCAATACATTTTGAAAAGTAAATAAACTCAGATATTGCGAAACACCATAGGCTTCCAAGTAGGCCTCATTCCAAAGGATATCAACTCAGCTAAGTGCTTGAAGAAGTGAGGCTAGAGTAACAGGTTCATGTTGTATGTATGTTCAATGATTATCATGTTCAATCTTGGTAGGCAAAGCTTCTAAGACTGAAAAAATGAAATTAAATAAAAGGTTTTGAGTCACTGTACCATGTATTTAGCTAGTTTGAGAACACAGCATAAGTTAGAAATAAGCAACAGAATTTATCTCTAGTCAGTCTACAAGTGACCTATACTAGAATAGACAGAAAAAAAATATAATCCACCCTTTAAGTAACAAAGCTGCTTTAGATAGAAGGTTTTACCTGTCGGGCTGCCTGTTCTGCCCTGGGCATGACAAAGGCACAATCAATGCCAGAGTTACTATAAGGAAAAAAAAAAGAAAATTCCACCAACTCTTTCCTGCAGTACAAGCCAAGCCACACCCTGTAGGATTTTTTAACTCTTTGGACAACCATCACCTCCTAATTTTCACATCACAAACCAGTTCTGAAACATCCTGTGTTTGAGAAAATGATTGCCATGTAGCATCACATGCTGGTTATGGAGATTTCTAGAATGCTGCTGTACATTTGAGACAGTATTCCGAAGAACCCTGTCTGCTATATTTCCCTGCAGTGCTACACAAAGCCACAGGGCAGGTTCCAGCCAAGAAGAGTACACAGAGAAGCTGCACTGTCACTGAGGACAGTCAGGAGCACTTGCTGCCTGATAGAATAAATGCAAGCAAGCAAGCAAGCAGCTTAGATCTGGTTAAGCCTCATGATTGCTGATGCTTTGAAGTCTATCCTGCCATCAAGTGGCCCACTGTACTCAATTTCACCTGATTGATAAGCATCTATTTGGACTAGACACAGAGTACCCGTATAGCCACCATTTCATGTGATATAAGAATTTTAATTCTTTCTTTGTCCTCCTAATTGAAGAAATTGGGACACATTAAAGACTGGTATTCATAAAGTGTGTACAAGGCTGCAGTAACCTGCAATGGAAAGATCCCAAAATTATCTCACACGTGTTTCCAGGTGGGAATCAAAGGAGCCACAAGACAACTTTACAAAGCTGAACCAATACTGATTCTAGTGTTCAACATGCTATTGTTTTGCTAGCAAGGATTTAGCATATGAACAAGTTCACAGGCTATAACCCTATCATTTATCTAGAATTTTTTCTCACAGAACCAGTTCCATTAATTACAGCCTGACATGCACACACTGTTCAACCCTTTTATAAATGAAAGCAGCAGCACACTGCAAATTTATTTATTTATTATTTATTTTCCGATTTATATCCTGCCTTTTTCCTACAAAGGGCTCAAGGCAGCTTACATCATTCTCCTCCTCCATCTTCTCCCCACAACAACCACCCTGTGAGATAGGTTGGGCTGAGAGTCTGTGACTGGCCCAGTCACCCAGTTGGCTCCATGGCTGAGCAGGGACTAGAACCCAGATCCTCTGAGTCACAGTCCCATGCTCTTAACCACTACACCACACTGGCTCTCTAGATGTACTGGTATATTGGCACAACTGTTTGATATCCCAGCAATGTAAAGGAGCAGTGCCAAGCTTGGAAAAAGGTTATCTTCCTGCCCCTGACAAATTGCCAAGGGACTGTTCAGACACTATTTCCAAGAAGAATTCAACACAGTATTGCCTTGAAGAGGTGTATACCTCTCCTCCCCACAATAGGGGAAAAATGACAAATGCATTGCTGGATACCCTGTTCACTTGAATATAGTGGTTCCAAAACGACTTGATAATTTCTAAGAATGAATGGCTGGTTAACACTTGGAAAATGGGGGTCCTCCCACTGAAATGAATGTAACACAGCTCAGTTCATTCATTCCAGTTCCTGAACTGGAAATGGTTGGGTGCTCTCATAAGCACCCACTCAGGAATGAGCATCATTGAGCTCTGTAGCACTTCATGCAAAGAACAGGAATGCTTCTCTTATGTCAGATAAGAGCTCTCCCTGGAATACCATGGCTGAACAAACTGGGCAGCTTTGCATGATGCAACAACCTGCACAGCGTAGCACCTATGCAGTGGGGCTTGCATGAGCTGCCGGACCATCTGATGGATGCATCATGGATCCATAGATGCCTCTTCCATCAATCTTCCCATGGGAATCCTGGGGACACTACAGGAGAACGGAGCTTCCCCCTCCCTCACCACCTGACAGTGGGATCAGGTGGTAGGGACAAGGGCAGGCATGTGCATTCCTTCACACCACTCGCGAGTGTGCTGAAGCCGTGGTCCCTGACCACAGTGGCACGTGGCAAGTGGGGGTCTCTGCCCTACTGCCAGAAACTTCAAGCAGAGCATAGGTACAGTGAGGACGATCCTGACAGAGGGTGGATACTTACAAGCCAGGATCTCAGTGGCATCTGCTGAGCCTCCTCCAGATGGAACGGAGCAGAATGTGGCTCACCTCCCTCCTTGCCTGGCACCGTGGCTGCTCAGCAGCTGCCAAACCGGACAACAGGGATGCGCTCTGCTGGACCTCCTCTGGAAGAGACTTGAGCAGGATGTGGCTCATCCCCTGTCCTCGCTTGCCAAGGCAGCTGCTGAGCAGGCAGTGTGCCAAGTGGGGGGAGAGGCTGAGCCACCCTCCGGTCAATTTCCTGCAGAGTAGGTGGATCAGCATGTAGCTTACCCTGCATCACTGCGTCTGCCAGCCATTCTGGCTGGTGGCCACAGTACAGAAGGAACCTCAGACAGCTTTGCCAAGTACGTCTTTTTGGTACAGCTGCTAGAAGAACGTCCCCAGAGCTAATTGGCAGAAGCTGCAAGTCTTTCTGTCACTCCTGACACGTGGCTCTTTAGGGTTCTGGGCTGTCATTGGATTTCTTCTGTTGTCAGGGTTTTGAGATCATAGAAAACTTAGAGGTGGCTACAAAATCCTACAAGCTACTGCTTTTTGCATGGGTTATAAGCCAACCTGTGGGAAGAGTGCTGGATTTGCAGAACATGCTAGCGTAGCACTTTGCATAAGCCCAGCCAGTATAAGATCACAAGTGAGATAAGTGATCACAAGATCACTGTCCTCCCCATACCTGCTCCACAATATTCACTTCAGAAAGCCTGATATTACAGAAAGTTACAGAAAGGGCTTATCTGTACTGTGTACTTGTGATACTGAACTCAAAGTTTTCAGAGGATTTTCACATTGTCATTCTCCAAAGCCTTTCCTGTCTTTTCTAGACATTTCCACAGCTTCTGTTTTAGAGTGAAGAAAGTGATGTTTTAAATTTCAAATTGGAATAATTGAGAACGGAAGTCTCATGTGATGTAGCAACTGTACTGTATGGTACCTATATCACAGCAGCACCATATGTTTGGATAACAAAAGCCAGAAAATGACAGTTCTCTCTGAGGCCACAGGTAGGGCTAGTAGATGGGGCACAACACATTTATACACCACATGGACATGCAGAGAATACAGCTGCTTCCCTGGTGAAGCGACAGGAAAATAGTAAACATTATCAGAATCATTACAGGGAGCAAAGTACACAAGGAGAATTTCCCCCCAGATTCTATGGCTGTTTCCAAGGTCAAAAATTAAATATTTTATTTAATCAGTAGGGCACTCAGCCAATTAAAAAATCTTAATTAACCCATCACTTACATTTACATATAGGTAAAAACAATAGCTCGGAAACAAAATGAATACTTTGCCTCTTTTTAGATAATGTATGCATGTGTTGTAGCAAGTACCAAGCCAACCTTCACATCAAGGTGCCACTTCCTGGATTGTTTTACCTGAGAGCTGAATGAATGAGCACAATGCACTGGGTGCGCCTGTCATCTCGTACACAGTCCAGAATTGTTGGGTTTAGCAGCCACAAAACAAATCAGGAATGGGACAGTTCCTTGGTTGTTAATCTAAAGCAGAAACAATGAGTGTGCAGCTCGTGCGCTCTTAATTGTTCCTGCAATTCCCAGGTCAAACACAGGAATCGCTGGTGTTACATGCAAACTTAGTCACTATCGTAGAGTAGCCATTCCCTCCCATGTCACAGAAAAGGGGAAATATTATTTCAGTCAATGGTAGCATGCTGTGATTTTCATAAGTACTATTATTAAAGATATTCTTTTAAAAAATCTGCTGTCCCATTTATGTCCCTTTTTTAAACTGATTACTTCTTGAGCATTATAGTGCTGATGGTCAGTTGATGGTGTTCAAGTTCATGCACTGGGACAGAATAATTTGTTACTTTTAAGAAACTCAAAGGGGATTTTTGATCTTTCAATTTTACTCTAGATGATGAAGTGCAGACTAAACCTGAAACACATACCCCTCAATTCCTGTAAGGTATAATTAACCAAGATTTGTCTTGTTCTTTTTCCAAATGCACAGATGCATCATTTCTCTCTCTCCACAATTGAATCTAAAATTGTGTTTTTAATACATTTACGTTGAAATAAAATCCCCAAACTAAAAAAGGCTTACAAAGCATGTTCCATGCCAGATGCTAAAGTTCTGCAAAAAGATCAAGATCAATCTTGTTAAAATTCTCCTAACTACAGTCAAGATATTGTTCATCTTAAGTAGCAGTCTTAAAGTCTTGAAACATGATTATCTGACGAAAGTCACTTAGTCTGTGTGAGGCAGTATCAGCTGAAAGCAGATGATTCCTACTCAGTCTGTGACGTCAATGAGACTACTCACAAGAATAATGCAAAGTGTTAAGTCTACTTGTAAGACCAAGGCTAAAGGTTTTTTTGTTAATCAACTTCATACATATTCTACTTTATTGATTCTTAACCAAAAAGCCAATTTAGGACCTACTCTTAATCTGACTGACAATTCTATTAATCAAGTGTTTATTTTGTATCTGAAATACCCCCTGTCCTATTAAAGACAGGGGGTATTTCAGAGCATATAAAGCTCCCACAGAGAAGAAAAATCATCCACGTAGAAACATTCTTTTATAGCTTGCATTTCAAGCAGCGTATAGCAGGCCTATGTAATCTTACAAGGTAAAAGTGAGCTAGAAGATCAGACAATTTAGTGATAATCACTGATTAAGATCAGGTAATGACTTAGATGACTTTAAAGAGAGACAACAAATGAAGAATAGATTTATCAGTGACAAGGATAGCTCTATGGAATGTGCATATTTAAAAGGCAGTATGCATATAAAATGAACACCAGATTCTCGACAATAAACAAGGAGCTACTGTTGCCCTCATGCCCTATTTGCAGATTTGCTAGAGAAAATACGACCTAGCAAGGCTCAGCTTACAATCTATCAGCCTAGGCAGTTCTAGGTTGCTAGGTCATAACCGGAACCTTGCTAGATCATTGCCTAAATACTGTCTTCTCCCATGCATTTTGCTGACATTCTTAAAAACAGTCAAGAATGCTCTCCTAACTATACTGTTCGCAGCCTGTTTGAGGCACCACAGAAAGGCAGCCACAGCAACTGTTCCACGTCAGTGCAACTCGTTCCTTGGCAAGGTTTGCCAATAGTACTATGTATACACCACAATGCACTCCATGAGATTGCTGACTTGCATAAAAGCAGCTTATTATCATCTGAGATAAGGTACTGTTTCAGACTATAACTTACACTTGCAGTATTTTTATTCTCCCTGCTCCTTATGTTATCTACTCTCAGGTCCTTAAGATAAATTGGCTAGATCATGACCAACAAGTCCTCAGTACAGCACAACTGCAAGGTAGTAAAGACAAATACTGTGAGCAACTTATTAGGTAGAGTCCCATTAGAACAGATATTTTAGTCTACCTCACAGTGTGTTGCTACCTTGCCCATTTAAGAATGAATCCAAGAATGGAATACTCAACACATTTGGTAGGCCCAGCTTGGGTCCTGACACTCACTAATGGCAGCACAGGAATCCCCCCCCCCCCCCAGTATGGGCCATGTGACTGCCAGAGAGATCTCTTGCAAACTATGACCTCCTGCCCTCCAGAAACAAGGAGCATTAAGGAGAAAATGAAGATTATCATCTTTGGTGGAATTGACTTCCGAGCATACACAAGATCACACTGCTTCCACTTTGCTATCTTTATATACAATGCATTTTATGTTAATTCTTCCATGGGATGTAGAAATTATGCTGGGAGTCAGTCATGGGTACTGAAGTTACTTAGTATAACATTTAGTTTAAATCATGAAGCATGCATCTCCTGTTTTTTCACAGTTATTTTCCCCACTGTTTGTTTACTGTATTGCTGTGATTTAAAAGTTTTGTAGTATGTTGCCTTGAAGGATTTAATGCTACTGCCTCTTCATAATTCATGCTATATCTGATGAACTTATTATTTCATGAGCCTAAGGTTTTAAGGTTGTATACTGACTCTGATCACTTGAACAGGAAGCAGTTCACAAACAAAGGGATAAGGTGAGTTGGCACAACACAGTACCACCCCAATTCCCGTGAACCAAGCCGTGTTTAATCACATCACCTGAAATAGAACCTCATATTTGTCTTGTATTAAGCAGATTTTTAACAGTATATAAACAAAATGCTACTTCATCAGATACATGCAGAAACCTGTGTAATTATTTGTAAAACAAAGCTATTTTTTAAACATACCACATTCTTTATTTTGGTAAGCTGGCATTGTTTCTATATTAATTTCCTCCTGCCATTATTTGGATTGACAGGATGTTAGTCACTCAAAATTAAACAGGAAAAGTAGCAAGATATACAGCTTGTATAATCATTGCTTAGACTATCATGGATTATACTGATGTTGTTGTGGCAAAACACACCGCTGATCCTTAGAATCTTGTTAAAGAACCTATCAAATGATTCAGCAAAAAGTTGTGAAACCATCAGCACTGGGTGCAGGGTTTTGGAATGGATTAAATCCATGTTTTTTCTTTGTCTACTATATGTGTTTATCACTTTCCACTAAATGATGCATGCAGAGTTATATCTTGAAGTTAGCACATACAGTTCAAGCTGCAAGGGAAGCTGCAAAAATACACAAAACACTCACACCCACAAAACAATTCTACTTTAGCATACACCTATTAACACAAAATTTTAACATGCAGATATACAAATCCACAAGTCTAGACAAACATTCAAATCACATCACTGTCCAAAAGCTGATCTGCTGTCTGACAAGATAATAGAGATCTCGATCAAACACATATCACTTGTTAGGCCTGTCCAAGAAAAGTAAATTAATTCTAGAAGTACCTATCCTTTGGTGGCCAAAACAGCACCATCCATGCCTAGGAGGCAAGTAGGCACCTAAAAAACTCTTCAGGGGGAAAAGTAAAACAAATAAGAACTAGTGGGAAAATGATAACTAGATTTGGGAAGGAGGGATGTGCAAAGCTATAGTGCAGGGGCACTGATGGCATGGATCAAGCAAAAGGGAGCATGCACAGGAACAGTGAAGTTCCAGGCGGATGTGGGCAAATTCAGGTAGGATGTAGGAGAGGCAACATCAGGCAGGCAGGTGCTCAGGCAGAGCAAAACGGAAGGTATGGAAGAATAAAGGAAAACCAAGAGGGAATCGAATCTTGGAGGAATAATTAAGGTAAGAAATATGAAAAAATAAAGGGCGTTATACAGACATAACTTGGGTCAGATTGGGCAGGATGCAGTAGCCAATCTCTGCCAGCAGACAGTAAGTTCTTTTTACCACCAAAGTTAGAAACGGGGGTGCCAATGGTTAAGGTGTCTCCAGCACCAGAACACCTTGAAAGAGGTTTCCTGCAAAGGGTGGCCCCAGGAGAACGAAATCGGGTAAAGGCTCTCGCGGTAAAAACAGACTGGAGCCAGGAAACAAGTGAGATTCTGTGGCGAGGAGGCTGCTCAGAAAATAGCGAAAGGGCTTGGCAGGAAGAAAATGCATGCGGAGGAAAGCGCAACAGGGCTCCTGAAGCTGCAGCTTAAGCCTCCACGGAACCGCAGTGGGGCTTAATCCAGAGGAAGCGCGCCTCGGGGGCTGAGTGGTGAAGGCAGAAGCCACAGAAAGCAGCAGGGGCGCCTCAGGTCCGCGGGGCGGCTGTGCGTGGTCCCGGGGGTCCAGCGCGGCGGCTGCCAGCCCCTGGGACCCGCTCGCTCGACCGGGGGCGGCGCTTCGGCGTCCCAGGAAGGGCGCCGGCGCTGCCCGCGCAGCTCAGCCGCCCTGCGGCGCGCTCACCTTGGGCTTGTCGAAAACGGGCGGACTGCTCTCCATGCTGCCTCGTCGCCTGCCAGCCACGACTTGTGCGGCCGCGAGCCAACCCCGTTGTTGCTTTTGTGGGCTCGGCTCCGCCCCGTGCTCTCCTCGTGTTCGGCGAGCTGGAGGAGCGGCTCAAGTCCGCCCCGCGCTTTTCCTTCCCCGCCGAGCGCGGTCACCGCCAAGTGCGCCAAAGGTAGCAGGGCCTGCGCGCGCGCGCACGCATGAAGTCGGCTTTCCTCGCCTTGCGCGCCTCGCGGTTGTGTGACAAGCACCCTCTGGAGCAGCGCTGGGCAGAAAGTGGATCTCTGGGTGTTGGGGACTTCACCTCCTGGCGTTCCTGTCCTTTGGCTACGATGGAAAGGGGTTCTGGCAGCTGAAGCTGGGCACCTACCTGCTGCCCAGCTTTCCTCTGCTCGGGGGCAGTGCTAGGTACCGAAGAGATCCAGGGCTCGAACCGCAGGATAGAAGCAACATTTTGCATAGGCTTATTGTCCTGTAGTGCAAAATCCCAGTGTTTGTCTTTAAAGGACTTTTGTCTTCTAAGGACATCCCTAGGTACAATAAAGGGGTGTGGACTTTTGAATTCAGAAGCTGAAAGTAAATCCTTCTGGAGGAAAGATGTGCTGGGAGCAAGAGGTGACACACATATTTGTCAAAAGCTAGTAAATCCAGGGGGTTAGATGCTACAGAGATTGTTGTTGTTTAGTCATAAAGTCACCTCTGACCTTCGTGACCCCATGGACAACATTCCTCCAAGGCTCTCCTGTCCTCCACTATCCCCGGGAGTCCACCCAAGCCCCCACTCACTGCCCCAGTGACGCCATCCAGGCACCTCAACCTCCTTTTGCCTTCGATCATTCCCATCATCAGGGTCTTCCCCAATTAGCCCCTCCTCATTACATGGCCAAAATATTTCAGCTTCAGCTTCTGCCCTTCTAAAAAACAGTCAGGGTTGATTTCCTACAGAGATTACCAGGGTCCAAATTCCTTTATTTCAGTAAGTTCCCATGGACAGGATGGTGGTGGAGCAGAAGGGCTTCTCCGGGATTCAGGGCTCCAGTCTTAGTGGGCCACTGGACACAGAACCACTGATTGGTTCAAAATTGAGAAAGGAGTTTGGCAAGGCTGTATGCTGTCGCCCTGCCTATTTAACTCATATGCAGAGCACATCATGAGAAAGGATGGGCTGGATGAATCACCAGTTGGAATTAAGATTGCTGGGAGAAATATCAACAGCCTCAGATATGCAGATGATACCACTCTCATGGCAGAAAGTGAAGAGGAACTAAAGAGCCTCTTGATGCAGGTGAAGGAGGAGAGCGCAAAAGTTGGCTTGAAACTCAACATTAAGAACACTAAGATCATGGCATCCAGTCCTTTCACTTCCTGGCAAATAGATGGGGAAGAAATGGAGGTAGTGACAGATTTTATTTTCCTGGGCTGCAAGATCACCACAGACAGGGACTGCAGCCAAGAAATTAAAACACGCTTGCTCCTGGGGAGGAAAGCTATGGCAATCTAGACAGCATACTAAAAAGCAGAAACATCACCCTGCCAACAAAAGTGTGTATAGTCAAGGCTATGGTTTTCCCAGTTGCAATGTATGGCTGTGAAAGCTGGACCATAAGGAAGGCTGAGCACTGAAGGATTGAGACCTTTGAATTGTGCTGCTGGAGGAGACTCCTGTGAGTCCCTTGGACTGCAAGGCGATCAAACTGGTCCGTCCTAAAGGAGATCAACCCTGACTGCTCTTTAGAAGACCAGATCCTGAAGATGAAACTCAAATACTTTGGCCACCTAATGAAAAGGGAGGACTCCTTGCAGAAGAGCCTAATGCTGGGAACAATAGATGCCAAAAGAAGAAGGGGACAGCAGAGAATGAGGTGGCTGGATGGAGTCACTGAAGCAGTTGGTGCAAGCTTAAGTGGACTCCGGGGGATGGTGGAGGACAGGAAGACCTGGAGGGATATTGTTCATGGGGTTGCAATGGGTCGGACACGACTTCGCGACTAACAACAAAAGAGCTCAGTTTGAAGCAAAGTTATCGGAATGCCAACAACAGACAAAATAATGGTAAAGTTTGTAGTGCACAGATCTCTGAGCATGCATAGAGTTCATTGGTCTTACCACTAGCCAGAGTTGTTTCTGTCTTTTGGTAGGTGACAGGCAAGGGGCAGCAGAAAATCCTACTCCCATTTTGAGAGTAGGAATATGTGTGCAAAATCCCAAAGACCAGCCTCCCCCAGCCTGGTGGCCTTCAGAGGCATTTGGACCACAACATCTAGAATTCCCATCCAAGAGGGTCATTGAATAGGAATTCTGGGTGTTGCAGTCCAAACATGTTTGAAAGGCACAAGTTTGGGAGAGGCTGCAAAGACCTCTCTTGAGCATGAATAATGTTACTAAGGGCGTTTTTATTTTGCTCTTCAATCCCCAAAGGCTCCTAGATAGAGCAGTTTAAAAAAGAGGAATAAGAAAAACTACATATGCCCTCAGCCTTTCACCTAGAAGTTCACACTCAAAAGGAAGAAAGAATTAGGAGGTAGTAAAGAACAAACTGAAGCATTAGTTTTTTAATAAAAAATAATAAAATTGTTCTTGCCAGCAGAGAAAGATGAAGTCAACTGATGTGCTTTCTGGTTGATAAATGAGGATCAAATGTTTGTTTAAGTGGTGGGCAAGTTTAAAGTCCTCTACCTTGTGCCAGATGCAGTCCTCTGTACTCACTTCAGAATAAGCTTTTTTTTTTTTTTTAAAGCTCAGGACATATAGAACCAGATTTGACTCTGAGTGTCCCCCCCACACCCCCACAGGGAGGAGTGACCGAAATTCCCTACTGCTCCTGCTTCTCTGGATAGCTATATCTTGGAGCACCAGAGTTCCCTGCTGATAAAGTGCATCATGAATTATAGTCATATATGTAGATTAACATGAAAGAAGATTGTGGGGATGAATGTGAACTGTTTATTAGTGTTTGCAGATAAAGCCCACACTTCGCCTTTTAATTATAAAACCTACAGGATCAAAGAACTGCTGCTCGGAGACAAGTTTCTAAGTAAAAGATTGATACATGGTTATCATTCTTCTGAACTCAAGAAGCTCTGTTTTACTCCTCTGGCAAAACCGTGGTTACAGATGTTTCAAATGACATACATACCTAAACCACATTCTCACTTTATAGGGGACTGCTTAACACATTACATATTTTCTACTTAGAAAATGCATTGGCATAGAAAAGAGTGTGTGTGACATCAACATATGGATATGAAAAGCAAGGGATATTAATATCAGAATAAATGGAATATGTTTTTATCCTCTTTAACAAATGCATGGCAGGCATAGCAAACTCAACTGGTGAAGTCCTTCCTTTCTACAAGTAATGGGAACTGTTGTATTTGTATTTAAAGGTACAAATATCTCTGTTCAAAAATGAAGTTGGTAGATAGACAATTCTTAATTCTCAAATTATCTCCAATTTTGTTAAGATAAAGACTGCCTGTTTTCTCCTGCTTTTCACTACCAAAAGATCTTGCATACTTTGTCTGAGATGGAGATATGTCAGAGTGAACAGCTACATTTCGTATTTCCTAATAAAGGGAGAATTGCCTTCCTTCCTTCCTGCTCTCTAAGTGAAACCTAACTGCATTATGGGTGGAGTAACTTATTTTAATGTCTGAAAACTTGTCCTGTTTTGCTAGAACACAAGTGGTTCTTTAATAGAAGCCAGAAGCAATAAGCACACCAGTAGATGAAGATTAAAAAGTTGAACAAACCTACATGACCCAATACAATATAATGTTAGCTATGAGCAGGCAAAAATGTATAGTATAACATACAGTGTGGCTGACTCAAGCTATTCAGTTCTCTTTTCAGTCACCGAGGACACCAGAAACCAGCCAATGTGCAGCACCTCCACAGTTCAGGTCTGCATCAAGGTCCATCACCTTGGCCATGCCCAGTGTATCCCCAACCCCAGAAGCCTGGCATGATCTCATCGTTAGACACACCTATTTGATGGTCCGTTTATCAGTTGGGTGTGAGATGTATTGTCCTATGCCTCCATAAAATACAGTGGAAAGCCACCAGTATTGTTCATCTAGGGATTCCCCTGCATACAAAACTAACCTGTTGCTTTGTCAAGCATGTAAGTTTGGTAAGATAAAACATCTGCATATCATCCAGCCCTTGAGACATCAGATAACCAGTGCAGATGCAGCATAGAAAGAACAGCTTCTCCTCAAAATACAATTGTCTTCTGATGCCATACATTCCATTCTGTCTCATGACTGTGATTGTGCAAACTTCAGTGTCAAGTCAGCCAACTCAAAGCTTTCACTTTTTTCACCTTTTGGTGATTTTTTGCTTGACCTAATATAACATCCAAATGTAGTCTTTTGCTTATTCCAGATTCCATAATTATAAATATGCACAAGTTGTCACAAAATCTTGTATGGAGGATCCAAATGATATAAATCATGAATCATGATATGAATCATTTGGAGGATACTAGCTGAACAAGTTTAAGATAATCCGTCTGTATAAATGCACAATGAGGTATTTGAATGATGAATGATGTGCATTCAACAACATGTACGAGTTCCAATTTAAGTGACAGCCAAGCATGCCATTAATGGAAACATAGTAATAGAGAAACAGAGTCAGTCAGAAGGGTCTCCCGGGCCATCTAGTCTGACCCCTGGATTCAGCTGGCTTCACTCACAACATACCCACCATGTGCATGTCCAGCCTATCCTTGAACACCCTCACTGACGGGGCTTCAACCAGATCCCATGGAAGCCCACTCCATACCCTCGGGGTCCTAACTGTCAGGAAGCACTTCCTGGCATCCAAATTGGACCTTGGCTCCCTGAGCTTTGCTCCATTGGAGCGCGTCCTGCCCTCCTCTGCAGGGGAGAACAGGTCTCTACCCACCTCCATGTGGCACCCCCTCACATACCACTATGTCCCCAACAGATCCCCTTGGAATCTCCTTCAGGCTGAAAAGACCCAGCTCCCTCCGTCTCGCCTCATACAGCTTTCCCTGCAATCTGGCCACCATCCTTGTGGCCCTATGCGGCACTGATTCCAACCTGGCTATATCGTTCCTGTAATGTGGAGTCCAGAACTGAGCACAATACTCCAGTTACAGGCACACCAGAGTCATATAGAGTGGCAGTAATACCTCTCTTGATCTAGAAGCCACACTTCTGGCTATGCAACCAAGGGTGGCGTTCGCCCTCTTGGCCACTGCATCACACTGCTGACTCATGTTTAGCTTGCATTCAACAAGAACCCCAAGATCCCTTTCACAAGTGCTGCCCTCCAGCCACTTGTCCCCTATCCTGTACTTATGACACCCATTCCTATGCCCCAAGTGCAAGACCTTGCACTTACCTGCATTGAACACCATCCTGTTATTGCCCACCCACTTCATAGTCTGTCCAGATCCTTCTGGACCTGGGGTACCTGCTCCTCAGCTGTAGCCACCACATCCATTTTAGTATTGTCTGCAAATTTGATCAGAAGATTGGTCACCCCCTCTTCCAGGTCATTGATGAAAAGATTGAACAGGATTGATCCCAGGACAGAGCCCGGGAGAACCCCGTTCGTCACCGGCTGCCATCCTGAATATATTCATTCCTTGGAAATGACTGAACAAGAACTTCCCAGTCCTTCGCAGCCTCTGGTGAACTCACTCTGCTCCGGCTGCAGGTTTTGCTTGGCACATGTCATGCAAACTAGTTGTTAAATCAGTGTGACCAATAATATGGCATGCCCCCTTGTGAACCTCCCCCCAAAGCATTCTCCATGTCTCTTGTTGAAAATAGGCTTTATTTGGCATTAATGCAAAAGCTACATAATGGAAAAAATTATTAATGTTGTTTCACAGCACAAAGCAGTAATGAAACAACAAGTAGCTTAAAGTGGCAATTCAGTGCCAAATAAAACAGAAAAACACAGGCCAGCTATTCGCAGTCCTTCATGAAGCTGCCTATCTTGTTCTTTGAAGACTTGCAGTCTCCATTGTGCTCTTCTACTAATTCCTGTGTCAGGCCCTTCCTCTCTTTCGCGGAGACCTGTACTCTAGTGCCTGTGCAAAGATAACGCTATCCAGGACAGCCCTGTTCAGCTCTTCCAAAGTCAAGTCTGTGGCTTCCCTAATGGAGTCAACCTATCTCATATTTGGTCTTTCTTTTCTTCTTCTGCCTTTGGCTTCCTGAGCATGATTATCTTCTGCAGGGAGTTTCACCTTTTGCCTTCTCCTGATGTGCCCAAAGTATGACAGTCTCTGCTTTGTCAGTTTTGATTTTAGGAAAAGCTCTGGCTGCATTTGATCCAGGACCCCCTTGTTCATCTTGCTGTCAGTTCAGGGTATTTCCAAAGCAATCCTCCAGCGTCATGTTTTGAACACACTAATTGTCTTGCTGTCACATTTCCTCACTGTCCTCCTCGCACACCCACATACAGTGCTCAGGAGTACAGTAGCATGGATGATCTTGACCCTAGTCTCCAATGAAAGGTCCTTACACTTGATGATCTTTCCTAGTTCCTTCATTACTGTCCTTCCAAGTCTCAGTCTTCTTTGAATTTCTTGGTTACAGTCACCATGGGCCAAGGTAAGTAAACCCTTTTATCATTTCAATTCCTCCACTTTTAACAGTAAAGTTCTGTAATGCTTTGGCAAGAATAATTTTTGTTTCCTCACTTATATATCCCTATAGCTTCCCACCGCCAAAGCTCTGTGTTCAGTTGCAATGTTCAGTTCAGTTGTGCTTTTGTACTTTTATCATTCACTTTCATAAGGCATTGTTTAAATTTATTGCTGCTTTCTGCCATTAATTTCGTATCATCTGCTTATATTATTTAATTATTTAGGGATTTTATAGGCTGTCCATCACTATCCATCACTGCTTACAACCTTATTCTAAATCCTAAATAAAACAAATTAAGTATTCCACAACTGAGCATAAAACTAACCCATTTAAAATAAATTAAATAAATCTAATACAATTAAAATTACTTAATGTTAAAATAATGATCAAATAAAAAGGTCTTAAATCTTTTATTCATATAAAATTATATGAATTTTTTGAGATCTCTTCTGCCAATTTTCATTCCATCTTCCTCTGATCCAAATCCAGATTTCCTCATGATATCTTTTGTATACAGACAGAACAAACAGGGCGATAAAACACATCCTTGTCTGAAGCCTTTGCTTATAAGAAACTTTTCTGCTATTCTGCTCATATTCTGTGCTAATAGTTGCTTCTTGTCCATGATACAAGTTGTTGTTGTTAGTTGTAAAGTTGCATCTGACCCATCGCAACACCATGGACAACATTCTTCCAGGCCTTTCTGTCCTCCACCATCCCCTGGAGTCCACTTAAGCTCGCACCAACTGCTTCAGTGACTCCATCCAGCCATCTCATTCTCTGCCGTCCCCTTCTTCTTTTGGCATCTATTGTTCCCAGCATTAGGCTCTTCTCCAGTGAGTCCTTCCTTCTCATTAGGTGGCCAAAGTATTTGAGTTTCATCTTCAGGATCTGGCCTTCTAAAGAGCAGTCAGGGTTGATCTGCTCTAGGACTGACTGGTTTGATTGCCTTGTGGTCCAAGGGACTCGCAGGAGTCTCCTCCAGCACCACAATTCAAAGGCCTCAATCCTTCAGTGCTCAGCCTTCCTTATGGTCCAACTTTCACAGCCATACATTGCAACTGGAAAAACCATCGCCTTGACTATACGCACTTTTGTCAGCAAGGTGATGTCTCTGCTTTTTAGTATGCTGTCTAGATTTGCCATGGCTTTCCTCCCCAGGAGCAAGCGTCTTTTAATTTCTTGGCTGCAGTCCCTGTCTGCGGTGATTTTGGAGCCCAGGAAAATAAAATCTGTCACTAATGATACAAGTTACTTAACAGATAATCAAGTACCCATTTCTTTCAGAATCATTCATGGGTTCTTGTGATCCACACAGTCAAAGGCATGCTGTACTCTATGAAGCATAGATTGATCTTCTGAAATTCTTTGGGGAATCCAGTAGGCAACATATATTTGTGATACAAGCAAACTGTTTCCCTTCCATTAATGAAGTAATGATAATGCACAGGATGTTCAGACAAGAAAGAGCAGAGCCTCACAAAGAAAAGAGGAAGGACTAGGTTTTTCTGTTTGTTTCAGAGGAAACCACGGGAAAATATCCAAAGAACAAAAAAGAAAGTGCTTATGCATTATTTTGAAAGAGCAGAACTTTTTTTAGAATTTTTAGAATGTCTGTTTCAGGCTGCTCCCACAGTGGTGTGTCAACAGTTTTTACATGAACATTTCTCTTCTTTCTGGTTCTATCGTGTGAGTAGAAGATCTACAAGTGCCAATTCTTAATAAACAGCTGGAATTATTGTTGAGGTTGAGGAACTAGAGATGGGGGGTGGGCCAGAGACTTAATTTTTCATTTTGCTTAAGGAAGTCTTCTTGACCTGATTTGCTCCTTCCTTTCCACCTCACCCTTCCTATTATTGTAGTAATTATTATCTTTTTCCTTATATCAATTAATGTCAGAATTATTGTACATCTTTTAGTGGTAATTTATGCCTCCTTCATGGTGAGATACTTATCTTTTCTTTTCTTTTTGCCATGACTGTCCTCTGTGTTCTGTACATTTTGCACTCCTCCCCCCTCCCCCCAAAATCAAACTGCTCAGGAAAATGTAAATGTGCATCCCATCCCACAGGTTCCCTTTCTATTAAGGTTTTTTTTTTTTTTTGGTCAGGGATCTATGCCTACACATTGTGGGTGCATTTTTTTATTGTTAAAGACTGCGAGGAAGATTTAGTAAGTGAAAAGGGCTCACTATCATGGCGGGGACACCTGGCTGATGATACCTGTCCCAGAATGGTGATGGTGAATCTGACCCACCAGAGGGACTGCACCCCTGTCCACAACATGAACCACAGTCTAATCTATTCGACAGTCCTCTTCTCTGCATGCCTCCTCGGTGTAAAGTCCAAGGGAGTTCAATGGAACTTGTGCCATGATAAATGTGTGCAGCATTGCAGCAATAGTCTGTGCAGCTCTCCCTTCATTCCATGTTAAGACTATGGGTAAAACAAACCAAAGGGATGTACATCTGCGATTTGATCTTCTGTTTCAGAGTAGTCTTGTAAAAAGTGGGGGCTGCATCCTTGATTTATGACTACAGACAATGTTTTTAATCATGGGGCAAGTAGCTGCAGGAAAGGACATGGACATTTGTCATTGGGGAAATAATAGAGAGAAGATGAGAAGATTTTGGCTCTCTCATACACTGTAAAATTTGACTTTTACATCCTGTCTGTTGCATTCTTTTCTGGACCCCAGTCCCTTTATTTAAAAAAGATTTAACATCTAGTCAGATCTGGTGAAATTAAAAATTTGCTCACATCTTTGTTACCTCTTACTTCTGCCTTCCCTAAATTTGTGCTTTCCAGATGTGTTGGGCTGCTACTTCTGGGCTGGCTGGGATGCAGGGAGATGTAGTCTAAAACATCTGGTGGGCACCCAGTTGAAGAAGGCTTAGCTGGTGCCCTCCTGTAGCTTTTGGCTTTTCCACCCCTTCTCAAACAAGCAAGCAAGCAAACAAGATTGCCTTGAATTTTTGTCTGACATTCAGAGGTAATTCCTCTTTATAGTGTGCAGTGTCTACACTGAACAGAAACCTCCTCATTCACATGCAGCACAGCATCTGTGTCAACAAGCAGCAGTGTGCAAATACGATGCCACTACATAATGCCAGGCTGCTAATCTAGTGCAGGTCACCTGAGGAGACACAGATGCTGAAATCAAAGGCTTCGATCATCATCTTTGTCTTTTCCTTTGGATCAAATATAGAAGTGGTGTGTGCTTTCTTTTACAGGCAGCCTGAATAAAGCTGAGCACAAGTAGGCAAAGAGGGCCGAATGCCTTGCTTGGACAGAGGCATCAGAGCTGCAAGCTAAACACATTTGTTCTGCTGACCCAGGAAAGCCTGTGCTACATTTCCAGAGGAATGTAAACATGGGTGCTATTGTTTATAGGTTCACAATCCTCTTGTGAAGAGCTTTATAGTGAGGGTCAGGATGCTTTTAACTGACCTGACCTTGACCCAGGGAACCTATTTTTATCGTAACTTAAGCAGGTGTTGCTATGGCTTCCAAGGCCATAGTATTTCAAAGCAAGGGTTTCCTCATTGCAACCTTGCCATTTAAATTAATCAGAAGCAACTGTGCATGTCTGCCAACATCGAGCTCCTCAAATACCATTACGAGATTGTTACCTGATCGCCATGGATGTGACCAAGGAGGTTTAGGATGAAGGGGAGAGTTGGAACACCATCCTGTGTATGTTTAGACACTGGCTGGGGAAAGCTGGGAGTTGTGTGACTTTTTGCTTTCTACTTAAAGATGCATAGGTTTGTACCCTTTGTGATATAAAACAGGGGTAGGCAATTTTAATGTGGTCTGAGAGCTACTTTCCTCTCTCTAGAATCCCCACTGTGGGGATTCATGCATCTTGTTCTCCAGTGCCTGGTCTCCACTTATACTCCTGAAAGTGCTGCCTCTATAGCTTCTCATGGTTTGGAGGAAGTGACAAGTTCATAGCAATACAGGAGCTATCAGAACACTAGTCACCTGTGAAGCATCAGAGTCACATTTTACAGGGGAAGCCTGCCCTCATTTTCCTGGAGCACTTACAACAAGCCATGAGGCCATTATCCCTCTATCTTGTCTAATCCCTTGTGAAGCCATCCACCTTGCAGGGAAAACCCAGACGGCACAGGGGCATTGCATCTTGTTTGCAGGCCTTTTAAACACAAAATTGCAAGCTGTTTTTTCCATTATTTGTGAAAGGGGGGGGGTGGAGGCAGGGAAAAATTTGGGGAGTTCAGACCCCCACCCCAGCTACAGACCTGGCCACCACTATGCCTTACCAGAGCAAATTCCACAATTTAACTGCATTGTGTGAAGAAGTACTTCCTATTTTCTTTTCCTGACTCTCTTACCACTGACCTTTACTGCGTGATCCCAGAACCCAGCACGAGAGAAGGAGAATGAACTTCTCAATGCCTACTTTTTCCACTGGATACGTATCACTCTGAATCATGTCTGCCCTTATCTTTTTCACTTCTTTTCCAAGCTAACAAGCCCCCAAAAGCATAACTTTTCCTTGTATGAAAACAGCTCCAGTCCTCTGATCAGTTGGCTGATCTTTCTCTGCACCTTTTCCAGCTTCAGTATCTTTTCTGAGACAACATGCCCAGAACTGTACACAATATTCCAGCTGTGATTGCTCCATAGATTTGCAGGTGGACACTACTGTATTAGCTGTTTTATTTTCAGTTACTATTCTCAACACAGAATTTGCCTTTTTGATGGTTGCCACATACTGGTTTAGCAATTTCCTTGAGTTATCCATCAAGATACTGGGATCTCTTCTAGTCAGTTATGGCGGGCTCAGACCTCATCAGTGTAGATATGCAGTTGAGATTTTTTTTGTTTGGTTCTAATGTGCCTCACTTTACACTTGCTTACAAGTGTAAATGTACCACATTTACCATGTTGTTGCTCAGTCATTGTAGTGTACCCAGTCTCTGGATCTATCAGTAGATGAACTGTCCAGCTGTATGTATGTATGTATGTATTTATATCCTGCCTTTTTCCTTTCAAGAAACTCAAGGTGGTTTATGCAATTCTCCTCCTCATCTCCATCTTATCCTCACAACCACAACCCTGTGAGGTAGGTTGGGCAGAGAGTCTGTGACTGGCCCAAGCTCCATGGCTGAGTGGGAACTAGAACCCAGATCTCTGAGTCCCTGTCCTGCATTCTTAACCACTGCACCACTCTAGTTCTCTGTTTCTAGACAACTACCTTTATTATGAGAACTACAAGTGTTGCCTCGCTACAGGCAGTATCCACATGCATCCACAGGTGGCAAGCATTCTAGGGAGGCTTTGCATAAGACAGTAACTCATAAACTTCAGTTGGTTTCCTGGGCTGGATCCCCGTGAAAAAGAATGGTCATGAAACTGACGTTGATACTGAAGCTGACACTGAACAGGCTGTGTCCCTCCTTCTGGGTGGCTCTTTCCACAAAGTCACATCTCTGGCTGCAAGTCTCTTTCACCCTGCATTGTGCCTCCCTTTTCATCTGCTACCTAATTCCTGGGTTTTATATTCCTGCCCCCTCTCCCTCTGCACTGAGAGCCTGTGTTTCCATAGTTCTGGGCACCCAGCCTTCCTATCCACCAAGAGAAAAGACAACGGCTGAGTTCCCTCCTCTCGGTCTCACTCTGAGTTATTGACATAATTTACTCCCTTTTGTTCTTGTGGCGTAGTGGTTAAGAGCATGGGACTGGGACTCAGATGACCTGGGTTCTAGTTGCCGCTCAGCCATGGAGCCCACTGGGTGACTTTGGGCCAGTCACAGACTCTCAGCCCAACCTACCTCACGGGGTTGTTGTTGTGGGGATAAGATGGAGGAGGAGAATGATGTAAGCTGCCTTGAGCCCTTTGTAGGAAAAAGGCAGGATATAAATCAATCAATAAATAACCTTGCCCAATTGGAGAAAAGGAACACTTGGATGCAGATGCCTTTAATTACAATGCATACTGAAGAAGGGGAAGTGTGACTCTGCCCTCTTCTGGCTCTGGGCCTGCTCACTGCTGGAGTCTGGACCCCAACCAACTTCAACAGAGGTAACACATACCTTGATTTAAAAAACAGTTTCTCCGACTCTGATCTAGATCCCAAATTCTCCACATTGTTCTGTGATTCTGATGGACTGTACTATTGTCCCTGAATCTGATGCCAGAATAAATTCATTTAGTCTTTTCAGTGCCGTGAGATTGTTTTTACTGCAACGGACTGACATGGTTAGTCTCTTAAAACTGGTAAAATATGTCCATCAAAAAGAAAAGAGAAAGAATGCCAAAGGCAACACAAGATATCTTTCCCTACTTGAAACTTACATAATTTTTAAAAAGTTAGGGTGTATCCTCTATTAATCAGGGATGTATATGCTAATGAACTGGTGGAAAGCAGCAATAAATTGAAACAACTGATAAAGTGAAAAAGAAAGTGCAAAATCAGTTCTGCTGTTGAATGCTAAGAAAAGGATCATGGCTACAGAAGAATTGCAGAACTTTGCTGTTAACAATGAAGAAATCAAAATTGTGAAAGATTTTGCATACCTTGGCTCAGTCATCATTCCAGAGGAAGACTGCAACAAAGAAATTCAAAGACTGAGACTCAGAAGGGCCACAGCAAAGGAATGATAAAAGATCATCAGGTGCAAGGATATTTCACTGGAGGTCGAGGCGAAGATCATTCACAGCATTGTATTCCCAATCACAATGTATGGATGTGAAAGCTGGACCATGAAGAAAGCTGGCAACCGATGCTTTTGAAACACGGTGCTGGAGGAGACCTTTGTGAATACCCTGGACTGTCAGAAAGATAAACAAGGGGGTCCTGGATCAAATCAAAGCAGAGCTTTCCTGGAAGCAAAAGTGACAAATCTGAGGTGGTCATACTTTGAACACATCGTAAGAAGGCAAAAATCCCTGGAGAAGACAACCATGCTAAGGAAAGTCAAAGGGATAAGAAGAAGGGGAAGGCCAAATATGGGATGGATTGAATCTATAAAGGAAGGCAGAGCCTTGAACTTAGAAGATCTGAGCGGGGCTGTCATGGAGAGGACATTTGAATAGGGGGAGGCTTTCATTTATTGGGCTGTTGGAGATGATGGCATGTAACAGCAATGATACTGAAACCATGATCTTGTATCACAATTTCAGGAGATATGGGTGGAACTGGAAAGGTGATGCCTGCAGGAGAAATGGCCCTTCCAAAGGGGAGGGGGTCATTCTGCAGAGGTGTGAAAGAGCAAAGGAATTGAGGAGTGAAGGCCATTTAAAAAGGAAAAATTGACAGCTCCTCCTGCCTTCTCACAAAAAAATCATGAGGAAAGGGAGAAGGGAGGCTGTGGTACTGCTTGCTGCTGTCTTTTCAGCTTGCATGGTTGAAGCCAGCAGAATTGGCGTCCATTCCCATTCCCACCCACCCTAAACTGATTCCTGAGAGCAAGGGCAGTTCCTCTCCCAGGCTGCCTTTGCCCTGAGTAAGTGCCACTGCCAATAATGTGATGGACTTCTGAGTAGACATGCACTTTGCTCATGTACAGCTAGTTGTTCCTTGAGGCAAGGGGACAAAGGGCAGGGCAGGGCAGGGCAGGGCAGGGCAGGGCAGGGCAGGGCAGGGCAGGGGGAAACAACATTGGATTTACTCTCCAGTTCACTGGGCATGTTGGAGAAAGCTCGGCCATGGTGTCAGGGAGAGGCAGGAAAGCAACCGCAGGATTTTCTCCAAGTCTGATGAAGCTGCAACAGGGCACTTCCTCCTCTCCCCGATCCCACCAGCCTGCAGGAGTCACTCCTCCTGACCCTGGAGCACTACTGCAAATTCAGCACACACTGAAACAGGAACACACAAGCACACAGGACACCTGCAACATAAGGAGGTTGTGATATAGTTGGTGTGAAGAAAGTGAGGACATAAAGGCAGGCATAACACAGGGGGACAGTGTCAGTGGCACACCCGTGAATCAGGCATTGCACTGCCAGTAAAAGCGTCTAGTGCAGATCCATCCCTGCTTCTGATGACAACAATCTCAAGCCATCTCTGCTCATGGCCTGAACTTGTAGGGCATGCCCTGTAGGTTCTGTGGCAGAGTCCCTGCTTTGTAAAAGGCCCAAATTCAATCTCCCTAAAAGCCTGGAATGCTATTTCCGGTTTGGATTATACTGTACTGGATGCACTGCATTTACAAAGCTACTGCCTATGCTCCTACTTAATGGCCTGGTTTGTCTGTACAGTAGCAGAGTATGGATTGTCATTAAATCATGTATGGATCTTAAATCGTGGGGTGCCTTCATGTTCAAAACTTACACTATGGTTTAACTATGGATAGTTTGCCATGAACAACCCAGGAAAAGAGCTCATGGTTTGCTGTTGGGGTGTGCATTTCATGGTGAACAGCACATAGTTAAACAATAGTGCAGATTTTGCATTCAATGGCAACCCACAATTCAATGACAGCTCATATTAAATCCATGCTCAGATTTGTTGTCAAGCTCAAAACAGGTGTCCGTCTGCAATTGTGAAATGCAGCCATTAGAGGGCACTGTCCGCTTACTGAACCAGCCACAAAGCCCTCTCTGCAGACCAATTAGTTTTGCAATAGCCTTGCCTTATTTTACCCATTTACTATCTCATGAGTCATCCTGTCTCACAGAGTCCTTAAGGCAAGCTTTGTATAGCCTAGTTTGAAATTATTTTATGAGCTATTTTCCTCTGTGGCATAACTGCATGGAGCTGCTCATTCCAGTCACTGTCCTCCCAGATTTAAGTTCAGCTATGTTTAAGAAGGATCATAGATTAGGAGAATAGTTCATTGAGTTGAAATTGTACAAGCTATATTAATTACTATATTGTTTTTATCACATCTGTTAACTATCATGGAAACATGGCTATGTTAATGATGTGAAATAGAAAACGAATGTATCATAAACAAAATGTGAGAATGGCTCCAAGATGAAGCTGTGGAATTTGTCATTACATTGCTCTTAAGCACCAGTATCTGTAAGCATATTATTCTGCACTGGCAGAGTGGAAGATCAGAAATAAACTGCTGCGCAAATATGATAGCAGCCGTCCTCAGGGCTGTCTTTTTTAATGGTCTATAGACAGCCACCCCTGTCATCTGATCATTGTGTTTAGCTTGTTTTACATTGCAAACTTTATCACTGGCTCTTTTTTTAATATATACATATATCATCTGCTGCTTTGCAAGCCTAAAATGCAGTCACTGGAAACATGGGAAAACTGATTATAAGCAAGTGAAAGTGACTGTGACATAAACACACATTCCAGCCCTGTTTTATGTAAAAAGTACTCTGCTGTCAGACCACTGGACCAGCTAGCAACTGATTTCTAGATGAATATTGTCTACACTTGCCAGCAAAGGCTCAGCTCTTTAGGATTTTAGACAGGAGGGCTGTTCATACCTGCCTGGAAACCTAGTGGATAGAATTATACCTTTGCATGCAATGTGCATCCTCTACCTACTGCTGGGCAACAGCTCTGCGTGTGTTAACCAGCTGTTCATCTGCAGTAGCTATTTTTGGTTTTGTTGCAAATTCAAGATGTGAGCACTGCACATGCTTCCTTTCCTGTTTTTCCAGTACATAGCCTCTATGTGGCACTGTAGTATAGTAGAACAGCACAAATACACAACAGCAAATCCTACTTTTGTTCTCTTTAGCAATTAAATGCCACAGTTTTCTTGCCCTAAAACCAGACATGGACTGTAGCTGGTTAGACAGGGAAGTGAAACTGGAGGGCCACCGTCATCTACAGAACCCAAAAGGATGTGCACAAGATCAATGCCCTCTGCAGAAAATCAGAAACAGAGCAGGTTCAGCTTTCCTCCTCCATGTACTTCACCAGAGGAGCAGGGACTCTGCTACCGTTGCTTGCCAGGCAGGCCTGACAGTATTGCATTCACCCACATAACACCTGAGACATAATGGGCCCCCCTTTCCTCAAGCTCACTGTTCTCTTGCTGATTAGCCAGCATACCCAGAAAAGAGAACTACCTTGGCTCATGAACTTAATCTGTTCCATGACTCTGGTTGTGACCAAATTGGTTGTGGTCGAATGTGGTTGTGAGCCAATTTTTGGTCAAAGGCAAGTCAAATTTCCCCATAAGTTTCAATGTAAATAAGGTTGATCCGTTCTGTAACTACTTTTTTAATCAGAAAAATTTGAAACAAAGTGACAAAGAACAACCAAGTAACTAAGTACAGTACAGTGGAGAACACTAACCTGGGGTGTGGGGGGGGAGGTTATTGTTTTGAGGGAGAGTCCCCCTCTGTAAGGACACTGGGGAGATCTCCTTCAGGGGTTTCCTCTCTTCTTGGTCTCTTAGCTGCAGGGTCAATTTGGATGAAAAATCTGTCTATAGTCACTTGTTTTTTTCCTGAGCTGCATAACTCAGTGAGGTGAGCCAGTGTGGTGCAGTGGTTAAGAGCGTGGGACTGGGACTCAGAGGACCTGGGTTCTAGTCCCCGCTCGGCCATGGAGCCAACTGGGTGACTTTGGGTCAGTCACAGACTCTCAGCCCCACCTACCTCACAGGGTGGTTGTTGTGGGGAGAAGATGGAGGAGGAGAATGATGCATGCTGCCTTGAGCCCTTTGTAGGAAAAAGGCAGGATATAAATTGATAAATAAATAAATAAACCCTCCAGAAATGAGAGACCATGTTATCATTCATCAGACTCAACACTCTGTTCATTACAGTTATGATGGGGTGGTGCTTCTCAAAGAAATCCTGGCTTGGGCGCGCTCCTGCAGGGAAGACGGGCGCAATCTCGGCCATCTCCCCACCCCAACCAGCATGATCGCGGCCATCTCCCCACCCACCCCGAATGGGGAGATGCCCGCGATCGCAGTTGCATTCGTGCAGGGAAGACGTGCGTGATCGCGGGGGCGCTCCTTCAGCACAGCTGTGATCACACACGTCTTCCCTGCACGAACGCAACTGCGATCGTGGCCATCTCCCCACTCGGGGGGTGTGGGGAGATGGCTGCGATCTTGGTCGCAACCCAATGCGGAGTTCGCAACCCAAGTCAAAATTTTCATGAAATTTTTGTTTGCGACCTGATTTGGTTGTGAACTAAGGTGTTCATGAGCTGAGGTACCACTGCACTGTAAGCAGCCTTAAGTTGCTGCTTTTTTAATATTGAAAGGCAGAATATAAATTTTCTTTATAAAGAAAAATGAGAGCCAGTGTGGTAAAGTGGTTAAGAGTATGGAACTGGGACTCAGGCAACCTGGGTTCTAGTTCCTGCCTTGCCGCCATCATCATCATCATCATCTACATTTCTATACCACCTGTAGCTGAAGCTCTCTGGGCAGTTCACAACATTAAGTCACCCATTCAGATTTCAGCCAGGCTTCACTCTGCTTAGCTTCCAAGATTAGGCAGGATCAGACACTTCAGGCTATAGGGAAGTTGGCCATGGAGTCAATTGGATGACTTTGGGTTTTGATGAACTCTGGACTATACCTGCCGTGGCAAAACTGGAATAACTTGTGCAAAAATTATTTAAATCTGCAATATTTAGATGAAGCAAACTTAGAACTCACATAGGTTAGCTGTGAGTCCTGATAACACCTGCCATCATGTTTTGCTCAGCAAGTTTATTTCTAATTTTCCACTCTGTCAATGCAGAATAATATGAGTTATAATATTTAAAGTTATACAGATTAACTTTCCTTAGGAACACATTTACATTGTCTGCACAATGCAAGAAATTGAGAGCACATGGCATACATGTAGCCCTGACTACCAATTCCGTATGGTAATCAGCAGTTGCAAAGCTGATTACAGAAGGAATGTTAAACTCCAGTCAGTTGACTCTAGTTTTGGGATTAGAAAAAGAAGCCATTGACTGCTGCCATTATACCCCCTGGGTTAAAAACCATGTTGTTGTTCTTGACCAGAGATGCTGCATGAACTCTCTTTGGAACAAATAGTCACCTCAGCAATTGCTATGACTAGCAGATTTCTACCAAACATTGGCCAGTATGACCAGCCTCCCATGGCAAGACAGGGCACACAGGGAAAAGACCTCTATCGGCAAGACTTCCAGTTCTGTTCCCTTTGCAGGTGACAAACCCACCACACTTAAGATTCATGAAGCATGTTTCAAAGTGATTCGCATATATTTTGACCGGATAATTTTACAGCAGTTTTGCAGGGTAAATCAACTTCCCTGTAACTGCAGATGCAGGAGAAGGAGACAGAGAGGCAAAGTCTGCAGAACAGTGCCTTGCCTAGGCTTCGAGGGGCCATGGCTCAGTGGAAGAGCACATCCTTGGCATGCAAAGGATCACAGGTTCAATCCCAGGCATCTGCAAGTAGTGTTGCAAAATTCCTGCCTGAAACCTTGGAAAGCTGCTGCCAAACAGTGCTGACAATACAGGGCTAGATGGACCAAAAGTCTAGCTCAGGATAAGGCAGCTTCTTACGTTCCTAGCTGCAGTATTATGGCTCAGAGGAGATTTGAGCTGGAGACTTCCTGTGTCTGAATTCCCACCCTCTCCAAATAGATAAAAGTCTTTCTGAAAAGCAGCAACACCCAGTCCTTGCATCTGAATTTTTCAGGAGACCCTCCTTTCTGCTTGAATTCCCTGGCTGTTCTATACCGAAACTCCACCGGCATTTATTTTGTGTGGACCTTGGCAGAGAGTAAGTTGTAAAGAAACTGGAAACAGATCATTGGGGAGTCAGCCACTTCAGTTTGTAGACAGCCAGCCGTCTCTCATGTAGTTGGCGCCCCTTCTGACCATTCCTCAACTCTGATGCAAGTCTAGGCTAAAATAAGTTTTTCCCCAGAGAGGTAGCAGGAAAGCTTGGTTTGAAAGAAAAGGTAAATGTCTGTGAATAGCAATGCGCAAGTGCCAAGGTTCCTGCAGATTTGGAAATGAATGTACTGGGGTCATGTTTTCTGCACTTCCCAAACAGTGCATAGTTTCACTGGCAAAAACATGAAGAGTTAATTAAACCTTAACATGTGAAAAAAGGAATTTTAAATATGTGTTGAGAATCAGCCCTTCCTGGTCAAAAGGCAACCTTCAGCAGACTTTGACTATGGTTAGAAGTTGTCTTCCAAACCTATGGAAATCAGCCTGGAGGACTCCTCTCAGGGTCGCTTTGCACATTCATGGAGATCTGTAGCCAGTCTGAGCAACTGTACCTATTCATAGAATTTGCAAAGATGTGTTTGTAACATTCACATGTTACAAACTCGAGGTGGGAATAGTAGAAACTGACTGCTTAGATCCATTCCAGCCTGGTTCCAACCTGCATTCAGAATGAAGCTGCTCAGTTGTCCTATTGGATGACTTATAGTGAGGACAGGATAATGGAAGTAAAACCCTCTAGGTTCTTCTGGACCTTTCAGTGGCATTTTGCACTATTAATCATGGTTATTGAGCTGGATGGCTTTAAGGGAGAATGAACTAATTCAGGAATGAGAAGGCTATCCATGGCTATTAGTCATGATGGCTACGTGCTACCTCCAGTATCAAGCAGTGACGCTTTCACACCAGTTGCTAGAGAACACAAACAGGAGGGCACTTGTGCACCCATTCATCTGACTAGTCAATGTGGGAACTGAAGACACATTAGAAAGGCTTTTGGCTTTTCCTGTGTTCTTATGTATCCTTCTCTCTCAATGGTTTGGCATGGGCATAGGATGCTCAGGGCAGGATACAGGATTACAGTGGCTACAGTCCTCCCTCAAGGATCACTACCAGAAGGCAGTGCTGCTGGATGATGTGGTTTCTGTTCTGCTCCGTGTACTTAGCCTTGTGGGGTTCCACAGGACTCTACTTATCCAGCACGTCCTTTAATATCTGCATGAAGTTGCTGGAAGGAGTCACCCAGAGTTTTGATGTCAGTAGTAGACAAATAGTATACACCCTGCCTCTCCAAAAAAGGCAGGAAGCCTTGAGCAAGTGTTGGCCCCGAGATGGTTGAAGAACAAGCTGAAACTTAAGTAGGGGAAAGACAGAAGTTTTGTGGGTTGAGGCATCGGTGAATCTGGACAGGGAGTAAAGCCACTTTTGGACTAGTTTCCACTCCATTGGCTTGGCACTCCTGCGCTCACTGTTGGTTCTGTTGCAGCAAGTGGCTATGATTAGGGATGCTTTGTACAAGCTCCGGCTTGTCTCTCAGCTATAAAATTCTAACTGGGGTGGGTCACACTCAAAGGTGGCTGGTGACTCCTGTATCAGTGGGAGGCCTTGTCTGTTGCAGCTTCTGTTCTAAGCTTAATTCTGGTAACAAATGCCATCCTGCAAATAAGGCTTGATTGCCTGATCTGAGTATAAAATGGCTCCTCCAAAGCTCAGAATAAAAGCTGCGATGGATAAGGAGCCCCACTGACAAAGGTGTCACCAGCCTCCCCTGCTCACGTCCCTCCTGTGTATCAGCAGCACTGACCTGGTATTATGCAAAATGCATGCACCACTGTTGGGGCAAATGTTACTGAATGGTTAGCAGTACATTAGCAGTTAGCATCCAGTACAGTTTTCACTGTGTTGAAAATGTAATCTAGTGCCTCATGAAATGCACTTACGGGAGAAGTAGAAGTTGGAAAGATGCTACGGGTTGGGGAAATGGCCCTTTAAATTTCCTTCAATCTCCCCTCCGCACACCCCTCCTTCTGTTAAGCTTATATGCATGTTTGTTGATACAAAAGAGTGGAGACTTTATAAGCCAGCAAGTAAACAAAGTACTTGACACCTCCTCCTACCGCAAAAAAACCATGGAGGCATAGAAGGAGGTGAGAGGGCAGTTGTGGTGCTGCTGTTCTCCCATCATCTGTGGGGTAAAGACAGCAGGACCAGCATTCCCTTTTCCTCTGCACCAAAAATCAGTTCCTTAACAGCTTGTGCAGCTCCTCTCCCATGCCGATTCTCCCAATAGTAAGTTCCACTGAAGATAGCATGATTTACTTCTGAGTAAACATGCATATCAGTGCATGCTCAGCTAGTTATTCCTTGAGGCCAGAAGACAAGGGAGATGTCTGAAGGACACCACTGATACTGTGCTAACAGAAAGCAACGCTTGCTCATGGTCAGTATTCTTCCTAGTATAACAGGTTTCCAGGAAAGGCATTTTGCTAGTAAGCACTCCTGATATTGCACAGATGCTGGTTTTCTCTAGTGCAACATCAATAGTGCCAGCAGTAGTGCATCACTGGATCCTGCCCATTGTTGCTATTTCAGCAAGAGGTAAGATCAATACAATTTAGACAAATCTGAATAAGGTCATATACAACCACTCATTCAGTTAGCAATGTGAAACTCTTTCGTAAGGATCAATTGCTGTTGACAGAAAACATGAAGGCCTAAATCATGCAGGGCAGGAGGCTTCTCCAGGTTGTGACATGATTGTTCTCCTTAAGGTCATCAATGTTCACAGTCTGTTTGTGGCACTGACAATGGCCACAAGGCCCCTGCAGGTGAGTGAAAAGTCAGCCTGGGTCAGGAGGATGCTGAATGAACAGTCAATTGCTCTTTGGAGCCATCTAGTTGTGCGGTCTTTGCATGATCCCTTCAGTTCTGTGGGGGCCTGACCCTCAGGTTCCACAGGCAGGCCAATGTGGCAAACCACACAGAACCTAAACGCTGCACAATGTTGCCAGCCAGCATGTTCACACAGGCCTGTTTAGGAGCTGCCACTCTTTATTACAACCACTAATGACAGTCTCTGTCATGATTGGCTATGCAGATGGGAAAAAAGAACACACAGACCTCTACTGTAGAGTCTTGGTAGGTTTGTGTAGCTGTTGTACCTCCTGATGCTCGGTTTATGCACTTGGGCACAGGCTGGCAGTATGGCAATGAAAATTGCTTCTTTAAGAGAAAAAAGAAGGGTAAGACAGATTATGAAGCAAAATTTCAGCTTGCCGTTTAGCAAATTGTGATCAGCCTAACTAATTGCAGCAGAAGCAGGAAGGAAGGCAAGAAGGCGCCGTCTTCTACTTGTTGGTGTGCTGTAGTTGAACGGCTTCCTAGCCCAAGTACAGCACAGTGGGCACCGTTCAGTGGGGGGTGGGGGGTGCGCTGCAGCCCCTTCCATTTGCAAGGGGTCTTGGTATGGGGCCGCATGGAAGAGCTCATGCGAAAGGTGGGCGTGGGCCAGGTGATAGCATGGTGCTGCCATGAAGGCCGGCCCAGTACGGGACCCAGCCAGGAGGTGGCTGGTGGGCGCTTAGCCAGGCAGTGTGAGAGAGCGGTGACTGGCCAGGCAGCAGATGTGGCTGCGGTAAGGCATGGCCAGGCCTTGGGGAGCACATGCTGGGAGAAAGGATGGAGAGCACAGGGCCAGCCAATCAGCAACGCAGCCGTTGCTAGGCAACAGGGCAGTGGAAAATGGCAGCTGGAACAGCTGCAGCCATTCTTGCCATGGAGTACACTGGCTGGAAAGGGAAAACTGGAAAAACGTTGCGACTGTGGAAATATGGAAACCTTGCAACAAACTTCTTTTCATGGAAACAGAACATGCTGCATTGCACCATGCTTCTGATATTCACACGTAACAACAAGCAGTTCCTGCCATGGCTTGTCATTATGCGTGAAAGAGAGAGGGGGGAGGTCAGTGAGGAAGATGGGAAAGCAATTTCATGGTCCTCCATTAACATGATGGGAGAGGGAGCTGAGGAATAAGCATAAGAGTGATACATTTCTATACCACCCAATAGCCAAAGCTCCTTTATTAGCTGACTATCCTGGTACTTTCAGCTACCTCCTGGCTGAAGGCAGCATCATGCCATGGGAAGGGTGGGTGGAGCTGGAGAAGGGCACTACCAGCATCATAACCACGAGAATGGGATCAAATCCTGCACTTTCACAGCATTTTGCATCCAGCAGGATGCACAGATGTCAAGGACTTTGTCAATTTGCCAAAGAAGGAAGTACATTCCTTTACGTGTTCAATGTATTTGCACTTTACACTCCCCTTTCAAACATTAAGACCACAAAAACATGTGCAGGGAAATAGCTGAAGAAAGTGTTGAAAGGAAAGGCAGGAAGCCTTCCGTTTTCTTTTCTAAATTTGGTCCAGCTAAATCTGTTTGTAGCAGCTAAAAAAAGCAACAAAGTGAACCTGCCTGCTTCCTGTTTGTTTCTCTCTTCCACTTTTTGCCCCTCTTGACACTCCTTGTGGTTGGGAGAAATAAATTTTCACACACAAAGCCAGATTTGGCTCATATTCCAAATGATGTGAAAGTGGCGTGTCTGTTCCAGCAGCTTCCTGTGCTTGGGGCTGAGTACTTAATGCTTGACCATAATTTGATCTCAAGGTAACTCGAAGTTTGGCTGATGAGGCCTGGGCGCAGCTTGTCCCCTATCCCTCAGCTCAGAATCCTGAATGGACACAATCAGGCCAAACTTTATATTACAACGGCAGTGCACACGTGTCCCTGTGCACGTCTTTAAAGTGTGTGCACAGGGCAGCCATAGATGTGGTGAGTGTGGCGATCAGGTGTAGGGTTTTCAGCAACCAAACTGTTTTCATGATTAAAGATGGAATTAAACAGAAAGTCAAATCAGTAATGCCTGCTGATCTTTAAAGTCCATTATTATCTGAAAACTGCTGCATGCATAGGCCAATCAGAGAATTAGAAACTGCATTAACTGGCTTTTTGGCAGGAAGGGCAGAAGCAGCACCTGCAACTTTTTACTAACAGGGCCAACAGCAAACAGGGTGGGTGTTACAGAAAGTAAATGGCACAAAGCTAAGTGTTTCTCCCTCCCCACCCATGGTCCAGATTGAGCTCCCTGTGCCTAGTATTTGCAAGAATATTAAAGAAGCAGAGAAGACTATGCAGCCCTTCTGCTGGGGGCACACAACTTGGTGCCATACAGATGCTTTGGACTACAACTCCTGTCACGCCCATCCAGAATGGCCAATAGTCAAAGATGATGAGGCCGAAGGGCACCAGGTTGCCACCCTGCACTGAGGCCACTCCGAGCCACCTAGTGTCCTGCCACTCCTTTCCACCCCTCCAAGCGGTCCTCAAAGCTTTTGCGTTTCTCTTTTCTGAAAGAACAACGGAGTTATAAACCAGTATGGCATAGAGGTTGAAGTGTTGGACTCCAGTTTGGGAGACCTGGGTCCTAGCCCCTACTCACACTGCATGACTTTGAGCCAGTCACTGACTCTCAGCCTAGCCTCCCTGATAGGGTTGCTGTGGGAATAAAATAGAGAAAAGGAGAATTGTGTAAGCTCTCGTGGGCTCCTTGCAGGAAGAAATGACAGGATATGAAGGTAATAAATGCAATAAACCAGCAATTTGCTGGTTAGCTGCAGTCAGGTCCCCAGTCATACAGTAGCACCCTTTCTCTCAGCCGCCACACACAGACATACTTCTTGGGATCCTTTCTGAAGATCTGGTGGACAGGGTACATAGTCTTCTACTTTCCCTGTACTGATGTTTGCCTCAGGTTCAGCTGTCTTGCCATCTCATATTTGGAGATCCAGACAGTGGAAACTTCACTGCTGCCTCATTCTACTAGGAAATTCCTCAAATTCTACAGCCTGCCCAGAGTTCTGCTTTGGCTATTTCACATTGTATTCTTCCCATTTGGAAACTGTAGCTGGCAGGATCAAAACTGAACCAAAACTCAATGACACAGTACATGACTGATTGGAGCAGAGGCACATGAACCTCAGTGTCTGTTTGAATTCTTTTCACCCGGTCTAGCTGGAAGAAATGGTACAAATTGGGCAACTCTGCATAATTCCTTTTGAACATCATGCTTTGTTCTGATAGGTTCTCTGCCCACTATTTCTTATTTCCAGCAGATGCTTGAAAATATGGTGGCAGAAGGGAAGAGCAGATAGCACATACAGGACTAGGGATAGGATAGGATGCTAGTAACTAAAGTTACTGGTACATGTGTAATCTCCCACCCATGGCTGTAGCTTGGCCATAGTGAACCAGAAGGCATAAAGCAAAAAGTAGGCAGTAATGTTGAGACTTGTGCTCAGATGATCTCCTGAAATTCTCCACCCTAGAGACATTGTAGGAGTCAACTTCACTCAATTTCTCCAACGATTTCACACAGGTAGAGCTCCCCATTGGCAAGAGTTGTAGCTTTCCTAAGCATTTTTTGTTTTCATTTTGCACTGCCACTGCAAATATTGGTGCATGAACAGGAGCAAGTGAGATTTCTGACCCCTCTGACTTCTGCTGAGCTAAACTATCCACTATGCTCCATCCCTGGGTTGCTTAGTGTGGTCTCCCGATGCAGCATTGTGGGTTTTAGGGGAAGAACAACCCAGAAGTGTAATCTGTAGTTTGGTCTTCATTACAAGTCTGGGTTTTTCTTCCTCCAGCCACCCACAATTCTGTGCATGGATGTCATGCTAAAGAATTCAGAGATAGAGCATTCCTGGATTATTTAGCTTAGCTGGAATGAATGGGTGGGTGGGTGGAAGCATTCAGGACTACCCAGAGTTTAAACAGACATGCATATCATGGGTCCCCATGAGGTGTAAACTGGATCATTGAATTAAAGTTTTCTATCCTCTACGTATACAGTTATTTTGATCTAGATTCTTTTTGTAAACAAAGACACATGCCCATTCTAAACATTTTTTAAAACTGTGAGCTTAAAATCACATCTAGTTTGACTCAAAATCTAAAGATGACCAGAAAGACTTCATAGACCTCAGGAAGAGTCAACAACCAGCTTGGGTGGGTCACTCTGTAGCCCAAGATCTCTCGCTAGTCTTGGACCACTCCAACCCAGATGTCTTCTCAGATTCCCAAGCCTAGTCTGAGTAGCTCCTGATGTTCATGTTATCAGCAACTGTACACTGCCATTGCGAAGACGTTCTAACTAATCAAATAGACAGGATTATGCGTACATACTCAACACAAGAACATTCACATTTTGCCCCAGGGATTTCTGTCTGGCCTCACCCAGTTCCCCTTCAGCTCTAAAGTATTTGTTGGCGTTGCACCCAACCTGTCATATGTATTGGTTGAAGTGTATTTGTTCCAGCAATGTGCCTGGCTTTCCCAAACCTATGCACTCCAAATGTTTTGAAGTATAAACCCCATCTTCTGCAGCTAGCATTAGTCACACTCGCAGAGGACACTGGGAGTTGTAGTGGGAAATCTAGAAGGCTCCAAGCCAGGGATGGTCACTTGGGATTGTTGCAAACATCCAGTTTCATAAAATATATGAAAATAGCAGCTACAATACAGGCTGCAAAGATGCTTTGTTCCCCTTAAAGATTAAGAGCTTTATTATGGCACATCAGAGGTTTGATGTGATATTCTCAGTTGGCGTGCCTGTGACAAGTCGGCACATCTCTGTAAACTTTAAGTGACCATTCAGAAGAACAGTAATTGGGGTCAACACAATCATGCTAGCACTGTTAACTTAATGAATGCCTGTATGGAACAGGAGACTCTTCTCTTGATTCAAGCCCAAATGAACAGAATCAAACTTCTTGATTAACTCTAATTCAGCTGTTTCATCCTGAGTCTGCCTCTGAAATGTTTTCCAGGAGAATGACAGCTTCCAAGTCAACATGAAAAGGGCCAAGGATCTTGAAATGTTCTCTCACTTGATTGCTAATGTTTCTGTTTTGGATGTCAGATGTATTTATTTCTTCCTTTCGGTACAGATTGACCTGTTTGTCCTATGCAGAAAGCAGAAGTGTATTTCTGGCATGTGATAAAACATATCTTGTTGGATAGCTGAGAAAGTGAATGAATTCCTGATGTTGTGGATGATATTATTAGATCCTGGAACACTGCAACCTGAAAAGCTATAGGCGCAGAGAAGGAATCTGTTGCAGAGTTGGTGCTCAGTCTAGTTTACAGGGAGTTCCTCAGATCTAAAGCAACCACTCACCAACTGGGCCCTCTAAGGTCTGTGGGAGGGAAGTGTAATTGTCCAGATAGGCTGTGGATTATGGCTGATAGCTTGGAGTACATTTCATTGGGAACTGTGGGTCAGGTGTGGACAGAAGCAGTGTTGAACTGGAGCCAGGGCTTGCAGGAATGCAATGCAGGCGCTTTTTATATTAGCAAGAATGAGGATGTCATTTGCCAGTCCACTCAGAATTCCCTGTTCCCTTTGAGTTTAGCTGCAATAACTCCCAGGAGCTATTGGGGTGAAACCAATTTTCCCAGCAACAATATATTGTTCCCTGTTGCAGTGCTTGGTTTTCAATGGACAGGAAAGACCCATTAGGTTTTCAGAAGACCTGCACCAGGCAGAGATGAGAACAAATTTAGCCCTGCAGTGGATGAAGAGGTCTTGTCGATATGGGTGAACACAGCAGCCAGCACCGATGGAGTTTTCCTGGGGGGACACGGGGACCATCATGACGAGCGAGCACCTGCACTTCAACATTTACTGCTATGGTACCGGACAGAAGGTAGGTTTGGGTCTACTGGCAGATCTCCAGGTGATTTGTAGTAGCCTGGCAAGCATTTCTGACTCCCCGTTGTTCAACAGCAGCAGCAACAAAATGACCCTGCACCATGCTCTAATTGAGATTGCTGAAATGAAAAAAGCTTGTGCTAACTGAGACGGAATTTTTGTGTGGAAGGAATTCCCTTTAGTTCTGGGGCTCAAAACAAACCCTCAGTTCAGGATCTTTTAATTCTAAGTATGTGTCTCACTGGCAGATATGGGGGTTCAATGATGTAAATTCAGAAATCTGTCCAGTCCCATTCTAAATGACAACAAATGGTGTTCTGTTTCTTTCGCATCTGGGAACGTCCTGAAGTAGATGGGAAAGCAAGCATGCAAGCGAGCAGGCTGAGTTTCTCAGATCTGTTGTTCAGTACTAACACCAGGCTTGCATACTATGCTCACACTGGTGTGCAATGCACACATCTCTGGTTTTCATTGATTCTGTGTACTGGGGAAAGATTGCAACTCATCTCCACCTGGCTGGGCAGCAATCCTAAAAACAGATACCTTACAGATCGTGCCAAATATCTCTTCATTCACTGCAGGGTTTAATTTGTGCCAAAATACTGGAATATTTGAATAGACAGCATGCCCTGATCCGGTACAGAGTTTGTTTTTGTTTCAACTCGGACAGTTTCCATACAGCAGGGAGTACAAAAAACGTTTTCCAGTCCAGAAAAGAAAGTGCTGTTCCCAGGCAAACCTGACTTCCCAACAGCTCTTCTTCCAGCCATGGAGCGCTGCTTTAGATGAAGCTGCTGTATGCTAGGAGCTGAATCCATCCACCCTCACGCAGCAAATGCAACAACAGGCTTCAGCATTTAAGCCAAACACCTTTTCCAAATTACTCTGCGTGCTTTGCATTCTCAGCCTCTTTAAAGGCATGTCAGC